>NC_135759.1:37110931-37668431 GCF_052425735.1 Oculina patagonica | reverse complement strand
GACTGTTTCCGGTCCGAGGATCATTTGCGGTTCAATTTTGGGATCATTTGCGGTCCCGGGATCATTTGCGGTCCAATTTGAGGATCATTTGCAGTCCCGGGATCATTTGCGGGTCGGGATCATTTGCGGGCCTGTACAGGACCTACATTAAATTCTAAATAACAATTAATAATAAATCTAAATCTAAAACCTAACAAAATAAAAAATATTTATATTAAAATTTACAATAACGTGAACAATTCTGGAATTAGGGTCGGGTCGGGACGCGACAGCAAGGAATACACTGAAAAATAGAATTTGCTAGCTAGGCAGTTCAGCTTTTAACCCTTTGCCTCTGTTTCAAAACGAGTCTACGTGCGAAATCATTCAAATGAAAATGAGTTTGATTTGCATGAAAATGGACCTGTAGGTGAAACTCATTCTCATATCAATGGTTTCGCACGTAGACTCGTTTTGAAACAGAGGCAAAGGGTAACTCGGAAATGGCCTATTAATCATGTCTTGACTCAAAACAATGTTTAATGAAAGCAATTATTTGATTAGGTTTTTGTAACATCCGGAATGACTAACCTCGACATTGATTCCGCATCCAATATTTGATAACTAAATTTCGAAGTTTCCAACGTACGTTCGCAACATCGCTCTACTAAACGGAGTTCGTAAATTCGTATGGACAGGGACGGCGGAGCCGGGGGGGGCTGGGAGGGCTTTAGGCCCCACACCTTTTCCGAAAAAATAAAGACTTACTAAGAGAAGAGTCTCTTAAAGCTGATTTCCAGTCCGTACTGCGCAGACTCGGGGTTTGTTTTCGTTTTTGTTTTGAATTCGTTGAAATGTTACTCTTCGGTGACAGCATACATGAAGTTTTTTAGTCCGCCATTACAGTTCGTTACGTTCAAGAATTTCTGATGAGCTGAAACGTCGGTTTGAAATAGCGTCAAGGTTCTTCTACTCTTTATTATTTGTTCTGCAAGGATATCTGGCGTTAATAATAAAGAAAAGAATGAGTTTGTCGCGTAATTTTTAGTTTTGCTTGTAAACATTGCTTCGTGGTGGGCTCACATAAACATTGCAGCCGAGATTGCGCAGTACGGACTGGAATTCATCTTTAAGCCCCCCCACTTCAAGTCACTAGTCAGCCCCCCCCCCCCCCCCCCCCACCTGGAAAAATGCTCCGCCGTCCCTGATGGAATCGAAGAACGGAGGTCAAAACTGTCTTGCCCGAGCTAGATAGTTTTATTAACTGGATATAACTGTTTCCATTAGCCTTGATCAGGAAATGCGACAGTTAAAAGTTTCACGAGCGAATTAAAACCTTAAAGCGTTAAACCAAAAATGTGACCTATGACATCGAAACTTCTGGAATGGATTTGTACAGATTTATACACTGTAAAAATATGCGTAAAGGAATGGTCAATGATTATAACATTGCTTCTACTACTACTATCTCCTCTTCACGCATTGCAAATGTTCACGAAGCGTAAAATAGAAAATAAAATCTGCTTTGTCGTATAAATTTGTGGCCAATTGAAATTTTACGGATTCACGAGTAAAGTGTTACTGTACTTGAACTGCACTTTCAGTGTGAACTCATTTATTGACTTGCAAGAGGAATTTACAAGTTGATCGCACCTGGCGAATTAAAGGGTTAAGAATGCGTTTTGATAGGAACGTGGATTTTTTGGATTGATTTACAATGAAAACAAAACGAAATCGGAAAAAGATGGTCCTAAAATAACAATTGAATTATAGTTCTAGTATTCAGCAAACGGTGTTGGGGCGTAGTTTGCGAAAGCGGTCAGTTTTTGGCCTGTCGGAGAAAACGCCTTCGGTTTTTTGTGCAGTTCTCTTTGCTGCCGGCGGAGGATTTCAAATCATGCAGACATGCATTGTTTATTAATGGTGTGTCTGTCCTCGAAATGTCACGATATCGTTATGATCAGTGCGAACCTTTAGTTCTTGATCTAGAAGTGGGTGTGAAAGCAAACTACGCAATCGTCACTGCGTTTAGCCATCCTACAGAATTTTGATCGAACGGAACAAGGCTACTTTTGAGCTGATGGTTATTATAATGCTACATAATTTGAATACAGTTCGGTTTTCGTGAATATCCGATGCAGTTCAGTATAGCGCATCTGTATGACGGCTGTATAAATATTTGGCTTTCTATCATCGAGCGCTGTTGTCTAATTTAAGATCTACCTAAACCAAAGACTGCCCAACAAGGCTAACCGCATTTAAAATCGCGTTAAACAGGTGAAAGTCAAATATTTACTTACCTTCGCCAAATGCAAATGAAATCCAAACAGCGATAACTGAAAGGAGTAGCTTATTTGCTCTGCTCATCATCGATCGATCAAATGACTTGGAAATTCGTGCGGTGTTAAATGTGATAACGCAATGTGGGTTTTAATACATGGCCCTTCAAGTTGTCAGTCTGATTTGGAGGCAAATGAAAACACACAACTCGACATACAATTACAAATATATTGCCAGCAAGCGCTATTTTTACGCATGTGTCATTAACTTCACAATAGGCAACTTTCAAGGTCAATGAATTATCTGTAAAATCTTTTGTTCCTCCGCTCTTACGTATATCGTGATATTAAGCTTACACCAAAGTTCGGTGAGGCGAAGCATTTCAGAGAATAGAAGTCATTGAATTTCAGAAACAATGCTTAATTTTATATTTCACTAATTAAAATTTCGGTTTTTAACACTATGTGATGTTAGTCACATACAAAGAGAATGAAAACACAAACAAATAAAAAATGTAAAATGTTTCTTGTCTAGCAAGAAAACAGTTATGGCATTTTTTATTCTAAATTACCTAAACTAGTTCTACGGTTTGGTAATTATTAGTTCACAGTAGTTTGGAGTCCTTTAGTCTGTGGTCACTCATTCATTCTTTTTGTACCACATGAATAAACATGCGAATGTCGTAATTCCGTATAAACCCCAGAACCGGAAACAGTACAGGGCCTCTCGCCTTCCTTGCAAAAAAAAAAAAAATGAAAAAAAAAAAAAAAAGAAAGAAAAAAGGAGAAGAAAACAGGCAAAACAACAAGGCCCCATATCTCTGACATAAAATCCCTCGGCGCGATAAGCCCCACCCCAGCCCCCTCCACTTTTTCACCTACAAAATACGCTCATGGGATTAGAAAGGCTTTTATGAAGATGGAGGGCTGATCCAACATCTGAGAATACAACCATTTTGAACAACAAATAAAACCAGCGTAAAAATTTACGGAATATTTTCATTTCTATTTCTAGCAACATCCCAAATACGATTATCGTAAGATTAAAGTCAAGAGAACGCGGAAAATATGAGACGGTACTACCCTGCAGTATTCCACGTATTCCGTATAATAACAAAACAAATGTAGTGGAATGATAAATCCCTTATTGCATGGTTGACTCACCCTTCGCATTTTTTCTCACCTGTCAAATCAATGATGCTTGACGAGCTACTTTTACTTCCCAGTCGCGCAAATGCCATTTATCATGCACTACGAGGGTCATAAAATCCTCCTGGAAGTCAGGAAATGTTATCACCTCCTTGTCTAATTCACACCTCCCGTTTTCGTAGTAAAATAGAGGATAATACATGGTTGCGCAGAGATGTGAAATTTATCTTCGAGTGTTTAAATCGATATCTCAAGAGTGAGACATTGATTTGAACACGAGAAGAAAAATTTCATATATCAAAGCAACCATGTATTAAGGTATTTGTTTATTTTATAAACCATCTAATAACGAGGTTTTTTGACGATTTTCCCGAAGATTTCGAATGTTTCCGAACATTTCCGAATTCGATTGCCAAAGAAGAAGTTTCGATTTAATATCGAGTAACTTTGCTTCATTCAGCATTGAAACATGGCAAACTAGTCAGCAAACGTGACGAAATCGATATCTTCTCATGTGAAAGGTACCGTATATCTTTTACAGTGTAAAGATATGATTTTTCTCTGCGAGAGAAATCCTGGAAATTCACTGTGGTTTTTATATTTATAATAAGGCTTCTTTTCGCTGCATCCCCAGTACGATTTGAGATGGATTCGCCCGCCTTAAACACTTGCTTCACAATTTTTATATCAAGTGGCGGATCTAGGGGCCTGAGCCCTGAGAAGCCACGGGACACTGCTCTAAGCTTCCCCCCCATTATTGAAGGAAGAGATTGCCGACCTTCCCTCCCTTCCTCTTGAGCTCCTCTAGAACTGCTACTTAGAAAAGAAAAGTACTCGATGATTAAACATAGATCGCGTTTCTGTTAGACGTAATGAAAACTCCTACGGCCACTGGAGCTCCGACAACACAAACAGAGAGATATGTACAGGCCCGCAAATGATCCCGACCCGCAAATGATCCCGGGACTCTGATCCTCAAATTGGACCGCAAAATCCCGGCCGCTGATCCCAAAATGAACCGCAATATCCCACGAAACCCCAACCGAAACACAAAAGGAAGGGAAAATATTTAATTCTTTATAAAAAAAAAAAAAAAAAACGCGAGAGAGAGATAACGATCTCGAAAACCGGCCCCGAATAAACCCAGGTCCCAACTTATAACAAATTAAAGACTTTCCTACAGTGAATCTATAAGCTTTCTCGCTCTCGGGCAAAGCCGGGGGCGAACGAAATCCTAATAAATTCTCTCTCAGGTACGGCGACTTTACTGAGCCTTCACATCTACGATCTACAATCTCGCTGATCTTCTCGTCATTGCTACTCTATGAACTTTGCCTCATCAATCACTTCTGCAACAATTCCTTTCTTCGCGAGCTTATAGGTGCAAAACTCTACGTGCGGAAAACAAACTGTTTTACTTATTCATTTTATATTTGCAAAACGAATTGTGAAGGAAAATGTGTTTTCAAATAACGGTTTCAAATTTCATATCTCAATCGCACAGATTGCGCTTCAAGGAAAGGAGACTCGTGTCTACAAGGCAGATTGTACAGGAAGTGGTAATTAGACAGCAGAGACGTCTCGAAGATTCATGTTTATTCTTTAGGTGTGTTTTCTAAATGAAAAACTTAGATGGTCACATATTTTTATTTCGCGCGTTATTTTCACCGCTTTTAATCGTTGCGTTTTATAATGCCTGAGGCACTTGGTCTTTTACAAAAATACATCCATAGACGATTCATAAAGTCACGCCATTCCAATATTCTTTGTATCATTACACAAATCATTTCCGGTACTGGGATCATTTGCGGACCAATTTGGGATCATTTGCGGTCCCGGGATCATTTGCGGGCCGGGATCATTTGCGGGCCTGTACAGATATCCAAGAACTACTGCAAAGCTGATACAACGGGTATACCTGTTTATAATATCTCGGCTGATCCGACCTACCTTCTTCAGGTTTAGATGTTAATATCATGAATAATGTTGCAGTGAAAAATAAAAAAAAAAAAGCGTGGCGAGAAATGATGTACACAGTAACAATACAGAACTCAAAATTTACAGAACTTAAAAATTTAATTGTCCCAATGTAATTGTCTGTAAAGACTAGAGCAAAAACCCGTGAGTAAGAACATAATTTTTAAGAAACTCTTTAGCCTAAAGGAGAAGGCTGAATACTACTAAAAACTCTATAAACAACAATGTAATTTTCTTTTTCAGAAAATAAGAAACTATAAAGAAGCCATTTTTGTAAGAACCTGTTTAGGGTATTTTGGGAAAATGCAGGTTCTTATTCGCGGGTTTCACTGTATATTGTTTTTATCCCAATTTTTGTTGTGAGACAAAGACCGGTCTCGAAGAACGCTCACTGAATGCTCTTTAGTTATTTTGTGGCATAGAAGATCAAAGTAGGCCGATACTAGTTATTCTGCAATTGCGTTAAGCGCTTGCGAGATGACTCGTTCGGATGGTTTGCACGTTTACTAAATATCGTCACATTTTCGACGGGTCTGTAAAGAAATGATCAGACAAGAAAGCTCTTTGTTGTTAAAAGGACAGGTTCCTGTCTTTTTCAATTGGCACAGACCAAGAGGTTTTTGTCACTGTAGAAAAACGCCATTCCTCTTAGCTGCTTTTTAACTTTCACCAGTCTTCCTACAGCTTAAGCCTGTCAATATCAGGGGACAGGGATAAACCCGGGGACCTCACTAAACAAAGACTGGGTGTAATCTCTGGTTGTTGAGGTCATGCACCGGAATGTGTGGCTCTGGGAATGGGATCTGTGGTAAATTGTGGTCTAGGAACTGGAATTTGGGCGCTCAAGCTCAATAAAATGGAAGTAAACTGACAAGCTTTAAATTTTAAATTGCAGTTTATTTAGCCTTCAAATAAGCAGCCCCTTAAAAGATACATCAATCCTTAAAAACTCCACTTTACGATATCTATGAAGTGAATTTTTGACAACCCAAAAGCCATTAGTAGTTTACACCTTTTATTTAGCTTCATTTTCCTTTTTACCCTGAAGTAAACTACTCGAGAATTAATACACCAGCTTAAAAAGTTCCTAAAACTTTTCTGGTCCGATCTTCATCTCTCATTTGTCCAACTCCGCACCGTTCTTGTCGGACACTGTAAAGAAAAACAAAAGCATCCAAATTTAAGAGGGTTTTCTGTTCTCTTTACTTTTATAATGGGAATTATAAAGTCATGTTTTCTTTCAAAGTTTCTTTCAAAGTTTCATGCAATTTTTTATGTTCTTTTATGATAGCGTAGCTTCCGCGCGTGTGGAACACGCACGCGAGCGAACCAGAGCCCCATACCTAAGAAAAATGTGGTAAATCAATCCTGTGGAAATATTTTGGTTATGACTTATGCATTATTTTCTACCCAAAATTCTATCTGTTTTTGCCGTACATGAACATGTACAGACCTTTTCGTATAATGTAAGATAATTTTCTTTACCGCGAGTGGATTTTCTTTTGTCGTGAGTTTCTTTGGCGGTGAGTTGTTTTTTGTTTCTGAGCGATTTTGCTTGTCGAAGCCAAGAAAGTATTACTAAACATCATCTTGATTTGGAAAAATCTAATTTACATTTACTTTCTACACACTAATTAGTGTGTAGAAAGTAAATGTAAATTAGATTTTTCCAAATCAAGATGATGTTTTTTGTTTGCTGTGAGCTTATTTTGTTTTACCTCAAGATATTTTGCCGTGAGCATATATTATGTTGTGCCAAGTATAAAGTAAGGTAAAAAAATAAAGAAAAAAAATGGAAGCTCTACTTTCAGCCTTACCTAAATCTATGTATATGTATGCATGTGTGATCTGGTGCCCACAGTTAAAAGGTGCGGGGTTTTCTATCCCAGAAAGTCTAGAAAAGCGCGGACTGAATACTGAGGCTATTAAGTTTCACTGTAATTACCTATTTCGTAGAATACTTCGATGTCGGTTGGAGTATAATATTTTGCACCATTGAAAAAGAAACAGTCGCCAGCTTGATATCCCGCGGGGATGGAGTATGTTGCGCCACATTTGGTATAAGATGCTCGGTTGTTCAAAGCGTTGTCCTCTATGTAGATGTCATGTCCGAGACCAGCGCCTAAAGTGGGTCCGTATGTGGAGCATCCATACATAGCGGATTGCTGATTTCGATACTGAGTCAGCTTCACAGGATTATATCCTTTAGCGTTGTAAAGCGAGAAAAGGAAAGCTTTACTGGCTGAGGAGTAACTGCAACCTAAAAAACAAAACAAAGTTTTTTAACACTCTAAGCTACTCTAAACATCTGAGTTGAAAGCAAAAGCAGAAGAAACGTTAACCGTACAGAATAAGCGCTGTCATACCTGAAAAGAAGTAATTGTGTGCATTGCCAACGTGACTTTTTGGCTGAAGGATAATCGTTTTTTCATTGTTCATAAAAAATGATGAAATATAGGAAGCACATGCCAAACTCAGAGACAACTGCGCAATTAAAAGGAAATGTTTGTAGATCAAAAAAGGTAGTAGCAAAAAAGTATTCTTTGTAATCAACAACCGTATGTATATTATTTTCTATACAGATTTCTTTGAATACTAAGTGCTTATGTAAATTTTTTTTCTTATCACTTTTACCCCTAATGAAGGCTGCAGTTTCAGTCGAAACGTTGGAAAATTCGTTTTTTCAAACCAGCGTAAGATTTTCAATATTTTAATGGATCAACCAGGTTATAAGACCATCGTGACACAAAAAAGTACTCTTTGTAATCAACTACCGAGCAATTAAACGGAAAGGTAGATCAAATAAGATCGTAGCACAAAGAAATTACTTTTTCTAATTAAGATCAGTAACAAGAGCCAACTGATAGATACTTACGGCTGTGCCAAGACACGTCGGTGTATCCACCAAATAGGTAATCACCATATTTGATAATCAATACTGTGGGTCCCTTTCCATCGCAGTTGCTGTGGAATGTGGATGCAGCCGAGCCCTCTGTCTTGGCATGCCAACACCGCACAAACCCACTATGGTCTGAACTAAGGAGGACTGGCTCTAAATAGGAGATCAACTTGTCGGAGTATTTGTGGTCGAGGTTGTCAAGAATATCGGATGCACCGAGTCCTCCTGAATAAAGTGAGACAAAAATATTAAAAGTCAGCTGGCAATTTCGCGGAAATTGCCCACATAGAATTCAAGTGGCTTGCATTGACGGCGTAACGTTCGTGAAGACAGTTGCCAAAGGCAGAAAATGAATACGAGGCAAAAAGTGTATTTTGCACCTATTAACCTTTTGTTCGCCTCAAGTGTGCACAAAACAAATTTGTCCCAAAATTACAATCTGGACATTCGGGTTTAGTTCGTTTAAATTTTCACTTTAACTCTGTAATTGAAAGCTCTCATGAGCGACCGCTCCCTTAAGTGACCGCCATCTTCTTTGGGAATTAATAACTGGTCTTTTCCTTCGTCTTCTTTTCGCTCTAGTAAGTGACCAATCAAAGATCCTGATTCGTAATAGTAAACACTAAACTGAAAGTATGCCCTCACATTTGCCGTCTTATATTGTTGGTGATAAACAACTCCGCATTTTAAGTTCAAGGTTTATGCAAAAAGCTCTGGTAAGCGACCAGCCTATATTGTTTCAGTGTGTGGTCACTTTACGAAACCTCATTCTTATAGTAAGTCACCAGTTTTAGTTACAATCACTTTTTCGAATTCCCAAGGTTGACGCTTAGAAGAGCTTCGATTGTACTTTAAGTGTAAAACTCACGATGACTTGTGCAGGTTTTTCCGTTTCCAAAATATGTTGCCTTGCATGTGCATGTGTAGGATCCTATAGTGTTGTTACAGTAGGCATTGACGTCACAATCATGCGAACCCTCAGCGCATTCATCGATATCTGAAAAATAACCATTGAATCAGAGTTTGGAAAAAATAAAAGAACAAAACAAAATAAAAAACAACCTGTAGATGAGACAGTTAAAGATCTTCTACGCTACCAATCTTTCACCACCACACCCCCTTTCCCTCCCTAAAGCCCCCTCTGGAAGTTCAATTTTTTTGATAAGCCACCTCCCCCGTTCCTAAGTGATGGAACATGACAGTCTATGATCAAGAAAAGAGGGTAAATAACCACTTTCAAAACGCAAGAAATCAGATAAAAAGAAACTTGTTGAAAACACCTTTTAGTCTTTAGAGATGAAGGCGCGCGCAAACGGAGCCCCACACCTAAGAAAACTTGGTACACCAATCCAACTGAAATTTTTAATTCTGACGCCGGCGCAGTTTTCACTGTGTGAGTTGAATGAAACGCGAGGAAAACAAAGCGAGACAGAATTATTCTCTGAAATATTCTTTGCATAATAGGTGGCATGTATTTCGTAAAATTGTGACAAACGAAAAAGGTTTACGGGAAGATCCGAAATATTTGCGTCGTGGAAAGTTATATTCCTTGTGCAAGTCAAATAAAGCAGTTTACCATGGGCTTTTACTTATTTACACCTGCGCGGCTGGCTTCATCAAGAATACAAAATGATTTTGTTGAAAGGAAGCTAAGCTCAGAATCGACCAAGCTCGCTGGAGTAAAGGACAAGACCCAAATGTAAGGTAAAAAACGTTAGTGAATTGCTTAGCCTAATTTTTAGACGAAATATGTTTTCACTTTCTGAGCAATGTTTTTACGGCCGGTTTTTGGACCTCTCGGTGAATTCTTTGCTGCTTTTTTTGCCTTCATTCAGCCGCTTTTGTTGTACATGTAGATAAATGCGAGATTCGCTTTAAAGCTTGCCTAAATCTTTAATATATAAACTGTGTGATGCAGTGGTTTTCTTTCGAGTTAACATTGCTCATGATTGGGACGTGTTATTAACGCGTTTACATTTTATAAATTGTTATGTTTTAACATCCCATAAAAGCTTCTGTGCTCTCCCTGCCATTGTTTTGTGTTGCTTCATACAGGGACACAGGTACAATACGTTCATGTCACGTAAACAGTTTCTTTGCCTATTTTCGGAGACAACGTTTTTTGTGGCGTTTAAGCGAGCACGAAATTCAGCTGCTGCCACAAGCTAAATTTTCAAAGAGTATTGATGTTAGTCAAATACTCCTCAGCAACCTACCAGATAAATGATTTCCAAGAAAAGACACTGGCCTTACCGGCCCTCGAGTATTTTTTTTCGTTCCATTCTTTTCAAATACACTGAAACGTTCCCGGTATTTTCATAGTTTCATGACCTGAAGAACAAAGAATTTTTTCCGTGGGATTTTAGATTAGTACCAGAACACTAAATCTGCTAAAACTTTCTGCTTACCTTCAACAGTAGTTTCATTTCCTTTTATTTCTTTTACCGCCTTCTGAAGCTCATCGAGTTGCATTTTCATTTCCTCCAATAGAGGCTTGATCTGTTTGCAACAATTTTTCCTCTTCGCGTAAACAGCTGAGCTCAGTGCAATCAACAACAATAACGACAGAGAACCTGAAAAAAGAAAAAAAAAAAAGAAAAATTTAGGGGGTTTTTTAAAACAAATTTTCACGATCTAACAATCGCATTATTATCTAGACAAGATCTTTGTTAGAAAACACTTACACGTTATGTGACAATTTCTACACAAAGCTAGATAAGTTTACGTGTGTGAAATTTTGTATGATCTTTGTCAGGAAAAAAGACTAAAAAAATGAATGTTGTTAGTGTCCTTCTAAAGGCTATGTTTACACGGGATTGGTTCCAATAGAATCCAGTTGGATCCTTTCCGACAGTTCTGGAACCGGTCCAGAACGGATCCAAAGGGATCCAGAACTAGACTTGCTATTTTGGAAACTTCAAAGAGAATAGTCACGTTGTTCCAATTTCCACATGTCGGAAATACTGAGGCTAGTAAACTATTTGTTACCTACCTTTCATATTTTTGGAATAAATGTATCAATGTTAACTCACAGATGGAGTCTAAACTTGAGTGATCAAAATCTGCAAAAATGAATGTTTGTTTAGTTGCAATTTCGACATTAGATCAACATTAAAAAAAAACCTATGAACTGATCCTATTTGACATTTTGGCTACCATATACACAGCCAGTGATTTAAAAAAAAGAGGGTTTGTAATTTGCTAAAACCGCGGTGTGGTGAATGGTTGAATTGAAATGAATTGAATTGGTTGAATGGTTGAATTGAAATGGTCGCTAGTGTTTAGTGATTTATTAAAACAATTACTACTTTTGAGTTTTTATTTATCATGTTTTTCATTTTGACGCCTAATTTTTCATCTGACGCGTCTCGTCTCCGGATTTGAGGTTCTCCTTTGGTATTCTTTTCCTGAATAATTAAAGCTACTCATGAAACTTGCAAAGTAGAAGCATCATTTCCTTTTTTAAAGCTTTCAACGTAAATAACAACTTGAAATTAATACCAATTTGACCATCCTATTGAAATTAGTTGAAGCAATAATCTTCAGTTTTTGTCTTATGGAATATTTTCGTTATGCGAAGGTTGTAAGTCAGAGTAAGACCTTACGTTTCCAATGTAAAATTTCTTCCGCAAATTCTTACGTAAAATATGACACCCTAAATAAAAAAAAACTTATAACAGTGTGAAATAAATTATGGACCATAACAGTAGCGTTAATTTTGTTTTATGACGATACTTGTTTTTTTTTTTTATCTAATGCTCACTTTTGTTATTATCATGCCCGCTTATTATGTGCCATTATTGATTATGCGCTATTGGTGTTGTTAAACATTGTTGATATTCTGTTCTTATTTGGCTTTATTTACCTATCATACCTAACTACAATGCATTCAGTTTCTCAACAATGGCAAAACAAGTTAAGGCTGATTTTCCTTTTACCGAAGAGTAGTGTTCAAGTATATTCGTTACAAAGTGTACACATTTACAGATGTTCTCTGTTATTCAATTGTATTTTATCTCTCTAATGTCCTTTTATCCTGCAAAATCAATTCCCTGACCACATAGTCCTCAATATCAATTATGAATGATACGTTTAAAACAACAACAACTTTTATTTACTAACGGTATAAACTTAAAGCTAAAACAGCTAATGGGGCGTGTATCGCTCTAGCTGATATATATACAGAAATACATACAAAAATATAAGAATAAAAACAATTCATACATAAAATAAAAAAAAAATAAACGAGAACATAAATACATAAAAACTGTGCACATTATCGTTGGATTTTCCCCAAAAAGATGTTGCAAAATCATTACGTCCTCGGCAGCCACTTTGGCTCCAGGCGATCATTCTTTTACGAAGTGATAGCTAGTCTCTAAAATAGGATGTTTACGTTTCATTTGGCAGTGGGTAGACATTTCCGAAATAGAGACAACTGCTTGGAAATTTGTTGACATTAAAATACTATTATTTTAGTCGTTTTTTTTTTCAAACCAGACTAAAATGAATGAAACTACTTTTTTTTGTAAATGATAGTTGTTTTCATAAAGTTTTGTCCTCATTCCCATAAGATCGATAAAACTTGTTGACACACTAACAAGGGTCGCTTTTTTGCGACAACGTCTCAGTCGCTAGTTGCTCTTGCTAGCTGCTAATAGCTTCCATTTTCTGCTTCCAAATGTCGCGAGTAAATCATAAGTTTGGATTGAAAACATCGTTGTCAGCAAGGTGAAGGTAAAAAAGAGGAAAAGAAAGCTGGTTACGATAAGAACCAATTTATACCAAAGTGGAGCTTATTTCAACTTTGTATAAAATTTAGACTTCTATTTCCTGTCAGAGATTTTCAATCATTTAAATACTAATCGAACTGATCATAATTAAAAGGCGTGATCAAAAGACAAAAGGTAATGAAGACGAAGGACTAGAACTAAGCAGCCCAAAGAACATGTTCAAGCTTAAGGAATAGCTGCTTCACTTTGTGGTGACAAGGTGGCGCCCGGCGAAGGGATGAAAAACGAAAACGTATTTAAAGATGTGAATGAAACAGCGAAGCACAAATTAAACATGAAACAAAGGAAAAGATGGATTTTCGGAAGAACCACGACGATGATTGAATATTGTTCAATTCAAATGATTCAAATGTGCGAACGAAGAAAAAGACGAGACTTTTTTGAAGTGTTACGCTTAAAAGCTAACGAGGTTTACTAAGGAATTAAACATCTCTGTAGAGCAGAAGATTCTTCTAGTCTGGTAACCTTCCTTGCTTGTTTTGCCTTTACCTAGCCTCACTTTCCAGCAACTCCAGTGTTTAGGAGAACTGCAAAGGGTTAGTCGTTTTATACCACTGACAATGACCTTCTTGCTGCGCACGTGATTAAGCACATGATTACTAAATAGTCCGGGAGCTAGGAGCACAGAAATGATGTTTTGCGCTTCAAGAGTACTGAAAAGGTTTGACAACGAATTTCAATAGATTAAAACCTCCTCTTTCACGCTAGGTAGTTTGTGGTTTCAAATTGTGGTATAAGTTTTGAGTTATAGCTATGTTTTCGTCAGTCGGTACAGGTTAAAAAAGGTCTCACATGAGAACGAGGCTGCATTTGCCACTCAATTTATTCATAGAAACTTATTCAATAAGAAAATAAATGTTATCCAGATAACTGATAGGACTCTATGAAAGTCGATTTTATGGAAAGCACCACAGCTTGCAAAGAAATCACATGATATTTGTACTCGTTTTGTGTGACGAGTCACAGCATTCTCATTTTCTGTTACATAGGAACAAAAACTTTTCGCTCACGTTCACCTGCAAAGTATTTGCTCTTTCAATTTGCTCTTTCCACACTAAAGAAGGGCAATATTTTTAAAATTCATCACTTGCTGACGTTAAAAATTTAGTGAAAGCCGTTAAAGTGGCGCCTTTTAACTGAAGCCTCGCTTTGGTGTTAAAAGGAAAACGAACAGTGATAATAAACTTGGTTAGGAAAAAACAATATTTTTGTTATTCATTTCGTGTTGTTTTCACAACACGACAACATTAACCAACATGAAGCAATGATCAAATGAGATAGGGTGGTAGAGGGTAAAAAAGAACACACTATTAAGTGGACGTTTGGCCAAAAAATTTGCGATGCAGCTGCTTGTAAACTTCCATGCACAAACATACATTTCCTTGAAGATAGCTTTCAAGAAACAAAAAAAATGATATTCAAGACTGTTACGTTCATTACGAATCCTGCCTGCTCTATTCCCTCAGCCCTCGTACGTTTAAAACTAAAAGATGTATAAGCGACGTAGCCTCGAGATTTTTTCTGAAACTTTGAGAAGAAGATCTACTTTATGATACAAAAATGTTAATTATAATTATAGCAATTTTCCCCCGTGAATGTTTTGATGTGCTGAGCGTTTGCCTGGGAATGACGTATAGGTTAAGCCTATTTCAGCTTTTTGACATAATTCTTCGTTTCAATCACGACGTTCCTGACTACTTTTTAGGCACTAATACAGAATGAGTAGATTCAGTAGCCAGCCATTATCATTCTGGGATGAATGTTGCATTTTTTTTACATTATTTTCTGACTTCGTGTCTGAAATAGTGACATTTATGATGCAATGTTGAGGTAAAAAAAAAAATAATTCTGTCATACGTCGTCAAAAACCAACGAAAACCATCAAGAACAAACAAAAAACAATGCAAAGGTTGACAAGATATTTCAGAATAAGTCTTAAAAAATTATTTTGCAGAACGTGACTGTCAATTATAGCTTTCGGCCCTTCATTGCCCAGAACACACTCTTACCTTGTAAAACAAACTAAGGGCTACCTGACTAAAGGAAAATAATTTTGATGTGTCTTACTAAATCAAGAATCTAAGTGGAAGATTGAATGACGTTTATTGAAGAGACTTGCTATTCTGTTTCTTTTGACACAACATGACTCATCCGTAGTACAAGTTAGGCAGCCTTGCTTGGAAAGAGATTCAGGCAGAAGCTCCTCCAGCAAACTCCGTTCTCGGGTCTACCCTGCTGCTTCCTCCAACCATACTAAGATTTCTTATATAAGCCGGCGTTAATACGTATGAGTTTCCAAGTATTTTGCTTTTCATTATCAATATCAAAGTTTGAAGAATCGCATCCCAGGAGTGAGAAAGCAGGATGACTTTTCACAACTGTTTACCAAACATTTTGTGTACTTGAGTGTATTTTGTTTAAACTTTAAACACCGTCCGGAACCACAGCTCTTGGCAGCCAATTTCCTTGCATAATGAGTACCAGTACATCACTCATTCAGTATCTGGCGATTGAATGAAAGCTCTCGCATCATCTTTGGCATCATGTTTGGTGTGTGATAGAACCCTTCTGATGGCTTTCTCGTTGTTTGAATCTAATTGTCTCATAAATTTTGGGCTTTCTCTTTTTCAAAGAAACTGCAAAATTTATATTTTTACACTCAGTAGCAATAACAAGGTTCCTGTTTTACGTATATTTTAAGAATCAGATTGGGAGGACACGAGATTAGTCCTGTTTTTCGGTTTTAAAATATATATACAGTAAAAACCCGCGGGTAAGAACCTAATAGTTAAGAACCTGTTAGGCTACAATTTGGAAATTAGACCCCATTTATATTAGAATCTATTTGGCTACAAATTTGGAAACAAGTTGTTATTTTCTAAAATTGATTAAAAATGTTTTTTGGGAAGTTTGGACAAAGCATAACTGTGCATATGTATAATGTCATATTCTAAATGACTAGTGCTTTTTACATAAGTACTTTAAGCAAATTTTATACAAGGAATAGGCCGAATATCACAAAAAGTTCTATAAGCATCAAAGTAATTTTTCTTTAGAAAATAAGAACTTATTAAAAAACCTGAATAGCCTTAAATAATTTGTGTTACTACCATTTATTTAAGAACCCGTTTAGGCTAATCTGGAAAAAAATAAGGCTCTTACTCGCAGGTATTTCCCTGTATTTAACTTAAGGAAGTGATGTATGTGGGCCATTAATATCAATTTCAATGTTTTTAGCTCATTCTCCAGAATGAGTAATAGAGTGATACAGATGTTGACGGAAGTCTGCGTGTACAAAAATTGTGTAGACCGGAAGTGATACAGATGTTGACGGAAGTCTGCGTGTACAAAAATTGTGTAGACCGGAAGTGATACAGATGTTGACGGAAGTCTGCGTGTACAAAAATTGTGTGGACGGAAGTGATACAGATGTTGACGGAAGTGTGCGTGTACAAAAATTGTGTGGACGGAAGTTGTAGAACGGAAGTAATTTTATATGCTACCCCTGCCCCCTTAGTAACGCCAAAAATAACTTCAGTGAAGCTCAGATGCAAATGTGAAAAGAAATGAAATCATATAGTGTAATAAATAAATTAACATCAAATGACAATTTCGGAACTACTGGTCTACATAAAGCTACGTCAACTACGACTACGACCCGCACGTGTCGTTATTACAAAAAATTATCAAATGTATATTTTCATTTTTTTTCTTTTCTGAGACCCCTTAACATGTCCTCGGCCCTGACCCCAATCTGTCTATGTCCAGCAGAAAGCATAAAGAGCGATCTTAAAAAATATTCAATGGAATTTTTTTGGTATGTTTGAAGTAGAGTTGGTTTTGGCTCGTGACGTGACGCAGCTGATGTTCACCCGCACGCGACCCTGCACGCATTTCTGTACGTGCACAATGAACCAAAAATAAAGTTACGTCAACTCTCTTTTTTAGAAATGTACGATCTGCGCACGTCGCCGAAAATGTATCAAATGTATATTTTTTATTAAATTTCCTCTTTCTAAGAACCCTGGACACGTCCAAGTAAAACGATAAAGAGGCATTCAAAAATTAACTTATGACGTTACGCAGTTGATGTTCACCCGCACGCATTTCTCTATGTGTACAATGAACCAAAAATAAAGCCACGTCAACTCTCTTTGTAGTAATCTCATTTCCCGTGACTCACGTCATCCGTTTTACACTTCGTGTTCGTGCGCATCTTCTCTCAAATTTCATTTGCTGCTCACTCCATGAACAATGATTGTCACTGCCCGGTAGGTGCGTGCTGACAGAAAAGTTATTCAAAACGCAATTCAGTAATTTAAAACGGTAACAAATATTCATTTCATTTCTTTTCACATGTGTATCTGAGCTTCGTGGAAGATGTTAGCCTGCGTAGCTGGCGGGAGTCGAGTGCGAGTGCTTTGCTTGCTTCGAGCGGGCGAAGCCCGCGCGTGAACTATTTAGACACTATCCAACCAGAAGAAAGCTCGTAACCACAATGTCCACACGTTTTAGCAGTAGAAACATGTTCTTCAAATATCGAAATTATATTTGTCAAGAAGACGAAAAGCTTTAAGATCGATTAAAGCGATGTATTGGTGAAAAATATTGTGAAAGCCCTTTCCGTGTTTAATTGTTATGTAAATATTCTAGCTTTTCTGTCTATGTTGTTGTTGACTTTGTACATTTTCCATCAATAATAGCGCTAAGAAGAGCAAACAAGACTGGATGTCTTCGGATGTCTCGTGTTTGCTGGCACGGAAGGGTAAAGGAATGTGCATGCATGCAAAAAACTTGACTGTTTCGCAATTCCTCCCCGCGTAATACTGATTCTCGACCTAGGATCTTCTCTTCTTATCATTTATATTTTTATTATGCTTATCGTACCGCGATCCGGAAACGAAATACTATTTCTTTTTTAAATAACTGCTTGTGGACTTTTACGTAGCGGGGAATGGGGCCATGTAAAATTACTTCCGGCTGCCTCAATGGACTTGATCGCTTGTGTCAGCGCGTGTTAAAATACGTGAAAATACGTTTAGGGTCCCTAAGGTCTAAACAGCTCGGCAACTTGATTCACGTTGCACCATTTTTAGAAGTTGTGAAATTGTGATTTCATTTCTTTTCACATGCGTATCTGATTTTGACTTTACAGGGGACTGTACTTGACTTAAGTGGACTGTACCAGTACATTTTCATTTCCCACCACCACTCCCAAACCCTACCCCCTCCCCCCCCCCCGAAAAAGGCAGAAGAATGAGCTGGTTCTAAATGCCCTTTGATTTTCTCTCTTCTTTTGCTCTGCATCTTTGCCGGATAGATATTGGTCAATAACGATCAAAGACAATGTTCTCCCCGCATTATTGAAGTGCTTTGAGGCAAACGTATCAGATGTTATTAATTCGGACGATTGGAGGCTTAAAGTAAGCCATACCGCCAACCAAGTAAGAGCCTAGTTTTGCTGGTCATATTGGAAGGCTTGGTTAAACCTTCCTCTAACCCACCCCCCGGGCCCCTCCCAATCACCACCCCTCCCCCCTCACAAAAAGGTCTCATTAAGACGAAAGAGAAGTGATAAATTTGTGCAAAAATTGCATTCTGGCCGCGAGAAAGCCTACACAAGGTTTCTATTAAATACCAAATATGATTCGAAAGATGGTGCGAGAGCTGCAATCTTGCGAGACACTGCGGTACTTTAAACCCTTATGTGCTGCCCAGTTAAAAGCTCGATTCGTGAGAAAACAACAACAAATTTTGGTCCCTGAGTAAGGCTCAAAAAAGATGCCATGGCTCGTCCTGTTGAATTCTGTGAGACGACTTGAATTGCAAATGAAGGCGCTGACTGGGCAGCACAAACGTGTTTTATTACTTCTTTATTTAAGTGGGAAAGTTGCCATAAGACTTGGAAAATTGTTGTGGATTGTAGTTCCCTCCTTTTTTATGCATTTCCTGGTGCTTTGAACTCTCGTGCTGTAACTGGAAACCAAAACGCTCAAACAGTTTCAGTTTATGTAGAATCAAAAACTAAGATCACTTAGGGCGGTTATAGAAAGCGGCAGAGGTAGACGAGAGAACAGCAAACAAACCAAAGCTTTGATCTATAGAATGTATTCATCCCGAAGGAGAGCTGTTTGTACGTACTGCAAATGGGCTTTGCTATGTCATTTACTGTAAAAAAAAAAGAACATTACAGTATGTTCCTGAAGCCTAAGTCATTCAGACTTATGTTTGAATATATAACCTACAGCTAGTAAAGACCTTGCCATAACCTGTTGGGCATGGGTAGAAAAGTAAAAAAAAAAAATGCTGCACTGTACGGGGGACCACGAGTGCCGAACCAGAAATAGAATGACTGTTAAGCGACTATTTGTGACCTGGTATTTATGATATTCTAGGCGTCATCACGACCGTTTACAGCTGCCGTTTATAGCTTTTAAATACTAGACAAGTACTAACAAAATCTAAGGTGGAAACTTTCTAAATCTTCTTCTTTAAATTGGGTCTGAAAGGTCTTGTCAGAACATAGTTTAACATTATATTTATTTTCTACGCTTCAATTGAAGACACCTGCATGTATTTTAAATATTTTCTTGTGGGTAAATTTCATTAAACATTGCTTCTTTCTTTACCAAGTTTAATATTAATTTTTCTTTTCCATTAACAAGAAAGCGAGGCTTCAGTACAAATACGCTACATTAACGCCTTTGGTCAAGGTTTTTATTTCAGCAAGTTATAAATTTTAAAAATATTGCCTTTCTTTAGTGCGAAAAGAGCAAATTGAAAGAGCAAACGGTTTGCAGATGATCGTGAGCGAAAAGTTTCTGTACCTATGTAACAGAGAATGAGAATGCTGTGACATGTCACACAAAACGAGTACAAATATCATGTGATTTCTTTGCAAGCCGTGGTGCCTTCCATGAAATCGACTTTCATGGAGGCCTATCAGTTATCTGGATAACATTTATTTTCTTATTGAATAAGTTTCTTTGAATAAATTGAGTGGCAATTTCAGCCTCGTGCTCATGTGAGACCTTATTTGACCTGTACCGACTGAGAAAAACATGGCTATAACTCAAAACGTATACCACAATTTGAAACCACAAACTACCTAGCGTGAAAGAGGAGGTTTTAATCTATTAAAATCCGTTGTCAAACCTTTTCAGTACTCTTGAAGCGCAAAACATCATTTCTGTGCTCCTAGCTCCCGGACTAAAACGAATCCAGTTATAATAAGAACGATTTTTACCAAAATGACTTAACAGTTATTGATCTAAAGTTCTTGTTAGAGTGAAATCACAAGTGGAGCTTTTTCAACTTTGTATAAAATTTAGACTTTTATTTCCTGTCAGAGATTTTCAATCATTTAAATACTAATCGAACTGATCACACTTTGCGTGGTCGAAACACCTGGATAATGAAGACAAAGGACTAGAACTAGGCTACCCAAAGAAAATGTACAAGCGCGCGAAGGGATGAGAAAAACAAAAAACAGATTCAAAGTTGTGAATGAAACAGCAAAGCAAAAAATAAACTTGAAACAAAGGAAAAGATGGATTTTTGAAGAACAACGACGATCTTAGACTTTTTTCAATTCAATTGAATCAAATTTGCGAAGAAATAGACGCGGTTTTTTTTGGAGGTGTTACGCGTAACAGCTAAAGAGGCTCGCTGTGGAGTTTAAGATCTCTGTAGAGTTGAAGATTCAAAACTGGTAACGTACCTTACTTGTTGTACCTGGGTCCGCTCCTTCACCTAGCCTCACTAACCAGCAACTCTAGTGTGTAGGAGAACTGCAAAGGGTTAGTCGTTTTATACCGCTGACAATGACCTGCTTTTGACGTACGTGATTAAACACATGAATACTGAAAGAATTCACTTCCCGTCCTCGTTGCCAGGATAAAAGTTGTTTTTTGCGTTCTTAAGAAAAGAATTCACATCCTGTTTTTGTTTCCAGGATGAAAATTTTTCATGAAACTGTTGGTATCTCAGAAAAATTTTGTTATCACAAATGAAAAAAGCATATTTCCAGCTTGTCCAGCTATGGATTGCTCCGAACAACTATTTGGCGCCCTCATTAACAAAAAAAAACTGTTTAGCATGTAAGAAAAATTGTATTGATAACAGGTGCGCTAGGACAAGTGGTATTTTTTCTATTTGTTCATTGTATTAATTATTATTTTCTTGTTACTCGGGTAACCTTTATTTAAGGGATTTTTAATCGAATTTCGGGCTTTTCTTCAGTGCTTGTGCTGTATTTATTACTGTATTACTGGAAATTATTTAAGTGCAAAGTGTAAATTATTCGCGCGTAAATTATGATCAAAACATGTACTTAATCAGTTCTTTCAACAGTGTTATTTGCTACTTACACTCTGATTAGTATTGTCAAATGACAGTGTTTCATGTCTAGTTGACTTAACACCCTCTTTTACATGACCGGTGTCATGTCATATAACCAAGCTTTTTAGGGTTTCGAAACTTTAAGTTAAACATGTAGCAATTTTGTTTGCTTTAAATTGTAAATATAATTGGGAATGAAAAAGGCCCCTTATAATCTCGCAAAACGTCTGCCAAAAATAGTACGCCCACATATACAGGTCATTGAGATAGATGACAAGTTTACAAATTCAAGAATATTTATTTTTCTGCCACAATAGTTTGTTCCATACATGCTGCTTTTCATCTGTTTTTAATCTGTTCTTCTACCGGTGTTGCTTTTTGTATATCAATTAATTCTCTCTTCCGATAGTAGTAGAAATAGTTAAAAACAGTTAGAACCGAATAAGGAGCTTGATGTGTTATTATTCAAAAGAACAATCATTATTATACATCATTCTAATTAATATTAAAACGATTTCTGCACTGCATGTGCAAAAAATAATTATCGCTATTTTCTTGACCCAGTGTTGGTGTCTTAGAAATATTTTTTATCATAAATCAGTAAACCATTTTTAAAGCTATAGATTGCTTCTGTAACGGAGCGCTTTGAGATTGGCTTAATTTGTAACAAATAATATCTTTGACTGCTTAGCATTGATAACAGATGTGTAAAGGCCCGTTTACGCAGGCCTGTGTAAACGGGCCTTAAGGGCTACCTAAGGGCTAGTGGTTTGTTATTGTCAAATAAACAAAGCATAAGATAAATGTGTAAAGAAATTGTCAAATTAGAGCAACTGAAATTTGAATATCCTTTGAGTACAGTAAAATAAATTCCCTTGCCATTACTTGGCTATTCAGCTATTTTGCAAGAATCAGTGTTTTCTAGCTGATCTAACTTTTTTAAACTTTTGTTCTCGTTGTGAACTTCATCACGTCTTAATTTCTTTACTCAAGGACACCATTTTGTTTTTGTAACATTTAACATCACGTGACTTAAAGCAACCAATGACCAAAAACCGTTGGAAGAGCATAAACAATGGTGTGGCACACGCGGTTTATTTTTTCCTTCGCGCTTCGCGCGACCCGAAAACTAACTAAATAAACCGCCTGTTCTGCAAGCTAAGAGTGAGCAAGGTTTTACTCAAAGCATTGGTTTGCTGTTCATAAGTATGAATAATAAGTTCAGCGCGCAAGGTTTTATGTTCAAGGCGTTGGTTTGCGTCTTCACAAGTGTGGATAAAAAGCTTAGCAAGGTCTTATGTTCAAAGCGTTGGTTCGCGTCTTACTTCACAAGTACAAATAAAAAGCTAAGCCAGGTTTTGGTTTGCGTTTTCACAAGTATGAATTGTGTTTAACGGGTTGGTTTCATGTTCAAAGCGTTGGTTCGCGTCTTACTTCTTAAGTATGAATAAAGAGTGAAGCAAGGTTTTTTGCGCTGGTTTGCCTCTTCACAAGTATGGATAATAAGTTAGGCGATGTTTAGCTACAGTCAGGGCACCTAAATAGGGCTACCTCGTAGTCCTCCTTTTCAAATGCTTATTTTTTTTTTAAATTTTTCTAAGATACCAACAGTTTCATGAAAAAATTCTCATCCTGCAAACGTAAACAGGATGTGACTTCTTTTCTTAAGAACGCCCACAATTTTTTATCCAGGTAACGAAGACGGGAAGTTCTTTCTTTCAGAATTCATGTGTTTAAACGCGTACGTCGAAAGCAGGTCATTGTCAGTGATATAAAACGACTAACCCTTTGCAGTTCTCCTAAACACTAGAGTTGCTGGTTAGTGAGGCTAGATGAAGGAGCCGTCCCAGACACAAGAAGCAAGGTAGGTTACCAGACTTGAAGAATCTTCTACTCTACAGAGATCTTTAATTCCACAGCGAGCCTCTTTAGCTGTTAAGCGTATCACCTCCTAAAAAGTCTCGTCTTTTTCTTCGCACATTTTAGTCTAGCATCGTCGTGGTTTTTCAGAAAATCCATCTTTTCTTTTGTTTCATGTCTCAGATAGTCTTAACTTAAACGAAACACGGCCCCGTAAGCTGTTTTAGCTTTAAGATTTTACCGTGAGTGAATAAAAGTTGCTGTTGTTATTATTAACTTATTCTGAGGGAATAGCTTTTGCTGGATAAAAGGACATTAGAGAGCTGAAGTATAATTGAATAACATAGAAAATCTGTTTTTTTATTTCCCAAACAATAAACATTTACAACTAAAAAGATAAAATATATATTAAAAAAACTAGTGGGAGGATAACAGCCGGGGCAAACTGAATTCCCATGTAAAAGCTGTTATCCTAGATAAAGCTAAAATTTACAAATAGATTCACTAATGACGAGAAGAAAATAAAATAAAATTGTTAATATCTATACTTTTAACGAATATACTAATTTAACACTGCACTAATCAAACACGATTTTGATCACTCAAGTTTCGCTGCCATCTGTGAGTTAACATTGATACATCTGTTCCAAAAATATGAAAGGTAGGTAACAAATAATTTACTAGCCTCAGTATTACCGACATACTGTGGAAATTGGAACAGTGTGACTATTTGCTAAACAGCAGGTCTAGTTTTGGATTCGTGTGGATCCAGAACTTTTCCGTGTAAACAGAAGGCCTACGGTCGGACAGGATCCATTTGGACTCTTTGGAAAATGTCCCTTGTAAACAAAAGGACACTAACAATTTTTCTTTTTTTAGTGTTTTTGTTTTACCAAACAAAGGTCATACAGTGTGGGCCTTGTCGCATGTCGCATTTGTAAGCCTCTCTAACTTTGGTTAGAAATTGTCACATAGCGTGCTAGAATTCTCTAACAAAGATGATGTGTAGATAATAATGCGATTGTTAGATTCTGAAAATAGTTTGAGGGTGGCAAAGGGCTTATGCGTGATACGTAAAATGTGCAAAAATTAGACTGTGACGCGTGAAAATAGGTTGAAAGAAACATGATCCATGAATTCTGCTTTTTCAAGTATACGTAACACGTAAATTTGGTTAAAACCTGTGCGTGAAATGGGATCATGAACCCCTCTCCCCCTCCCCCTTTGCTACCCTCTTAAAACTTTCACAGTGTTCTTTTCTCATCTCAATTTCAGGTTGTCTGCCGTTATTGTTGTTGATTGCACTGAGCTCAGCTGTTTACGCAAAGAGGAAAAATTGTTGCAAACAGATCAAGCCCCTGTTGGAGGAAATGAAAATGCAACTCGATGAGCTTCAGAAGACGGTGGAAGAACTAAAAGGAAACAAAACTAATGTTGAAAGTGAGTGCAGATTGTGTTAGCAGTTTTTATTGTTTTGATACTAGTCTGTATAAAATCCCACGGAAAAAAACCCAAAAAAACCAGAAAATACCGGAGAAGTTTGTAGTTGAAAAGAATGGAGAGAAACTACGAAGTTTCTTCGAAATCATTTACTGGAAAAGTTGCTGTGGAATTTAAACATAAAAACCTTTTGAACTAGTGAAAGTTTTACTAAAGTTGCCCCCATCTTTATTTAATTTTATTTACAATCAGTAATCAGAGTATCAGTGTCGCCTTAAATAATTGTTATTGGAAGTGGTCAAAGCACTGGTCCTAAGTCCATGTACTACCCTAATGATGTACCCTTCATGACAAATACTACTTAAACGGTGACGTATTAGGCAATGTCCCGAACTATTTTAAGAAAAATTCACAATTAATATACAATGTTATTTTTATTTAGATTTAAACTTCATGCGAGACATTTTCATTTTCTTGACTGTGTAAAAGACCGTTCTTTGGCAAGAAAATTGTATAAACTGTAAAATTGTATAATAATAATATTATTATTATTATTAAAATTAATGAGCGTCAAAAACTGTTAATAACAATAAAGAAGCGCACTTCTTTTGCAATAAGGACGGTAAAGTTTCTTTGTAGTAAATAAAATATAAGCGGGAGATCTGTATGGGCAGTTACAATGGCGAGCCGATAGGCGAGCCATTGTAAACGCCCATACAGATCGGACGCAAATATTTTATTCTACTTGTGAAATGAAAACAATAAATTGAATGCAAAGTATTGTTATGCGAATCAGTAGAGATCTGTATCAAAAGTTAATGAATACTAATTAGCTGAGCAGGAGTTTGTATCAAAAGTTAATTCTATTGATTGATTTGTATGGGGGTTTACAGCTGTGTACATGTGATCTGAATACTGTGCTGGGATTGGTTTGCACCCTCATGAATTATTAATGATTTTTACAAGGGTTCTTATTGCATATTTTAGGTGTGTGTCCGGATAACTGGATTCCCCTGCATGGCTCCTGTTACAAGTTCTCTTCCATTGCCTTGGGGTGGAATGCAGCAAAATCCGCCTGTGGAGAACTCGGATCCAACCTTGTCGTGATAAATTCACAAGCTGAAATTGAAGCAATTACCACAAAGATACCAGAACCAGACACTCAGAGAACCTGGATTGGTTTGCACAGGTTTCCTAACGACACGTCTAGCTGGATGTGGGTTGACGGATCACCACTAACTTACACTTACTGGAATAACCAAGAACCTAACAATGCTGCTGGGAGAGATTATTGTGTTGAGATGTATTCAAGACAACATGGATGGAAATGGAACGACCGGCCTTGTTCGGCTGCATTACCGTACGTTTGTGAAACCAAAGGTACATGTTGAATTTGTGGCAAGTTAACTTTTGAAAGCAAAAAATATTTTTGCTATCTGCTCTTTACATTAACTAACTTTTAACAGTGTTCAAAGTGGTAGGTCTAGTATTTCTCTTGACGATCTGGAGACCGAAAAACGAAGAGAAATATTTATTTGGCACACAGATCTAGATAAGAGTAGTTTCTTTTTATCAAAATGAGCTCCTCAGCTTTCTTAAATATTATATATGTAAAATAAATGGGGAAATGGACAGAAACTATGATCCGTAGTAAATATTACTAGATTACTTATAATAACCGAAGAAGAACGAGGACGATAGGATTTAAAAAATTTCGTAGGTTTGGGGCTCCTTTCGCGTGCGTCTTGGGGCGCATGCGGGAGCCACGCTGTTAAAAGAACATATAAAATTGCATGAAACGAAATCGAGCATAATGAAATTTTAAATAAATAATGAAAGAAAACTAATTACTGTTTGATGCCTATTATGAAAGTAATGAGACCAGAAAAATCTCTTAAATTTCGATGCTTTTGTTTTTCTTTACAGTTTCCAACAAGTAACGGTGCTGAGTTGGACAAATGAGAGATGAAGATAAGACCATAAACATTTTAAGAATTTTTTAAGCTGGTGTCTTAATTTTCAAGTAGTTTACTTCAGGACAAAAAGAGAATTAAGCCAAATAAAAGGTTCAACCTACAAATGGCTTTTGGGTTGTTAAAAATTCAGTTTATAGATATCGTAAAGTGGAGTTTTAAGGATTGCTGTATCTTTTAACGTGTTGTTTGGTAAAGGGGTAAATAAAATGCAATTTTAAAATCAAAGCTTGACAGTTTACAACAATGACCTCAACAACCAGCAATTATACCTACCAACTCATCCACCATGTCCAATTGTCCCTTAGCTTTGTAGGATTTCCGGGCTCGACAAAGTCAATATATAACTCCTTTAATGAGAAATCCACAAATCCTCGCTTTCGATCCCAGTTTTCTGACGTGTTATTTTCTTGAATTCTGAGTGCAATCCAGAGACTTTCCAGTTACCAATTTCTTTTTGTATGGCAACATTATTAGACGAGACGTGTTTCGTTTTAATCAATTATAGTCTAGATAACTCCTGCATTAAAAGCCGCCATTATGAATAATCTGATCACACACCAATCTCGTATCCCGAGTCTTCTCTCCTAACTGCGCAAGCTTGAAAAAAACGCCCAACCCTCGCAAGATCGATTTTGATTGATTTGTAAAAAAATAAATAAAATGATACAAAGTAAATCACTAAGGAAATCGATTGAGCCATGTTTTTTGGCAGCAACAGAGTTAGTAGTTTCTCAAGAAACGGATGTGTTGCGTCGGCGCGCAGACAAGTGAAACACGTAGTTCATTAACAACAGGAAGTTGATGAAGGAAAACATACCGCCCAACGGATTTTAAAAAGCCGAGGTTTTCAGTTGGTGTAAGCCCGTTAGTGCTTTGCTCCGACGAAGGGCCACGCTCAAAATGCAGCTTTTCAAAATCCATGACGGCGGTTAGTTTACCTTTCTCAATAACCTGTTGATAATCAACAAAGTGTTATTGGCAGTCAGGGATGCACAATTCAATTTCCGGTTAGAACTAACTTTTCACAGTCACAACCTAGGCCCTTGAGTCTGCTTTTATTTTGGTCAGCAATCTCGTTCCCAGAGCCTGCGCTCCCCTTGACCAGCGGTAGGAAAATGCAAGGCTCTGGGCGATTCAAAAACCGGAACTAGGAGTTCCTGGTTTCGGTTTGTTTGTGTGCATGCGCTGGAGAGTGTGGATAAGACGGACAAGTTTTCAACAGCCAATCAGATTCGGCTGTCTTTTGGCGGGCTTTCTGACTGGTCCAAAGGTCTCTGTTCTTGGTGTCGTCCAAAAGAATCGCGACCTCTGAAGACGAGATTAGGGGATGCTTTCCGTTAAGCCGAATATTTCGAAAATGTCGGTCGGAAGTCAAATGGAAAGATCCGTTTCTGTTCGGTCTGACCGGAATATTCCGGACCACCTCCGGACTGAGATGGTCCACTTTGACCGGTCTGACCGAAATTTACTGTTCCATTTTGTCAAACTGTTCAGTTGTCTTACTTTAGTTCAGTAGCTTTTTACAGATGCGGGGAACTGAGGAGAGGACTGATGAAAAATGGAAAGGACCGTTCCACTCGGTTGGCCCGGATTAAGCAGACAATGTCGTTCCATTTTACAATGGTCAGTTTTTGTTGGTCCGACCGGATGCACTCTGAAAATGGAAAGCAACCTAGAACTCTGGCCAAGTCCAAATTTTTGAGCATGCACAGAGTACTTATTGTCCATTATCAGCCAATAAGCTTTGAACGGAAGAAACTCTGAGTCTGCGTACAGCGACCGGTATTCCGTGAATCGCGGACTTTCAAAACAGACTTGATTTTTTTTTATATAAATCGAGAGATATTCTCTTGTAGAAATAGATAAATTAAGTTCAACTGGAAAATGTAAGTCCGTAAAGTATTGTGTTTATCCGAGAGTTCTCAACCCATTGTTAGTTTCTTTTCAAAGACAGAAAGTAAGTAAGTATCATGAATACCAATTCTACTGCTTTGCCAGCACTAATTTGGGACACTAAGGCTCCATCCACACTACTTACTTATCCTAATCGGACCCATGAGGACTCTTGAGGCCGGTCCACACTAATCCGGATAAATTGTGCATCGAAAACGGAACTTTTTGAAAACGCTCTTTAAAGTGGATTTATTTGTAAACGTCGGCTTTGCGTTTTTGTGTGGACGAAAAACACTTTGGAAAACGCTCTTCAAAGTGTTTGCATTTCTTTCACCACAAGATCAGCTTAGACCATAACAGTGGATTCCAGTATCTTATGGAGTGTTTATTGTATTGTTGTGTTGTAACTTGGCGTATCAATTATGTAGGTTGTAGAGAGACTGCAGCTATTTTCAACTACACTTGTACAATACATTTGCTTCTGGGAAATATTAATAAGTTTTGTTGCGAAGTGCATGTATTATGAAAAATGTTGTTAAAATCAAATAAAGATGATTATAAATTGTCTTAAATTTTTGGGGGAATACTGTTTATTTGTGGCATTGTAGTGTTACTTGATTCCAATTAGCTTTTCACTCGGGCCAGGAATGACACTACACGGCGCAAATGAACAATATTCCTCAAAAAGTCATTTTATTAATCGCTCAGCGTGCGTTGGATATTCAAATGGGGTACCTTGATTTATGTTGGACTAGTGTAATTCTCACGTTCTTCCGATAAAATAAAATATACGATTACAGGTATCGGCTAAGATTGTTTTTCTCGAAGGGCGTGGTATTACCGAGAAATCGATTAAAAACAAAAAACAAAACAAAAACAACAACAACAACAACAACAACTGAGATACAGTATGTGTTTTTTAAGATTTATTACTTTAGAACAAAACTACAATCAATAAAAGATGACAAATGCCATATATTGTTAACAATTAACGTTGCCTGAGACGTTTGCGACACCAATCACAACCAAAGACAATTATACAAAGAACTACGACAAATATTAGATTTGAAAAAACAAAGAGCAATTCAATCACGCTCACAACTCTGAAAAAAAAAGACAAAAAAGAAATCATAAGAAGAGAAATGTTTATTATCTGCCTCTTTTGAGTAGAGATCCAGTAAAATTACATGCTTACGAGAGCTGATACATTTGTTCTAACAATGCCAACAAACTGACCATTCTGTGACCAATTTCCATCTTTGTAAGCAAGGCACTGAAAGCACTGATAGTTGCGGACTGTCCTGTCAAAAAGTGACCACTGATGTCGAACATGCGGTCAAGGTTCATTCAAGACTTTTTTAAATAAATTTATTCCCTTTCAACCTCAGTGGAACCTAAATGCAGTACATGTTTCTGGCTTTTGTGTAATGTGAGCCAGCACTAATAGCTAAACGAATTGAATGATCAGATCACTTTGAAGCTGTCGTTTTTGCATGAGAAAAAAAGTGAAAAGGTCAGTCAACCATCAAAGCGAAAGCAGTCGTCAAACAACGACGTATTTTCTAGGTCATTCTCTGATAAAATTTATTTCATTTCGCAAAGAATACTCTGTTGAAACAATAGTAAGTTAAATCATATTTTTGTCAGCGGTGTATTTTGATTTCATGAGGTTTTGAAATGTGTTCAGTTTTCAGGAGTTTGACTCTACAACGTACCATGTCTGCAAAACTGAGTGCAGAATTTGGTAGAATATGGTAAGGGGGGGGGGGGGATATGGGCACTGCTGGAATTAAGTGAAAAAATTGATGCTCTAACACTGACAGCTTTAAACAGTGAGCGCGGGTTGTTGTCATATATTATAAACTCGGATAGTCTTCACAAGTGGCAAGAATTTATGATCATAAGCCGAGTTAAACTTAAAATTATTAAGTGGCAAGAATTCATAAGCCGAGTTAAAACTTCGAATTAATATCTATTTGAATTTGTAAAATTAAAAAAATGTGACGTTTGAACTGAGCCTACCCGCAACACTGTGCATCACCAGTATTTGGATCATCGCAACATCGCGTATCATTCTTCTTATTGTTTGGGCCTGGGCAGTAATCTCGGAATCCAGTCCTGCCGCATGAAGTACCTCCTGGTAGACAACAAGTAGGCTGGCTATCCCATACACAACAGTGTGTCCGTTCATTCCCATTGTCTGGGCCCGGGCAATAATTTCTCTTATCAGCACTGTCGCTGCATGATGAACCTCCCGGAAGGCAACAAGTAGGCTCACTTTCCCATACACAACAGTGTACTCGTTCATTCTTATCGTCAGGGCGCGGGCAATAATTTCGCTTATCAGCACTGTCGCTGCATGATGAACCTCCCGGCAGACAACAAGCAGGCTGATTATTCAATAAACAACAATGTGTTCGTTCAGGTGGGTCGGACAGCTGTGGACATGTATACGTATCGTTGTAAGGTCCGAGGCATCGTGTCATATTTAGGCCACGTACTGCTGATCAACAAGACAACAAAACGTTATCAACGAAAAATGAAGGTACGGAGGCCAGTTTATCGAGCCTTTCCTTGCCGCATTAGTCCTAAATTTAGAATTTATTAAAGCTCGAGATGGATCTACAATAAGTTTAAACGCTTCATTTCCCAAACCTCTTTCTCTGCCTACATTCTGAACATCGAGAAAAGCGAAAACTCCATGAAGGCAACAGAACATGCCAGCCATAATGTATTGAAGACGTTCAAATGCAGAAACATGGTAAATTACGGGTCTATGATCAAATCAAGTGTTTAAATTATACGCACTCAGCCTAAGTAGCACGTTAGAGAATACGACAAGAAATCGACCTTGGTAAAACTTACCTGCAGCACAGAAAATCAGAATAACAGATATTTCGTAAAATTGACGCTCCATCATAGTTTTGATGAAGTTATCGTAGCCCAGTCAACGTAGAAATATCAAAGAGGCATCAGAGAGTGTTGTTTATTGTCAGTGGTCAGTTATATATAGAAAGGAAGCGGAAACCTCTATATGGCAAATGACGAAATCGCCGTTATTTTAATTATTTATTTTTTAACGATCCATTAGATCTGTAAAACAACCATTTAAGTATTTGTGTGGTAAAAGCTCGAGTCCATATTTTTTTAAAAATCTAATCAGAACAGCTTTAAACAAGGTACTACATCGAATGTTTGGCGAAATTAGTAAACAAGGTTTTTATGCAGCAGTCAAACTGAAGGCAGGGGAATGAGGCTGAGCACGATCCTCACACGGTCCATTGAGTACGTAACGCACGGTCAGAAACAGGAACTGAGAACGACATACGTGCGTGACATTCGTACGTGCGTGAAATCACCAACAACTTCATCGAGCTAGTTACATCCTTGTTCCCAGGTTATTTCATTTTCCTTTCCAATAAACGAAGAAACACCCTGGACAATTTTCTGGGATTCTTTTGCCTCAAGAAACATAATACCGCTACACCAATGGGTGAGAGCCATAAGGATAACATGCCAGTTCCACGGGACTTACGACTTGTATGCGTAATAAAGTATTATGCAAATGACTTAATTTGGTAGAACTTTCAATACTTCGCTCCCCGCAGGTCTCAGTCATTTTCCTTCAAACTTTCCTTAAACTGCATCTGAAATCAAAAGCTTTCCTACAATTGTCAAAGCAATATATATGCAACATGTCTCCGTTCCACAGTACAAAATTATAAGAACTGTCAGTTCAGAAAGAAGAAGACAACATGCGCCTGCTACAAACTTCTTTTCGACATCTTGCAGAGATGACTCGCACGAAATTTTAACTTCAAGGCTTTTCATAAGATATTCCCGCTATGGCCACTACAAACTACAACCACCAGTGTAAAGAGAATAGGCTAATTAAATAATCACTTTTGTTACATCCGTGATTGCTAAATCCAAAAGTTGGCAGGTCAATTATTTGGAGTAAGCGAAATTTTCCGCCATGACACAACAGTACACCGTCGTTATTTGTCATCAATTTTGTAGTAAAGCTATTTCTTCTACCGACATCTATCCACAGATAGTCGAAGCAATGTCCCTACAACCTCCCGCGACTGCATAGACCAAAATTATACGAGGCTGTCCACTCCAAAAAAACAAAAAAACACGTCTACTTAAAAATCATTTTGGACGATTCGCGGAGACAAGGTGCTTGACCTTTGTGCCCATTTTTGAGCGGATATGACGTACAATTACCGGCAATGATGGTAACACGAAAAATCCGCGAGTCTTCGCCCCCCTCCCTGCACCAAAACTTCATTAGTCGACTGGGACTGGGACAGTGCTAATGGACCAATATTTTCTTGGGAGGGGATTAAAAATTTTCCTCTACAAACTTTTTTTAGTTTATGCACCTCTGTAAACATTTTTTTTTTCGAAATGCAGACTAATTTTTTGTTATACGTATCGATTTTGTCCCCCGCAAACATTTTTTTTCAATATTTTTCATACAACAATCTACAACAATCTAAGATTGATTAAGAACAAAACAAAAACAGCAGTAATAATCGAAGGCTCTTCGGGCAACCTCATGGTAATGATATGAAGTGACAATCTTCGCTTTTTTTGAAATAAGCGTTCAATAATGTAACGCAATCTCACCTCATTTGCCTTTGAATGTTTTATTTTTCCATCAGAGTTTCGTCATTGCCCTCAGGGTCCCTCAGGGTTCGTAGCGTTAATTCTACTTTTTTTTTTTTTACCTTTGATCCGTTTTGGCATCACTGAAGTAAATTTGTTTTGTGAATATGTTAACTTTTCTGTCAGAACGTAAAGCGTTATTTGTGAGCTTCGGATAAAATTTGAGAGAAAAATGTGCGTTTCTACTTCACTAAAAAAGACGGAAAACAGTGATGTGACACGGGATGACGTGACGCGAAACAAATACGTGCGGCACGGATGTCGCGCGTGTTTCTTAAACACGTCACATGGCAAGCGTAACTGCATGTTGCTTATAGCTGTATCAGTAACAGTGTCATAATCCCAATTCATTTGCCTTTGAATATTTTCTTACGTGAATGGGTCATTGATAGCTTATGTTTGAGGCTTTGTAGAGCGAATTCTATTCTCTTTTATCACCAGAGGATAAGTAAAACTGATCCTCTTTCGATTTGTTTTGTAAATAATTAACCTTGTTCCATGGAAGCGAGAGACCCTGGGAACGAGGTTGGAGGATAATTTGTTTTTGATTGACATGCGCTGGCTGGCGTTTTAAAGAACCTTTTTGTCAGCATGTTTACCGTTAAATGCATGAATTAATTGCGGTTTAATATCAGAATGGAGTGACTGAGTGAGTGTTCGAGTGAGTGAAACACGTGACTTCGAGAATGATCACTAACAAGCAGCTATTTCAAAAAGAAATAGTCTTTCGTTTCCAGATTGCGGAAAGTGAGAATAGCGTAACGTTTAAGGAGAGGTGGGTTTGTGGTTTATTCTAATTTGGAGGTCCTAGTTTATGTTGAATTTGCTGAATTTATGCGCGAGTAAAGAATGAAAAGAACTTCATATTCAGTCGTAACTTCCTATTTAACACCTACTGTCCATTTTATGTAAAGGAGACATAAAGTCAGACCTGCTGCAGTTTGGCAGAGCTCAAGTAATATATAAATATTTCTCCTTATAGAAATAGGGAGCCTGCCTTCACCTTTCCGCCTGCCACATTCAGCATAGAAAATTGCACGAAAAACAAGCCCAAAGTTTTTGTTGCTTTTCGCGTGAGTTTCAATACATATTGTTATTATAATTTCAACCCGTGAGGTATTTTGAAGCCTTTGACGTCATTTTCTCCCTATTCGCAACCAAGCCTTGGAACAAGGTTATTTAATGGCGGCCGTAAATTATCGGAAATAAACGTTAAAATAAAACGACTTCTGACGTTCGTAATGGATTGAAAATTGGCAAGGTGAGTAAGAAAGTCTTATTGTACACGAAAATGTAAAAAAATGGAAATCGAAAATTTGATCATAGTGGCACTTTAAGCGTCTGCTTCCAACCTCGAATTTCTCTCCGCAACGAAACCCACAACGCAAGAATGGCCACAAGAGAAACACAGCCCAATGATTCCATTTATTTCTAATATCTGGTCCTCGATCAGGCTTTGTGTGGCGAGATAACCAGGACGCAAGAGTTGATGTCATGTTTATTTGGCTCGCCAAGGAAAAGATCGTGTAGATCACGGACCCCCATCACGCTTTTGCCAAAACCCGTGGACAGTATTGCTAAAACATCATTCACTAAAAGCAGCTCGATCACAGCCTTTTCTTGTTCTTCCCTTAGGATAATTTTCCTGCTTTCGGAACGGATATTTAAAGATTCTAACGCTTTCTTGAATCCTTCCTTCGCATTCTCCATTTTGCAATCTGGGTTTTGATAAGTGGTTTCAATTAACATTTGATTGACGTTTCACTACTCTCAGCCAATCGAAAATTCGCGTTCGCTGGCGAACGCATAATTCCAAAAACCCTATCCATTAGAGCAGACGAGATCTCAACTCGACTCCTCCCAAATACACTCGCGGCTTCGCAGCTCGGGTCTGCCGTTCGCCGTAAACAAAGCACTCGGTCGCGAGTCCCGCCAGCTACGCAGGCTATATCAATATAATCGTCGATGAAATTATTATCTTTTCACCTAAAGCTTGAGGTATATACTTCTCTGAATTGATCACATGCTCAAATTAACCCTATCCAGACCGGGGGGGGGGGGGGGCGGAAAGTGCCCGCGCCGACTTTGAACGCTTATAACTTTTTTAATATTCAACCAAACGCTGCCAAACTTTGATACTTTATCTAAAATTTATCTGGGAATAATTTGGTAGGGTAGGTTGTTGTGTCAGGAACTTGACGTCACCATGGCAACGGCATTTTGACAGGCATGTTTTCCCAAATTTGTAATTTTCTTGTTTCTATTAATGAAAAATAACTTTAAAGCAATTATTTTCATCTGTTTACGAGTTTTAAGAGCAAGTTTGTAGAAGAATCGAACAAAAATTGTTTTTTGCGGCAATTCTTAAAATACAGGGATTTCGCTCATCTTCTGCATGAAGGTAGTCCTTATTAAAACTAAAAACGTTATGTTGTTTTTTTCTTCAAATAGTTTTATTTTTCTGAGAAAAACGAAATTTTCGATTTGACATCTAGACTCGTCTAGACTCGATTGAGAGGGTACAAATTGGGTTGAAAATTGACAATTTTCAATCGATTCGTATGTCAAAACCATCACGCGCAGAAAAAAATAAATACAACCGGTCTATTGCATGACTCTTCCTTGTCCAAATAAGCATAGTCTCAAGAGGTTTGGTTTAATCTAATTATTTTACGGTAAACAAAACCAGACTATTCTCACGCGAAATGAAAGTCGGTCGGTCAAAAGAATCGTCATTTTCACTATGTGCCTTATCTCAGAATTCCTTGAGATAAATATATTTCAACTGTAGAAGGATGATACTTTCAAAATATTTAAAGTTTTGTCTGGGTAAATGATTAAGCACTTGTCAAAAAATTATTCAAAATCGTACAAAAACGACACAAATCACGCAAGCTTTCGAATGCGTGACCAAAAGTATTACCACCGTATTTGTTCTTTAAATCAATTTAGTCGCAACACTAGCAATACCAAGGCATAAATCATAATAAATATGTTCACCTTTGCTTGATTATGATATCCTGTCCCATGCAATACGTTTTTCCTGCCATTTCTTCAATGGCTTCCCGTTCAGTTCGCATGCCGCTTGTCGAATCCGTCTGCGACTGGTGAATTTGAAGCAACCACCGATACGAGTTTAACCAAATATGTATCGTCATGATTAACAAGCCCTTTTTGTGTTACTTGATTAAGCCATATTTCAGGTTATAGCCGGCAAAGCGTTTTCGATAAGCCACTTTGCAGTGCCTGTTGGCCCCGTTATTATTCCAAGTGAAGTATAAATTTGCATACTTTCGAGACAAGCGTGACAGTTTTTTATACTTAGGGGGTGGGGTGAGGAAGGGTCTTAAATTTTTAGATGAATCAATGGTTTGAAAACGTTTGGGGATGAATTGTCACAAACTAATACCGTATTTTACATGGGTATGTAAAAGAATTTCACAACGTCAAACCTGACCCCACGGGAACAAGGATACCAGTTTTCTGGAATATGACATTTGATATTTCTCTTCCTACATCTCTATCTCCTTTAGAAGTCTTCCCTTTACTGTGATAAGCAATCTCGTGAGGAACTTTGCATGTACTGGAACTTTTTCGCCATCCAATTCCAAGCTCGGATCGATGAAAGGGAAAGATAGTAAAATCGCGTCGATCATACGAGCAAGGACTGCCAACTATCGTTTTAAAAGAACAAGAAACTTCCATGAGACACCAAGTGCAGCGAGAACATGTGGAGTTTCCAACAGTTCACCAGACAACTGAAGGAAAAAGTACTTTATTGGGACTGTGTTGTGCCGGTTGCTCCACAAATGGCCGGTTCGTGAGAAAAAAGAAATCATTCAAACATCTATAATCGAGTTTAGTAAATTACATTAGTCTCGTCTCCTAAAAGTAAACAACGTGAATTCTCGCACACACAAGGTCAATTATTTTACTTTGTTGTTTTGAAGAATAACGAAGTACATAACTGAATTATATGGTTTTTATAGAAGGAGCAACCAGCAATTAGTAGATTATAGACTACCACCAAACCGGAAACGAGAAGCAAACGACTTTTAGAAAGTCTAACTTTAATAGATTACAACACTTTTTCCTGACAGCGGCTTTTTGTCAATACTTTTACGGTTTTTCTCTCTTTGATTTTGAGCGTAAGCAGAACTTATAAGTAAAGTAAATCACGTAGCAAATACGAGTTTGTGACAATTCATCCCCAAACGTTTTCAAACCATTGATTCATCTAAAAATTTAAGACCCTTCCTCACCCCACCCCCTAAGTATAAAAAACTGTCACGCTTGTCTCGAAAGTATGCAAATTTATACTTCACTTGGAATAATAACGGGGCCAACAGGCACTGCAAAGTGGCTTATCGAAAACGCTTTGCCGGCTATAACCTGAAATATGGCTTAATCAAGTAACACAAAAAGGGCTTGTTAATCATGACGATACATATTTGGTTAAACTCGTATCGGTGGTTGCTTCAAATTCACCAGTCGCAGACGGATTCGACAAGCGGCATGCGAACTGAACGGGAAGCCATTGAAGAAATGACAGGAAAAACGTATTGCATGGGACAGGATATCATAATCAAGCAAAGGTGAACATATTTATTATGATTTATGCCTTGGTATTGCTAGTGTTGCGACTAAATTGATTTAAAGAACAAATACGGTGGTAATACTTTTGGTCACGCATTCGAAAGCTTGCGTGATTTGTGTCGTTTTTGTACGATTTTGAATAATTTTTTGACAAGTGCTTAATCATTAACCCAGACAAAACTTTAAATATTTTGAAAGTATCATCCTTCTACAGTTGAAATATATTTATCTCAAGGAATTCTGAGATAAGGCACATAGTGAAAATGACGATTCTTTTGACCGACCGACTTTCATTTCGCGTGAGAATAGTCTGGTTTTGTTTACCGTAAAATAATTAGATTAAACCAAACCTCTTGAGACTATGCTTATTTGGACAAGGAAGAGTCATGCAATAGACCGGTTGTATTTATTTTTTTCTGCGCGTGATGGTTTTGACATACGAATCGATTGAAAATTGTCAATTTTCAACCCAATTTGTACCCTCTCAATCGAGTCTAGACGAGTCTAGATGTCAAATCAAAAAATTTCGTTTTTCTCAGAAAAATAAAACTATTTGAAGAAAAAAACAACATAACGTTTTTAGTTTTAATAAGGACTACCTTCATGCAAAGGATAAGCGAACAATTTTTCATAGCATTACCGGACGTTGTCGGATTCTTCTACAAATCTCCTCTTAAGCACATTTTTATTGGTTTTGAGTATTTTCCAGTAATTTTGGGCGGTTTTCTGACGTTTTGAAAAAATTCGAAATCCAAGATGGCGGATCCAAGATGGCGGCTGTTTTGACATTATGATGTCATTGTCACGTGATGTGACGTCATCATCCAGCGTGACATATAGCAAAAGATAGATTTTGGGACATACTATATATCCTGTAAGTTTCATTGTGATTGCTTAAATATTCTGGAAGTTACGGAGGGGGGGGCGCTTCCGCCCCCCCCCCGGTCTGAAAAGACCAAAAAAAGCCCGGTCTGAATAGGGTTAAATAAATGCCATATTCTAGACAAACCAAAACCCTGGACGACAAGAAAAGAGATGAGCACAAATACACTGTTTCGAAGCCATTTCTTCCAAATCAAATGCCTGTGGTCACTTAACTTCGACACGTAAGCAACCAGGGCAAATAAATGTAAAAAGTTACCATACACAGTTTTTTAACTGGGATTTATAATTAAGCTGAAATACATCCAGAAGTATTTACAGTCATACCAGGATTGTATTTTGCTCGTTCGTCTCGGTCCGCGGTGCAAGCTTCTCTGACAAATATGAAATTATTTCCACAGAATAAGACACAGTCAAGTTTCTTCTGTTGTCAGTGTAACAGCCTTGATAATTACGATTTGCATTTCTTTGAGTGAACAAATAACGTTTATATTGTTAATTTCATCTCAGAAAACTTCTCCAGCAGTTGCAGCGGTAGTTAATCTTGAGCTCTACATCAAGGAGATGAATTTAGTTCGACATGGCAGTTGCACAGCTTGCTATATGATACTGCCCATACAAAATTTGAAGTTTTAAGAGAACTTGACTATCTTCTTTTTGTTTCGTTTCCTCAGAAACGATACGGTATTATTTTGGCTTCGATGTGAACTATTTACACAGTGGGGGCTACTATCCAATCAGAAGAACGCTCGCAACCACAAAGTAAATACGTTTGACCGAAGGCAATTAATTTCGTAAAAACATGTTCTTCAATTATCGGAAAGATATTCCTCAGCATGATCAAAAAATATTGAGATTCGTTGCAAACAGAAATATCTGACGACTGCAATGGTTTTAAGTTTGATTAAAGCGATGTATTGTAAGAAAACTAGAGAAAGCTCTCGTAGCGTTTAATTGTTAAGTAAACATTCTAGCGATTTTCTGAAACGGAAGTAAATTTCCACCAATCAGTGTTTCCAAGCGCAAACAAAAAAGGGATGACTCATTGACTTGTCGTGTTTGCTCGCACGGGGAGCTGCTATCCAATCACAAGAACGGTCGTAGCCACAAAGTAAATAGGTATGACCGATGGCAATTAATTTCGTAAAAACATGTTTTTCAAATATCGGAAATATATTCCTCAGCATGACCAAAAATATTGAGATTCGTTGCAAACAGAAATATCTAACGACTGCAATTGTTTTAAGTTTGATTAAAGCGATGTATTGTAAGAAAACTAGAGAAAGCTCTCGTAGCGTTTAATATTATCCTGAAACGGAAGTAAATTTCCTCCAACCAGTGTGTGCAAGCGCAAAGAAAAACGGGATGACTTGGCGTATTTATATCTCGTGTTTGCTCGCACGGTAGAGCTTAAGTGCGCTACAAAGAAAGGTACATATTTGCAGGTGAGTTACAAAGTTAATTTCACTTCATGTAACAGAGGAATGTATAAATGTGGGAGATGGCCCTATTTTATTTGTACAGGAAAATTCACGGCATCTTCGACGTCACAAACAGCGCGAATACACGCAAAATTGCGTGGGTTCTCGCGTGGATGTACCCGGAATTGCGTGATCGATCAGTGTCACGTGCGTCGCAAAAACATTCGAGTCTGCACGGAAAGTTGAGAACGAAAAAGAAGACAGTCAAGTTCTGTTCAAAGTTTAAATTTTGTATGGACAGTATCGTATAGCAAGGTGTGCAACTGCCGTGTCGAACTAAATTCGTCTCCTTAGTTGATGTAACGCTCAACATTAACTACGGTACACTGGTTGCAACTGTTGGAGCAGATTTCTGAGATTAAATTCATGATATAAACATTATTTGGATTATTCAAAGCCATCGCGGTCTGATCAAAACTCCACAGTATCGCCAAAAATGCAAATCGTTATTATCAGTGTTACCAATGCAAGGCTGTTACACTGACAACAGAAGCAACTTGGCTGTGTCTTATTCTGTGGAGATAATTTTATATTTGCCGGGAGAGCCTGCAGCGCGGATCGAGCAAAATACAATCCTGGTATGACTATATATAACATATAACATAAAACTTTCTTTAAACTTGAATTTTGCTTAATTAAAAATCCGGGTTAAAAATCTGTGTATGGTAGCTTTAATTTTTGCATTAATTTGCCCTGGTTGTTTACGTGTCTTTGTAAAGTGACACTGAACAGGCATTTGATTTTGAAGAAATGGCTTCGAAACAGTGTGCTTATCTCTGTTCTTGTCGACCAGGGTTTTGGTTTGTCTTGAATTTGGCATTGATTTGATTTGAGCATCTGATCAACTCAGAAAAGTATATACCTCAAGCTTTTCGTCAAAAGGTAATAATTTCATCTACGATTAAAGTGTTGTTTTGCATTTTATCAGAGATCAGTAGTCACAAAACACTTTATTTATGGAACTGATTTATTTTAGGATTGTTTGTTTCCAAAAATAAACCATTTAAATTAATTGCATTACTCTGATCTTGCATTTTACTCTTGTGGTTTGATGTTTCCCCACATCGATAGGAATATATTTAAATATTTTCTGTAAGTTATTTTTCCATTCATGTAACATTCAAAGTTATGCTATCAGGTGCCATTTTTAAGCAAAAAAGTGTTACTGTGTTACTTGAACTCTTGAAAGCCAAACTGCAGCAGGACGTAGTTTATATCTCCTTTACATAAAATGGACAGTAGGTGTTAAATGGGAATTTAAGTTACTACCGGAATATGAAGTTCTTTTTATTCTTCACTCGTGCATAAATTCGGCAAATTCAACATACACTAGGACCTTCTCCAAATTAAAGTAAACCACAAACCCATCTCTCCTTAAACATTACACTATTCTTACCCTTCCGCAATCTGGAAACGAAACACTATTTCTTTTTGAAATAGCTGCTTGTTCGTTCTGAACTTTTTGTGCAGCCTCAAATGTTTTTGCGACTCACGTGACACTGATCACGCAACTCCGGGTACTTCCACTCGAGAACCCACGCAATTTTGTGTGTACTCGCGCGGTTTGTGACGTCGAAAATGCCGTGAATTTTCCTATACAAATAGAATGGGGCAATCTCCCAGATTTATACATTATTCTGTTACATGAAATGAAATTAACTTTGAAACTCGCCTGCATATATGCCCTTCTCTTCAATCAACTTGCCCGTTTTCGGGGCACGCCAGCTTTTTCGTGCGAGCAAACACGAGATACGCCAAGTCATCACGTTTTTGTTTGCGCTTGCAAACACTCTAATTGGTGGAAATTTTCTTCCGTTTCAGAATAAAGCTAGAATGTTTACTTTACAATTAAACACTAAAACAGCTTACTCTATTTTTTTCCAATACCGTATTTTCTCGATTAAACGCCATCGGCGTTTATTTTAAACTTGGCCCGATAAAACCGGTGTTTATTTGATTCCAGCAGTTTATTTAAGCCCCATGTTTCTAAAAAAATGATTTGTATTCGTTATTTTTGACAGCCATATATGTAGACATTATTTCCAAAACATATTAAACCTTGAATAAATGTTTAAGGGGTTTATTTTCAAATATAGCTTGGGAACCTGGCGTTTATTCGGAGCCCGGCGTTTAATCGAGAAAATACGGTACATCGCTTTCAGCCATACTTAAAACCATTGCAGTCGTCAGATATTTGTATTTGTAAGGAATCTCAATATTTTTTGGTCATGCTGACGATTATCTTTCCGATATTTGAAGAACATGCTTTTACGAAATTAATTACCTTCGAACTTATTTACTTTGTGGTTGCGAATGTTCTCCTGATTGGATAGTAGCCTCCAATGTGTAATTAGTTCACATCGAATCCAAAATAATACCTTATCGTTTCTGAGAAAACGAAAGAAAAAACTCATTAGCATTCGGTAAAAATGATCAAACAGCGCTTCGTATGCTACGAAACATACATTCTCAAAGTGATCATTAAAATGTTGTAACAACGAAGTATATAAATATTATTAGCAGTTTGATAAAGCCTTGAAAACACAAAATATCAAAGTAGCCACAAAAAAGAATCCAGATATTCCTGCGATGATCCAAATCCCGATGAACTTATCCCTGAAAAGAAAAGAAGAAAAAAATGAGAGCATGATAAATCATGAAAAGAGCGATCCGTCACTTCTCAAACTCAATAATTTATCAAGTAAAACCAAAAAAAGTGACAGTGTTTGTAAATGTCGGGGGGGGGGGGGGGAAGAAACTTCCTTTGTTGCACGACTCAAAAAGTGGTCATAGCGGTGCCGGGCAACCGAGACTGCACAGTAACTATCGAATGGTCGCTAAGGGCGAAGTGAATAGCTTGACAAAATTCATTGTTTAGTTCGCATGTTTTGGTCTTGACCGTGTACAGAACACAATAGCTATTTGCATTTTGATTGCTCCTTTGAAGTCTTCCCGACATCAAAACAACAAACAGTGATTACGGTGTCCAGTCTGGCAAAAGTAAGGCTTGCAAATTATACTAATTAAAAATAACTCCAACGATTCTGAAATGATTTACTATTTTTTGGTTGAAATGTTAACGGTGATTATCCCACGCCGCCAAAACATTCTCAGTGACGTGAAACAACAGGTGAGAAACCTGGCTGAAAATGCCAAAAACATCTCAGCAGCGTAAAACATCAAATGCAAACACCGCCACTATTCGCATTTCACACGCACGCAGTCATTGATATTTAAATCTTTCTGAGAAAACTAAACTTTAGTTTGACGTCTTTCTTAGGCACCGTTTCCAGGCACTGCTATGTCTTCAAAGAAAAGTGCGGCTTTCTTCCCACCCCCGGTAAATGTAAATTAATAAGCGAATTTTGTCGAGTCTGGTGTTATCTTCTAAAGCTTTAAATCTCTGAATCCTGAAACCGATCGCTCTAAAACATATCGGAGAAATTGGGAGATGAAGTACGGTAAATGATCTAATAAACGCCCTCGCTCAAATAAACGCCCCCTCTGAGGTGTAAAGTTTGTATTAAACGCCCCTCTCTAATAAACGCCCCGTGTTAATAGACGCCCTCTCCAAGAATTGCCTTAAAAACCAAGGAAACGCTCCATTATTTACTCTCACCTGTTCCGAACTGGGATAATATTGCCCGCGGTCTTTCTGGTACAGACCTCGCTTCACTTGGTCTGAACCATTTAGACCCCGGGTGATTTAATCCAAGTATTGCCCTAACGCTTGGTTTATACGAAGATATAATTTAAATTTAAGAACTAACCATGGCTTAGTAAATACTCAAACAGTTGATAGCGTTTTTGGCGTGCGATGATTGGCTACTCAAACTCCGAATATCCTTTGTTATTCACCTCCGAGCAACTCTCGCGCAAAAACTATAATCGTTAACGTAATAAACAAGTCAAAAATAATCGTTTCGGGCTATATTATCTCACTGTTTTAGTATATACTAAATCAATTATTCACCTCAGTGTCGGTGGCTAGTGGTGGATATTTACCTTGCCGTTTGCGGCTCGGTCAATATGCACCACTCCCCTCGGTGAACAGTTGTTAATTAATGATCTAATTTCATCATATGAAAGTTGCATTTGACGCAGTAGAAAAGCGACATTTAACGAAGCCTTACTTGCAACACGTTGGCTCTTTAGAATATTTATTTTCTTTTGTACAACAGTCCCGATCATTCTTCCTATCATAAGGACCCGGGCAATAGTTTCGTATTTTAGCGTCCGAGTCGCTGCATGAAGAGCCTCCCGGTAGACAACAAGTAGGCTTACTTTTCCATACACAACACTGTGTTCGTTCACTCCCGTCTTTAGGGCGCGGGCAATAATTCCGCCTATCAGTACTGTCGCTGCATGATGAACCTCCCGCCAGACAACAAGCAGGCTGATTATCCAATAAACAACAGTGCGTCCGTTCAGGAGGGTCGGAGAGCCTTGGACATGTGTATAAATCGTTGTAGGGTCCGAGACATCGTGTTGTATTTAGGCCACGTGCTGCCGATCAAGGCAAGAAAAAGTTCACACAAAAAATCAACAGAACGGATGTAAATTTGTAAAAAAATTCAAATCGAGTTCTTGAACTAAATGCTTACAGCCAAAATAGCCTTTAGCTGTAAATACAAAAGATATGAAGAATCTACAGTAGTAAAACCTACCTGTGGCAAAGAGAATCAAGAGAACGAAAATTTTGAAAAAATGACGTTCCATCGTAGTTTTGAGGTAGTCGGCGAAAAGTGATGAATAAACTCAACGGGCAAGCTTTTTATTGTCAGTGGTTAGTAATATTGCGGCAAGGAAGAGGAAGTAATATCAAAAATGACGCGGTATCACAACTTGTGTATTGAGTAAGTAATGAAACATGTATAAAGGCATGTTATTTATTTCAGACACATTTTTATTTTTCCATGACATATTTTATGTATTTTGCACTAGGGTAAGGCTGGTCGAGAGCCGGTGACTTATTTAAATGTTGTCTGTATGTGGTGAAATTTGCCAGTCATATCACGGAGCAAAAAATAAAAGGTCATAAAACATATGCAATGGCACGTCTCACTAACACCTAAAAAGACGTGAGTTTGATCACTCCGACCACAATGGAATTTTTATCCGGTTTGCAAAGTTCTCTAACTTACTGTCGACCTGTTCAACACATTTTTATTTTCTCATTCCCGAAAACAAACAGCGTCTAAACAGCTACTTCATTTCATAGAATAAAAGATTAATTATGATAAAAGTGAAGTGTGTAACAATGTCAAAAAATAGGACCCCAATGGGTTCATGTGTTCTGCTGGTATCAGTAACGTATCAAAATTGTTATTAAAAGTAACTGTCTTCGGTTTTTCTTGTAACACAAGGTGATCCGTCACGCAAGTTATGACGACATTTGAAACCCTTAAAGGCCGCAACCCTCGTGCATGCAAAGCAACATGCTACCAGAAAGTGGTGGTAAACAAAAGCGTTACGCCACGAGCCAAGAAAAGGCCTGTTTTAGGGCGTATAAGAAGCAAACTTGAAAAACAAAAAAAACGTTTTAATAACCCTTTATCGATAACTTTATTTGGCGATCAAAGTTCGATGAGGGGATAAGCTGTGCATGGCGCTTTGGCATGAGAAATACAGGAGCCCTCAACCGATTTGATCGGAATCCCTTTGGAACATTTGATTCAATTGATCACTTGAAAAAAACTTTGACGCGAAGTTGAATAGATAAGCTCTCGGATCGTGCGATAAGCGAGCGTTCATCGGTCCGGATAGTCCGACAAGCTCGCGTTGATTTGTTCCAATTGTTGGCTCCAATTTCCTTACTGTTACACACATAACTTTCTGTTGTTACACACATTCTATTGTCACACTCCTCCTATAGTGTCCAGGAGCCCGGGCACCTCAATGTTACCCACATCCCATTCTCTTACGATAGCAATATGTTCTGCTTTGCATCAGGCGAAATGACATAAAAGCATGATAGCAGCTGAACACAATAATAATCTCGAGGCAGAACAACTCATGGCACTAAAAATTTAATTCTCTGCTTTCTTGGAATAGAAAATAGCCGTCGCGATCTTTATTTAATTTCATGTAGCGGTTGTAGACATGAATTTGGTGGTCTGCTCTTACACCACCAAAGTTATGTCGACAAAAAAGCTTTAGTTAAAACCATGTTAAACCGTGCTTACCGCTTGTCATAAACATGGGAACTACTCACAACAGAATACGAACTCCTTAACTAATGTTTTCTAATGTTTTCTTTTCTATGATCTTGTGCAAATAAATAGATAAATAAATAAAGAAATAAATAAAAATTTACCACAAAAAAATTTAACACGAAAACAGTAATATAAACTTTAAAAAAAGCAAGGATTTAATAAATTTAACGTGTTGGGTTTAACTAATAGAGAATGGCGTATTTTTACAATCTTGAAAATGTAAGAACATTTGATTAGAACTTTAAAAAGATATCGTGTTTGAAATATTGGTGATCCCGCTGTTTGTGCTATTCGAGAAATGAAGCTATAAAGTTTTACTTAAGACAAAGTAGACTAAAGTAGCCCTTCCAGCCAGGGGTGGGGACAGGCGGGAGGGGGGATTAAGGTCGCGGGGGATACCTACAGCATGAATAAATTCATGAAGTCAAATTTTGCTTGACCTGCATCTTTTAAAACGCCTATTTCTCGGCGGTTATGGGTGCGATTAAGCTCAAATTTTACAGAGACATAAAGAAATGATAAAAGATTATGTATGTCATCTTTTATTTGGTAGATTGCACTTAAAGGCGATGATATAGCCTCGTTAGTGCCAAATTGGGAAGAACATGAATTTGTGGCAGAGTTTACGGATCGGCTTTGACACAGCACACTGTGATCTTGTCAAAAACTGATCAGTCAATACTTCTAGAGTGTCATAACAGAAGTAGATTTTTTAATTTAAAATTTGCCTGCAAGTTATGGCGGCTTAAATGCGCAAATTTTTATTGAATGCCTTCTACCTCTTTCTAAAAGCGCTCTTTTAAAATTCCGCTTCTGTTATGACACACTGCAGTATTCATAGTTTACCTATCTGCAGTGGCAAGTCATGAAGTTCTTTATCCGCGCTGTATTCTCTGCCACAAAATCGTCGGAAAAGTCCAAACTTTAAGATTTCCGAAGGGTTCCGACCAAAACACGATCAGTTTCCAAAGAAGAGATGTAATTATGGTAATTATATTCCACGCTTTTATGGTGAGAACAATGCGTTTTTAAAAAGGACACGATTGTTTATGCCGAATATTATTGTGATTACTCTGACAGGTCCCGTCCACACTGACCCAGGTAAATTTGAAAACGCATCTTTTTTTCTCCGGTAAGGCCAACCGTCCACACTGAAACGGCGTTTTCGGTCACCGAAAACGGAGCTTTTCAAAAACGCTCACCAATGAGCGTTTGGACTTGGAGCGTGAAATAGTGTATTTTTATATTTTATTGTAAATAATTTTAGAGGGCCACTGGTTTGTTAGTATTTTTTATGTTATTTTAGTGTTACCCTCGTTTAATAAAGTCTTTACTTTTACTTTTACTTACTAATGAAGCGTCTCGTTTTCAAATTTACCCGGATTAATATGGACGGAAAACATTTTACGCGGCGTTTTCAAATTTCTCCGTTTTCAAATTTACCCGGGTCAGTGTGGACGGGGCCTGAGTTGCAGAAATATTCAATTTGAATGAAAATAAGCTCATAGGCTTCCTACAATCTATTTAAACGTATAAAGCTAAGTGTTGTTTTAAATTGGTAAAAATATCAAAGAAACAGGGATTTGTTTTTCAAATCACGCGCACGCACCCATATTTTTATCCAGTCATGAATATCTCGTAAAGTTGTCGATGTCAGTCGTTGTACGTCGTGCAAACGCTTTAAATAAATGTATAATGATGAGCCTCAGGTGTCCCCCGCGACCTTAAAAACAACATGAATGTTGCCTTCAATACTAAATTACACACCAGTTGTGGAGATGGTAGCTTGGCATAATGGGCTAATAAAATGGAAATAGGAACGTTGTTTAAGGCAGTGATTGCTGTTTTTCCATTGCGTATTAACTCAAAGCTTTTCGTTCCTGTAAAGGTTAATTGAAATATATTCGGAATTGTGCCTAATTTGTAAGATAAATAGATAGGTAGATAAACAGATAAATCGTTTATTAAATTAAATATCACAACTAGCAGCTATAAGCTGAATTACTTGTGTTATGCACCTTTAGTAAAAGTTCAAACTTATAAAAGTTCCTTACTATATCATAAGAAAAAAACTATTATAAGCACCTTTTTGATTGTAAATAAACGTTGCTGTGGACGTTGCAATGTTAAAATATCGCTACCAGCGGGCACGTTTCTTAATTTAAACACACATCAATGCGGAATTAGAGCAAAACTTTGTGCAAATACGTTTCGGAAATGTTTTGAGAATTTAACCGTTCATGTTTCAAAAAATTGGCTTTTGCATAAGAAACTGGATGTTTCTGGGTATAAGACCACCTTAAGCGAGTTTGAGCGAGGTGCTATTAACAAAAAGAAGAATCTGACCCGTCAACACTGTATCTCGACTGTTCGGCCCCACGACTGAAGTCGACACTCGGATCCAGTAGGAGCACTACGAACTTTCAAAAAGCACATGCCGTCAGGAACCGTTTTCCAAACAAAGCTTTGGAATGAAACGTTTTCGACAGATCCCGGGAACCTGCGTGTAGTGTTTAGCTTCGTTTTTAAACAATCGTTTAAGCTGAAGTGCCTACTGGCGCGATGAGACATGATTATGATTGTATTCTTGATGATGAGCCGCAGATTCAACCTGAAACTAGCAAACTGAACTTGCACAAGGAATATCATTCGCAATTATTTTGGATTTACTCGGAAACATTTTTCGCTCTCCACAATTTCAAAGAATATAAACGACTTTTAAGGACATCGTTCAGTTCGTTCTTTCGATAAGAAACTTCATTGTCGTTCCTTTTACTCGCTGTTTCATTCAACCTACACAGTGAACACCGCGCAACAAATTTTCCTGCGTTTTCATACTATAACTTCGTTTAGATCTAACTGAAACGTCCACATCATCCAGTCAATAAAGTCAATTGCTTGTTTTACAGCTACGGAAAATGTGACCAGAGACCAATAGAATTAAAATTAAAATTTAAAGACGTAAGCTGACGTAAGCTGACGTTAACCATAACCTTAAACCTATTTCTGGAGTATGGCCGCCATGTTGGGGCGACGTCGTCGCTAGGGTGCACGCGCCCGCGAACCATGCCGCTAACCAAGATGACCATAAAATACCAAAGGCATGGGTCTGATAATTTTCTATGGGTTTGGGGCTCAGCTTTGCTCTGCGGCCCTTCCCTGCCGCCGAGATCTCCGCTAAAAATTGTACTTAGAATAAGACCACGACAATTTGCAATAAATTTGGCTACCTTGTCACTTTGTTACCTTACGTAATGTTTACACAAAGTATTCCAAGAACTCTTAGTTCCCCCAGTCCACTCAACAAAATTACTGGATTCTGATTGGACGGGAGTACAAATAATGTCAAATTGTAATCAAAGGAGTATCTATTTCTTTTTCTTTCCGAAGTTTACCCAAATACTCAGGATTTGAACCAAAGTTTTCTGAAGAATTTTCGATGTTGGCCACAAGACTTCGGAATGTTTTGGTAATTTACCAAAAGTATTCTGAATGCGAACCTAGGAATAGCAAAGCTTACTGATCCGAATTTTAATTATGTTGAGTATACTATAAATTAAAATCGCACTACCTTCTTCTCCGATATCTGTGATTGATGTATATGTACTCATCATGCTTTGGAAGTTCACCTAAAGGCTCGTGCAATTTTTAGAACTTTCGAAGCATCACTCGTACCTATTAATCATGAATTGTGCTCGAGGTCGTACGATTTCCTATTCAGAAATACTCTCCGAAGAAAACAAAATACTCTTTCGAGACATGTGTAGCACAGTAGTACAACAACAATTAGAAATATGAGTCCCACAATGAACCCCACAATTCCGACGGCGATCCATGCACGGAGGGTCATAACCCTGAAAAAATAAGATAAAAGCATTATAAATCATAAAAAGAGCAATTGGTTTAATGATAGATAAAGAGCAAAGTTAGGGAAATACTCCTCTGCAGATTGTGTACCGACAACACTTTTTTGGTTTCCCAAATTTCCACTTGAAAGATATGCGGAAATTGAATTGCAGGAGAGAAGGAGAGAGAGAGAGAGGGAGAGAGGGAGAGAGGGAGAGAGAGCTAGAAGAAACGGCACTTTTGTAACCTTTTTATGGCACATTCGTAACCAATATGGCACATTGGTAACTCTGTGTGGCACATTGGTAACTCTGTGTGGCACATTGGTAACTCAATATGGCACATTAGTAACCGATATGGCACATTGGTAACCAATATGGCACATTGGTAACCAATATGGCACATTGGTAACTAATGTGGCACATTGGTAACTAATGTGGCACAATCGTAACATTTGCATTAATAAGCGTTTCTTAAGGTGGCTCGTGATAGTTAAATTAAGTCAGAATTAGACATGCCCGTCTTTGGTGTTCAATCGTGGATATACCAATAATGTTTAAGAAAATCTTTTAGTACAAACTTATACTTGTTTCACCAACGAAAAATCGAGGTCATTGTGACATCAAAATTTGTTACCATGGCAATGCAATAGGAGTTCAAAGATACCCTATTTTGGATTTTTTTAGGCTAATAACTCAAAAACTACTGGGTAAAATTTCATGTTTTTGATATCATTTCATCTCACGGACAGAATAAAAATTTTTGCAAACTTTCAAAAAATTCTGCAGCGCATAGCACTGACCTTCTATCAAACATAACACAAAAACAGCGCATAGCACTGACGTAACAATCAAACATGACATAAAAACAGCGCAAAGCACTAACGTAACCGTGATTCAAACAAAACTCAAAAACAGCAGCCTAACACTGACTTAACAATCAAACATAACACATAAAGAGCGCATAGCACTGAGCGAACAGTCAAACATAACACAACAACAGCGCATAGCTCTAACGTAACAATCAAACATAACACAAAAACTGCGCACAGCACTGACCTAACAATAAAACATATCACAAAAACAGCACATAGCACTGACCTAACAATCAAACATAACACAAAAAATGGGCACAGCACTGACCTAACAATCAAACATAACACAAAAACTGCGCACAGCACTGACGTAACAAACATAACACAAAGACAGCGCATAGCTCTGACGTAACAATCAAACATAACAGATAAAAGGGCATAGCACTGACCTAACAATCAAACAAATCTTAAAAACAGCGCCTAACACTGACCTTACAATCAAAACATAACACATAAAGAGCGCATAGCACTGAGCGAACAATCAAACATAACACGACAACAGCGCATAGCTCTAACGTAACAATCAAACATAACACAAAAATTGCGCATAACACTGACCTAACAATCAAACAGAACACAGAAAAACGGCGCATAGCACTGACCTAACAATCAAAAATAACACAAAAACAGCGCATAGCACTGACCTAACAATCAAAAACAGAACTCAAAAACAGCGCATGTCACTAACTTAACAATCAAAATAACACAAAAACTGAGCACAGCACTAACCTAACAATCAAAGAAAACACAAAAAAGCACATAGCTCTAACGTAACAATCAAACATAACACAAAAACTGAGCACAGCACTGACTTAACAATCAAACATAACACAAAAACAGCGCATAGCTCTAACGTTACAATCAAACATAACACAAAAACGGCGCACAGCACTGACCTAACAATCATATGTTAACGTAACAATCAAATATTGCGCATAGCACTGACCTAACAATCAAAAATAACACGAAAACAGCGCATAGCACTGACCTAACAATCAAACATAACACAACAACTGCGCCTAACACTGACCTAAAAATCAAACATAACACAACTACAGTGCATAGCTCTAACGTAACAATCAACATAACACAAAAACAGCGCATGTCACTAATTTAACAATCAAAATAACACAAAAACTGCGCACAGCACTGACCTAACAATCAAACAAAACACAAACACAGCGCATAGCTCAATAACGTAACAATCAAATATACACTAAAACTGGGCACGGCACTGACCTGACAATCAAACATAACACAAAAACAGCGCATAACTCTAACGTAACAATCAAACATAACACAAAGACTGCGCACAGCACTGACCTAACAATCAAACATAACACAAAAACAGTGCATAGCTCTAACGTAACAATCAAACAAAACACAAAAACAGCGCAATGCTCTAATGTAACAATCAAACAAAACACAAAAACAGCGCATAGCTATAATGTAACAATCAAACATAACACAAAAACAGCGCATAGCTTTAAAGATGATTTCCAGTCCGTACTGCGCAAACTCAGGGTTTGTTTTCATTTTTGTTTTGAATTCGTTAAAACGTTACACTTCGGTGATAGCGTACATGAAGTTTTTTAGTTCGCCATTACGGATTGTTTCGTTCAAGAATCCACGATGAGCTAAAACGTCGGTTTGAAATACCGTCGAGCTTCTTTTACTCGTTATTATTGTTTTGCAAGGATATCTGGCGTTAATAATGAAGAAAAAGGTAAGTTCTGTCCCGGAATTTTTATTTTTGCTAGTAAACATTCTTCTGTTTGTGAGACTCACAAACATTGCAGGCGGAGATTGCGCAGTACGGACTGGTAATCATCTTTAACGTAACAATCAAACATGACACAAAAACAGCGCATAGTTCTAACGTAACAATCAAACATAACACAAAAACAGCGTAGCTCTAACGTAACAATCAAACAAAACACAAAAATAGCGCATAGCTCTAACGTAACAATCAAACATAACACAAAAACAGCGCATAGCTCTAACGTAACAATCAAACATAGCACAAAAACTGCGTACAGCACTGACCTAACAATGAAAAATATCACATAAAGAGCGCTTAGCACTGAGCGAACAATCAAACATAACACAAAAACAGCCTATATCTCTAACGTAACAATAAAACATAACACAAAACCAGCGCACAGCACTGACTTAAAAATCAAACATAACACAAAAACAGCGCACAGCTCTAATGTAACAATCAAACATAACACAAAAACGGCGCACAGCACTGACCTAATAATCCCGGCAAACATAACACAAAAACGGCGCAGAGCACTAACGTAACAATCAAACATAACACAAAAAACAGCTCAGGTTGGCCTAATAATCCAACATAACAAAAACAGCGCATAGCAGTGACCTTACAATCAAACATAACACAAAACCAGCGCACAGCACTGACTTAAAAATCAAACATAACACAAAAACAGCGCACAGCTCTAATGTAACAATCAAACATAACACAAAAACGGCGCACAGCACTGACCTAATAATCCCGGCAAACATAACACAAAAACGGCGCAGAGCACTAACGTAACAATCAAACATAACACAAAAAACAGCTCAGGTTGGCCTAATAATCCAACATAACAAAAACAGCGCATAGCAGTGACCTTACAATCAAACATAACACAAAAACAGCGTATATCTCTAACGTAACAATCAACTAAACATAGCACAAAACCTGCGCACAGCACTGACCTAAAAATCAAACATAACACAAAAAACAGCGCAGGCTGGCCTAACAATCAAACAGAACACAACAAACAGCGCATAGCACTGATCTTACAATCAAACATAACACAAAAAAACAGCGCATAGCACTGACCTAACATTTAATCATAACAGAACAACAGCGCATAGCACTGACCTAACAATCAACCATAGCACAAAAACAGCGCATAGCTCTAACGTAACAATCAAACATAACACAAAAACGGCGCACAGCACTGACCTAATAATCCCGGCAAACATAACACAAAAACAGCGCATAGCCCTAAGGTTACAATAAAACATAACACAAAAACGGCTCAGAGCACTAACGTAACAATCAAACATTGCACAAAAACAGCGCATGTCACTGACCTAACAATCAACCATAGCTCACAAACAGCGCATAGCACTGACGTAACATTCAAACATATCTCAAAAACAGCGCATAGCACTGAGGTCACAATCAAATATAACACAAAAACGGCGCAGAGCACTAACGTATCATTTAAACATAACACAAAACAGTGCACAGTACTGACCTAACAAACAAAAATAACACTGCTCATTCTGGCACTGTAATTAACTCCCATAAACGTTTTGTGCGACTTGCTTTGTACCGTTACAATAGGCAATGTCACTATAACTTTTCTTGTATCGTTGCTTTAACTATAAACATTAACCATGAGCTACCTTTCCAAATGGTTGTTAGAAGTGCTAAAAGCCTTTCCGTACTGCAGCGATGCCTGACATGTCGTAGGAAACATTTCCGTGTGTATCAAATGTAGACGACCATTGCTTGTTTTAAAGAACCTGATAAAACTGCCTCCAGCGCCAAGAGCTTAAAGGCCACAACCTTCCAATTTAGGTGGCAGGAAGATATTATGTTGATTATTATTTAGACCGGAAATAATCGAATTCTGAGTTTTTTTAATATTATTATCTCGGTGCTGGATTTCTTGCATTTATGGCACTCTTGTAACCCGGCTTGACGGCTGAAGTGAGGTCTGAAAAAATCGTTGTAAATGATAAACATTTCAACCTAAACAAATGAAAACTGGTCAAAACAATGCTATATAATAGGCCTTTAATATGCCTAATTTTGAAGATCATACTTTAAATTGCAAGGATACAGGAGTCTTCACTAGTTGAAAATTGCAATACAAGGCCTTAAACTGAAACGCCAAACTCTAACCTCGAATGAAGTTCATATAACTTTACCTGATCTTTTGAAATAGTCATCGAAACGACATTTTAAATTGAAAGGGTAAGCGAGTGAACGTACTGGCATTTATTAGACGTCCATCTATCTATTGATCGCGGTAGAAATTGGATTTTACCCTTTTAAATTAGCTCTTACCCCGACTAGAGTTACTAGTGTGCCATTTTCGTCCTTTAAACGATAATAAATCATACAGGAATTGATGGATTGATCCACGATTTGCACAGAAGGTGTAAAATGCTTCAAATTTTTGATAAATAGGCTTTTTTCGGAGAACGGGAGGTAAATCAGGTTTTTCTTTAAAGGGAGACAAAATGTTACAAGAGTGCCACACTTTTCGTCTAGGGAGAGAGAGAGAGAGAGAGGGGGGGGGTGGGGGGTGGGGAGAAGCTACTTTACATTCCAGCAATATGAAATTCGTGCGATGTAATCAGAACTTATAAAACAATCATTGGGGCGGTAGGCAGCGGATGCCCCTGAAGCACATGCGCAGATCCTCGCATTCTGATCTTACCAATATCTAAAACAATTTCAACAACAACAACATGGCGTCCAACAGGAGAGTTCGACGGCACTTGGTTTTGGGCAGGTTAAATGGATCTTTTGCACCCTACTTGTTATTCTTTTGTTTACTGGCAAATTGCCTTCCAAGCTTCGCTGCAGTTTCACTTTTTTTGCACATGCTAACGAGGCTTAGAGGCAATTTGCATGAACGCAAAAGAATAACAAGTAGGCTGTAAAAGGTCGTTTGGTTTTGGCCAATATTTTGACTTGTCAACAAGTCCTAAACAGGACCAGGGCCGAATAAAAAAGACTGTTTGTGTTCTGCTTCTGCTTGCAAGACACCATATTAACAAAGGAGAATGGAATGTGCGTAACAATATAATGGAATGTGTGTAACCACGGTCAGTGTGTGTAACAATAAGGAAATCGAAACCGATCAAAGAATTGGAACAATTCAACACAAGCTTGTCGTACTGTCCAAACCGATCTGAGAGCTGATCTACTCAACTTCGCGTCAAAGTTTTTTACATGATTATTGAATCAATTTTTCCAAAGGTATTTCATTCAAATTGTTCGAGGGCTTTTATATTTCTACGCGAAAGCGCCATGTACAGCCTCTCGCATGTTCCTGGATATGAAAGAAGGTTTTCTTAACTATTTAACATCAATTTAAATAGTTTTTGTACAGCCCAAGTGAGGTTAACTCTATTTTTGATTAACAAATGTAAAATTGACCAATTTTCACACTTCTGAAAATCATTAAGGTCTCCACACACATGGGTTGAAGACGCAGGGACATGTCGCAGGGACATGAAGCAGCGACAAAATTATGCGTTGTTCACACTGAGAGGACGTGTAGCAGGGACGTGTCACATTGGTACTCACGCACGCGGGGACATGTCCCAATTAACATTTTTGGCGCGTGCAACATGAAATTTTGCAACATTTTGTCCCTGAAACATGTTGCACGCAGTCCAACTAGTTGACATCCGTACAACATGTCGCAGGGACAAAACTGCCGCGAAATCGTCCCTGCTTCATGTCCCCTCAGTGTGAACAACACATGATTTTGTCGCTGCTACATGTTGCTACAACATGTTGCTGCGACATGTCCCCACGTGTGCGGAGACCTTAATTATTTTGTGTATGAACGAGCGGATGTTACATGTCAAACAGCCGGACGGCAGCAAGCGCGAAACCAAACCTCTGAGCAGTGAGCATGAGGGAGGGACAAACCTACAAAAGTAGCTGCATAAATTGAGTATCTAGCACTGTTAAAGAAAGATGTAATACGCTGATGCCATGTTTGATCTTAAGATTTGCACCTTTCCGCCAAAGTTTGTATATTTTTTCAAAAAATCGCCAAAATGGGGGGTCACGGGTACCCCAGGACCCCCCCCTTTCGATACACCCCTGTCAATGTACATTCTTTTGAAATCAAAGGAGATAAAAAGATAACTTATTAAGTTTGTTATGGCTTCGCTTAGGAAAAAGGCATATTTTGAAATAGGAAAACAGTTCTTTCAGTCAAAAAATTATAGGAAATCTTTAAATACGATACTTTCTTTTTCCGATGCAAAACCAAACACTCTTAATCAAAGGAAAATTGTGAAGATATCGACAACGTTACAACACTATTTTTAAAACTGAATATACATAAATGCTCGTTGATCACGTTCCACGTTAATTTCGCGCGTTTTGTACTGATACTACCAAAATTCCAATTTTTGTTCTTTAACACAGAACCTCCCATAAAGAAAATTAAATCAGGAACACATTTCCTGTTAAATATAACAAAGTTGCAGGAAGTTCTGCGCATGCTGCCATGGAAATGCTCTGAATAGGTTGATTTGCAAAACCCATGTAATTATACAATACATGGTGATACATGTAAATAAATATATTTTTTATTACTGCTATGCAGACCAAAGAAACATACCCTAGTCAACTAGTCTTCTAAAGAGCCAGAGCTCGAGAAGAAGACAAGTTGACAAGTCAGAATATCGGCCAAAACTAATTAAAAACTAAACCCAAGTGCTATCGTAGTAGCCGTGCATTTTAAACTAACACCTGGAGACGGTTCTAGTACCGACTAACAGCTCCAAGCTACGTGAGATCCGGCAAAGAATTTTGCCTTGCGTTGTGTGGCCCTCGTGTACATTTAATTTTCTCGTAAAAAAATGAATTTGACACGAAGGAATGCGACGCTTAACGAAGGCTCACCTGCAACAAGTTGGATATAGAAGGCCAAGATTTGCAGATACTTCTTCACAACAGTCCCGATAATCCTTCCCATCGTTAGGGCCTGGGCAATAGTTTCGAAATTCAACATACGAGTCGCATGATGAACCTCCTGGTAGACAACAAGTAGGCTGACGTTTCGATACACAACAATGTGTATTCTCATTCTCATCGTTGGGGCCCGGGCAATAATTTCGCTTGTTGGCATTGTCACTGCATGAAGAACCTCCCGGCAGACAACAAGTAGGCTGACTTTCCGATACACAACAGCGTGTTTGTGCACTCCCATCTTGAGGGCGCGGGCAATAATTTCGCTTGTTGGCATTGTCGCTGCATGAAGAACCTCCCGGCAGGCAACAAGCAGGCTGATTATTCCATAAACAACAGTGTGTTCGTTCAGGAGGATCAGACAACTGCGGACATGTGTATGAATCGTTGTGAGGCCCTAGACATCGTGTTATATTTAGGCCACCTACTGCTGATGAAGATAGCAAAAGTTAGCAACAACAAAAAAATCAACAGAACGGATGTAAGTTCGTAAAGAAACCCAAATCGACTTCTTCAACTAACAATTAAATTGCCTTTTTGCTTTGAGAGTCCTTTGAATACAAAAAATAAAAAAAAGCGACAATAGAAAACTTACCTGCGGCCAAGAAAATCAAGAGAACAAAAATTTTTAAAAAATGGCATCCAATCATAGTTTTGAGGAAGTCGGTGTAAAAGTGATGAATAAACTCGACAGGGCAAGTTTTTTATTTTCAGTGGTTAGTGATATTACGTCAAGTAAGCGGAAGTATATTAAAAATGACGCAGTATCATAACTTTTGTGGGGTAACTAAGTGATAAAACATGTAAAAGAGCATGCTATATACTTCATACGTTCAATACTCTTATTGACGAATTTTTGTGCATTTCACTCTTGACCGGTTTAGAGCCGGACAAATGTAAAGGGATGAATATTGACGAGCATGCATGCTGTTGACTTGTTGAAATGTTTTCTGTATGTGGCGAAATTTGCCAGGCATATTACCGAACAAAAACTAAAATGTTTATAATGGCACGTCTCGCGAAGATCTAAAAAAAGGTTTTTGATCACTCCGACCGCAATGGAATTTTTCACGCGTTTGCAAGGTTCTTTCAACTGTTGACCTGTCTACGTTTATCTCTTTATTTCGAAAACGAACAGAGACTAGAAAGCTAGTTCACTTAATAAAAGAAAAGATAAGTTCTGAGAACAGTTTAGTGTGTATCAATGTCAAAAACGGTTAATTAGTATTATTTCAAAAAACGAGTGCGGGTGTTTCATCACGATTTCCAAACACGAGAAAACAGATGAAAGCACGAGGCCGCTTCGGCCGAGTTCATCTGTTTTCGAGTGTCTGGAAATCGTGATGAAACACGATGCACGAGCTTTTGAAATACCTTCTCCAAAGAAACAATACAAAATTGTGCATTGTTGTATTTTTTCCCATCTTTCTTTAAAATGCCTTGTATGTGTGATTTGTTGTATTCAGTCGGCATTCATTGTATTTCTGAGTATCCAGCAGTTTCGCGTTGCACCAAAGTTGTATTCAAAAGTGTTGTGAACTTGAAGGGATTTACATATTGTTTTTGCCATGGCCGAAGGAAGGTTTCGCTTCCCGAAAACAATCGAGGAAGAAGTACTTTGCGTAGAGAGAGCAGTACCGAAGTCTACCAGATATAAAAAAAGTGGGCATTGGGGGTTTTTGAGGATTGGCAACGAGTGCGAAGTGTCAAGGTTCCAATACTCGAAGTTGGTGGAGTTTTTAAAGATTATGAATTGCACAAAGTTCAGCCTCTTACTCTGCCATAACATTGATGGACGCATTGACGCTCAACTACAACAGTAAGTGCGACAACTAGTGTCGATTCCGGCAGTGAGAAAAATTTTCTCAGAATGTGGATATGGATACTATGCCAGTCTGTTTTGGTGACTTTAAGAAATGTACTGTAAATGACTTCAGCATGTCAGTTTGTAATTTGAAATGTTTTTCTTGGTCATTGTTTATAAAAAATTAATGATTCATGTTAAGCTGTGTTCAAGTAATATATGAATATGCAGACTTAGAACAATTTTACCACCAGTGATGAAAACGTGATGAAACACAAGTGATATTCAACTGGTGTTTCATTGAGTTTCCAACTCATCCACCTGACCCGAATGGGGCGCTCTGGTTGGCTTATAACGTCATGAATTATTAATGAGTTTGAGAAATCGAAATCGTAGGACCTATCAAATATTGACCATCAATAGTAAAATATTTTATGCTGTAGTCAATGTGAAGGTTTAGACATTAAACTGAGCACGGTGTTTACACGGTTCATTGAACACTTGACGCACAGAAATAAACAAGAACTTGTAGCAGATATTTGAGTGAGACCACAAACTGTTTATCAAGTTAGTTACATCCTCGTTCCTAGGTAATTTATTTTTCTTGTTTTATGAACGACGAAAGACTCGCGGAACGAAGTTGAGATGACAAAGCTAATGGGACATTTTCCCGAAAATGTTAACAAGTTTATGCATGTCAAAATGGTCGGAAATTTTGTGAGGTCATTGGTGATACAAAAACGTTTATAAATGTGTTCACTTTCTCTGTCTTTCCCCACTGGCTAGGAGTCAGTGCAAGGAGATATAGAGATATGAAATTTATCTTCTCGTGTGCGCTAACTCGTGAGATATCGAGTTGAACACGAGAAGATAAATTTAATTTCTCCAAGCAACCATGTATTATTTTGTTTATTTTATAAACCTACTATAAAAGAGGTTTTTGACGATTTTCCGAAGATTTCCGACCATTTCACGTAGATTTCCGAAGATTTTCAAAATGTTATCCGAAGGTCATTCGAATATTTCGGAACGTTTTCCGAAAATTTCCGAAGATCGCCGAAGATAAAATTTAAAAAAATGTAAAGTTTTCTTCAGAAGGTAAGAACCTGTTAAGAACCTTTAAGGCTACCTGTTTAGGTTAACTTAAAAAAAGAAAGCTTCTTTAAATACCTGCGGGTTGTTACTGTACCGTTAGTCTAGGAAGTCACGGCGGACGGAAAATATTGCAACAGAGGATCGAACGTTTCGAACTGTGCATTCTCTATTTTCCAATTGCCCATAATACACTTTGTTTGCCCCCCAAATTTTGCATAAACTATTGTTTTCAAATTCTCTTGGGAGGACTGCATATTTCCAAAACAATAGTTTATGCAAAATGTGGGGGGGCAAACAAAGTGCATTGTGGGCAATTGGAAAATGGATGAACGAGCACCAAAAAAGGGTGACGATCTGGTGCGACAAGTCTTGAGTCATGGCACACTGCCATGATAACTGCAGCAGACAACAATGCTAACTCATCACACAGACAATGTTCCATTCTTTTAAAATAGTTTTCTTTTTATTAATCAAATTCTTACTCGTTTTTGACACCTTATTTGCGCATTTTTATTCTGTATTTTTTCACACATTTTTACTCTATATATTCATTCATTCGCGCCATTTTTATCATTCGTTAAAGGCTGTATTTCGACAGCCGAAATCTTATATTTTCTAACAAATTTTCAGCGAGTGAACGCTCCAAACTTTTACAATGTGAACAAGATTTGTTCTGCTTAATGGTTGCGGTCTTATATTCCCATTTTATTAATTCATTTCATAATTAATAATATTTACAATACCACTTTAGGGCCAGGAACTTTGAAATGCTTTGCCTTATAGTATAAAACAGCTGGAGGGATAGAAAACAGTATTTCAAATCTCCGAATAAGTCCTTTTTGTAAAGCTCAAATGCCGTACATACGCCCATGAATAAATAAGCTCTTATGCTAAGGTTTAAAAGACTATTTACATTGCATTGTTAGCTTGATTATGAACAAAAGTAACAAAAACAGAAGTAATGAAAATGATAAAAAAGCGCATGTTGTTACTGAAGAACATGACGTTTCGTGTGCTATTCTCATTCATAATTATGACGCGGAATTCATAAGTGCGTGGATTACATAACCCCATTTGTTTATAGATAGTTGTGTTAGGTAATGCTTAATCACCACGTGCACAATCGCCGTATTTAAAGATCCCTTTGCTGAGTTTCGGGGCATTTCGAAAGAGATACGCAAGCCGGGAAGTCTGGGCAAATTTTCGACACTCCCACCTCCCCTTCGGCGACGTAATACACAGCTATAGTGCTTTCTCACCCAGTCGCTCATTGCCTTGGCCACAATCTTTTCCCCTATCTTATCCACGCCGGACAATGAGCCGCATAATTAATGAGTGAGAATGGTATACTATTCTGGTAACTAGATTAAGATCACACGAACGTGGTGAATCGAGAAACCGATGAATCCACAGATCCACTTTCGGTAAGGATGCACCATGATCTAAGTAACTTAAGATCATTGATCGTGATTCCGATCAACACCGCAACCATTCGCGTAAGCGATCGACAACAAAAATAACACAAAAACCAACCACAGGGCCTCCAATCATCAGTCCGAGTATGACATACAACCCGGTGAACTTGTCCCTAAAAAAAGACGATGAAGACAGGATAAATCATGAGAAGAGTTATCGGCTTGTTCTTAAACTAAGTTATAAAACTTTTAGGTCTCTACGCGATGATTTTCCCCTGTTTTTGGCGTATCTACGTAAATATCTATAGAGTTTGAACTGCCAAAGCCATAAGAAAACTTGTACATACTTTTCGGTGGTTTTCGCAATTTTCTTTTTTTGCGCTTACTGCATTAATGTATGTATAAAATTTGATGAATTTGTCCAAGAGAAAATCAAGAGAAAATAAGGAGATAAGTCCTCTTATTTTCTCTTGATTTGCCACATTATTTTTTGCAATACACAGAAAAATCCTACCCCTGTACCAATACTTCTTTTAAGCTTTTGGATGTGGTTGTTCACAAAATTAGTCTTCTGTTTGTCTTCAACAACGCCAACATATACTTCCAGAGTGGAGATTTTGCTTTGTAAGCGTTTAACATCCTGTTAGTTTAATTAAATCCTCTATCTTTGAATCTAAGTTTTTTTTTTTTTTTTTTTTTTTATTCATTCACAAACACAATAACACTTTTTACACGAAAAGAAACTACGTAAAAAATTACTTACATTAACAACATACAAAAAAAGAAAAATTACATAAATAAATAAAAGGGCGACTCCTCTGCCTAAAAAGGTTTCCTTTTGCCTATTATTACATCAGTTCATTATTATTATTTTTTAACAAATATTATACGCGATAGCTACTTCATATAGTTCAGTTTGATTAACAGCAGTTACTAATAATTAATATTTAATCCTAAATGTTATTTATTCTTTGAATCTAAGTTGCTAAGTCTTGAAAGTATGAGATCCAATTTCTCAGTGTCCTCTTCTGCGAATTTCGCAGCCATTTCTTCGTCTAATTTTTCTGAGTTATTAGTAACTGTTTCATGTTTACTGGGATGTAGACTTTCTCAAAGCCCGTTTCCGGTAGTTAGGTCACCTATCGCGACTTCGTTGCTCAAAAGAGTCGACTTGTGGCAAGTCTAACTGGGATGTTATATGTATTGTTGCAAGCTCTCCCTTCTTTTCTGGTGCAATATGTTGCCATTCGCGAGCAAGAATATTAATAATAATTATTTAGTGAGCGGAGCGGAGCTCACAAGAACACGTTGATCAAAGGTCTCCATAGTCTCGGCTTTCAAACGGATTTTTAAGTAACAACAACTTTTCAGTTTGAAAACTAGTGTACCACTGCCCGCATTCCATATGAAAAATCGATCATTACCGCTATATTAGAGAAAGATGAAAGTTTCAGATGGCGCGAAAAATATGCACTGACATTTCATGATGTTTGAGTGAAGCTTGAAGAAAACTGCGAACTTAGAGAAAGAGATAATGTCCAAGTACAATAATCAGTGCATATCTTTTAAGCTAAATGAAAGCTGTTGTGTTTTTCATCCTGTCTAAATTTTTTTAGACAAGGCCGCTCATTTCGGGGAAATCTTTTACAAAAGATTTTGTCGAAGTAGTTTTGTCGGCGTTCAAAACTGCATCACGTGACGCATTTAGACCAATCGGATGCGCGGGGAATTTTTTATGGATTATTGCCCCCGCAGGGTTTTGGCCCAGAGGCCAAAACCCGAGGAGGCATCATTGTAATCCGCGCGAATATATAGTATATACTGGGAAAAATCTCGATTTGATCAATTTTTGCCCGCAAATAGTCTCGGGAGTTGTAAAATGCCGCCAAGCTGAAAGCCCGCAAGTAGGTATCGGGAGTTGTAAAATGCCGACATACGGTGATTGGTCAATGATGACGCAAGTAAACGATGATTGGGTAATGATGACAGCCCAAGCATGAGCACGTGCACGGATGACAACAAGTAAACAAACGAAGCTTGTAAAGGTTGATTGCAGTTGGGCAGAATTTTGAAAAAGATAATTTGAGGTTTTATTCGAGGCCTATTCATTTCACAATGTCTAAACGCCGAAAGCAATGCAATTGTTGAAAAGACTTCGCGATAATTAACTAAGTAACTCGCAGAGAAGTAAGAAAATCCACATTTTTTACATCTGAGTGGCCGAAGAAGAAATATGTCTAGGAACACGTACGAACATATCAAGCCATATCTTCAAATTTGTCTGCGATTTACGATAAGCAAGCCTTAGTCCAAAACCGCGATTTACCAAGCGCAAACTACTAGAACGGAGAAAAGCCTTGATCAGTCTATCTCCGGACGAGATTTGCAAGAAATTTAAAAAAGACTCGCGGCAGGCGAAACCGGAAACCAGAAGCGAGCGACTTTTAGAAAGTCAAGCGTTTTCATTGTCAAAGGTGAGAAATTCTTTCGGTATCCTTTCCTTTTAAAAAGTTAATCGTTGTCATGAAGCGTGATTTACGATAAGATACCTTTGTCCAACTGACCGTGATTTACCAGGCACAAACTACTCGAATGGAGAAAACTTTAAAAGTCTTGATCGGTCCACTTCCGGACGATTTTAAAAGATGATATGCGGCATCAAGAAAAGAAATTCAAAAGAGATCTCGAGATGCATTGTGATTATTTAAAACTCGCGGCAGGCGTTTGCTTTGACAGAGGTAAGAAATTCTTTCGACACCCTTTTCTTTCTAAAGATTGATCATTCTCATGTCATTCTTCATGCTCGGGCTCTCAGCCCATATATTTATAAAACAATTGGGCCGGCTCAAATGGTAATTTTAAAACGTTTTGCTGTTTCTAAAGTTTATCCTCGCTGAGATCAAGACTATACCACAGTGAAGTGAGTTCGATTCGAGCCCGCAAAGCGGCCCATTCAAAGCGACGAAGTCGCAACAAGCAGCTATTTCAAAAAGAAATAGTGTTTCGTTTCCAGATTGCGGAAGGGTGAGAATAGTGTCACGGAACACTTAAGGAGAGATGGGTTTGTGGTTTACTTTAATGTGGAGAAGGTGCTAGTGTATGTTGAATTTGACGAATTTATGCACGAGTGAAGAATGAAAAGAAGAACTTCAAATTCAGTAGTAACTTAAATTCCCATTTAACACCTACTGTCCGTTTTATGTAAAGGAGACATAAACAACGTCCTGCTGCAGTTTGGCTTTCAAGAGTTCAAGTAACACGTAAATATTTCTCTTTATAGAAATAGCATGTGTCTTTCTCTCCAAATTAAGTTAAGTGAAGGGAGCTTGCCTTTATCGTTTTTACTCATCCAGCGAAAATTAAAATGATTTTTTTTTATTTCTGCAAAACTTTGAATGTTACATGAATGGAAAAATAACTTACAGAAAATATATTTATAAATTAAATATATTCCTATCAATGTGGGGAAACATCAAACCACAAGAGTAAAATGCAAGATCAGAGTAATGCAATTAATTTAAATGGTTTATTTTTGGAAACAAACAATCCTAAAATAAATCAGTTCCATAAATAAAGTGTTTTGTGACTACTGATCTCTGATAAAATGCAAAACAACACTTTAATCGTGGATGAAATTATTACCTTTTGACAAAAAGCTTAAGGTATATACTTCTCTGAGTTGATCACATGCTCAAATCAAATAAATGCCAAATTCAAGACAAACCAAAACCCTGGTCGACAAGAACAGAGATAAGCACACTGTTCCGAAGCCATTTCTTCAAAATCAAATGCCTGTTGTCACTTTACAAAGACACATAAACAACCAGGGCAAATTAATGTAAAAAGCTACCATACACAGATTTTTAACCGGGATTTTTAATTAAGCAAAATTCAAGTTTAAAGAAAGTTTTATGTTATATGTTATATATAGTCATACCAGGATTTTATTTTGCTCGATCCGCGCTGCACGCTCTTCCGGCAAACATAAAATTATCTCCACAGAATAACCAAGTTGCTTCTGTTGTCAGTGTAACAGCCTTACATTGGTAACACTATAATAACGATTTGCATTTTTGGCGATACTGTGGAGTTTCGATCAGACCGCGGTGGCTTTGAATAATCCAAACAATGTTTATATCATTAATTTAATCTCAGAAATCTGCTCCAGCAGTTGCAACGGTAGTTAATGTTGAGGGTTACATCAGCTAAGGAGACGAATCTGACGAATTTAGTTCAACACGGCAGTTGCACACTTTGCTATACGATACTGTCCATACAAAATTTAAACTTTGAACAGAACTTGACTGTCTTCTTTTTCGTTCTCAACTTTCCGTGCACACTCGAATGTTTTTGCGACGCACGTGACACTGATCACGCAATTCCGGGTACATCCACGCGAGAACCCACGCAATTTTGCGTGTATTCGCGCTGTTTGTGACGTCGAAGATGCCGTGAATTTTCATGTACAAATAGAATAGGGCAATCTCCCGCATTTATACATTCCTCTGTTACATGAAGTGAAATTAACTTTGTAACTCACCTGCAAATATGCACTTCTCTTTGTAGCGCACTTAAGCTCTACCTTGCGAGCAAATACGAGATACGCCAAGTCATCCCGTTTTTCTTTGCGCTTGCAAACACTGGTTGGTGGAAATTTACTTCCGTTTCAGAATAATATTAAACGCTACGAGAGCTTTCTCTAGTTTTCTTACAATACATCGCTTTAATCAAACTTAAAACCACTGCAGTCGTTAGATATTTCTGTTTGCAACGAATCTCAATATTTTTGGTCATGCTGAGGAATATATTTCTGATATTTGAAGAACATGTTTCTATGAAATTAATTGCCTTCGTCATACGTATTTACTTTGTGGGTATGACCGTTCTTGTGATTGGATAGCAGCCCCCCGTGCGAGCAAACACGACAAGTCATCCCGTTTTTGTTTGCGTATGCAAACACTGATTGGTGGAAATTAACTTCCGTTTCAGAAAATCGCTAGAATGTTTACCTACAAATTAAACGCTACGAGAGCTTTCTCTAGTTTTCTTACAATACATCGCTTTAATCAAACTTAAAACCATTGCATTCGTCAGATATTTCTGTTTGCAACGAATCTCAATATTTTTTGATCATACTGAGGAATATCTTTCCGATATTTGAAGAATATGTTTTTACGAAATTAATTGCCTTCGGTCAAACGTATTTACTTTGTGGTTACGACTGTTCTTCTGATTGGATAGTAGCCCCCACTGTGTAAATAGTTCACATCGAAGCCAAAATAATACCGTATCGTTTCTGAGGAAACGAAACAAAAACGAGCCACGCAAGTCGCGATAGGTCGACCGTCCCGGCGTGTTAAATTAATAAAGACGACGGACTTTTTCTAAAGTCTAGCTTGAGTCTAGCTGAGATCCCCCACCACAGCAAAACATGACAAAATGATGTCAAGATGCTGTTGCGTTCTTGTAATTAAATGATTTACCGTATCATAATTAATAATCATCCAAAATAGAAAATTAATTTCCAATCAAATGCCGCCTTCAACAACCGTCGATAAAGAAAGCGTGGGTGTTAGACTGGATCACTGGTAATTTTGAATTTTAGAATTTGACAAGTCATCTTTGTTATCTACGCGAATTTGCTCGAGGTTGAAGACGTCTAGCTAAACAGGTAGACTTCATGATACCTCAAACGCCAAACAACTAAGCTTAAACTGCCGTTTGCGGTTTGCTGTTAAAGTAAAAAACCTGTAGCTAAATGTCTCTTCTTATTTAACGAGTGCGCGTTGGATATGCATAGTGCTAAGTTGGCTACAACTATCTCATATCCAACAAGTGCGAGTAAAATAACTGAAAAATTGCAATATTTGAAGCTTCCCGGCTGTTCTCGTTATCACACACACCTACAATTTTTATGAGCTCATATACCATTGCCTGTTAACCAGTCAAAACTCAGGAACTTGCGATTTTTTTTAAAACAGGTCAGCTATATTCCCAGGTTTCCAACTTTGCTCTGTACGTTCACACTATCCCAAATAAATAGTTAAATTGCATAGAACGGAACATTTATCAACGATATTTGAGACAGGGGTGGGGATATAACAATTGATTATGACACAGTAGAAATGTCACGTTTTCCTCACCTGCAACAGTCTTGCCCGTTAGGTCCCGCCCACACACACCAGTCCCGCTCATTCTCCTCACTGTTGGGGCCTGGACAATAATTTCGGATATCGGCATACTTGTCACTGCACCAAGAACCTCCCGGTAGACAACAGGTAGACTGACTATCCCATATACAACAGTGTGTTCGTTCCTTTCCATCATCTGGGCGCGGGCAATAATTTCGCTTATCAGCACTGTGGCTGCATGATGAACCTCCCGGCAGACAACAACCAGGCTGATTATTCAATAAACAACAGTGTGTTCGCTCAGGAGGGTCAGACAGCTGTGGACATGTATAAGAATCGTTGTAACGTGTGAGGCATTGTGTTGTATTTAGGCCACGCACTGAAAGAATTAAAAGAATGGCCGTTTTTATACTAAAGACGAGTTACCCGTCTGAACGAGCTTCGGCAAAGATTTTGTTGTTCGTCTGGTTATGCGTCTGTAGTATAAAGACGGGCACAAGACGCGTAACACGTCTGGACGAGCTTCCTTTCGTTATCCGTCTTTCAAGACGCATTTCGAAAAGTAGCTCGTCTAGACGGGTAACTCGTCTTGTGCCCGTCTTTATACTAGAGACGCATAACCAGACGAAAAAACAAAATTTTTGCCGAAGCTCGTCCAGACGGGTAACACGTCTCTAGTACAAAAACGGTCAATGGATGTATTGAAAACTGTTTTACGCGTCATTCTGCCCGAGTAAAATTGGAGTGTCGAAGAGTGTATTAAACCTCGAGAAAGATGTATAAAAACTGTACAAAAACACTCGATCGATTTTTCCAACATCATTCTCAGTCAATTATCGGCTTATTTCAGCGATAGTTAAAGTGTATATGACACAGTTTTTTTTATTTGCCTGATCGAATGTACGGGGGATGCTGATGGGAACATCGAAGAAAGAAATTCGAAATCTCTCTTTTTTCACCGCGTTTTCGCGCTCTAAAGTCGTGAAATTTCACTTCCGGTTGGGTCCAAAACCGCGCACATTGGGGAGCTGGGTCTATTCTGCTTTTGACGTCATGGCCAGTCTAGACCCAGCTCCCCACTGTGCGCCGTGACGTCAAACAAGAATGCGCTCAGTGATACACTCAATAACCAAACAAACCAAACATGGAATTTTAAAGCTGCGACGGCATAGATTTAAAATCGCTTAAATCACACGTGCGCTACTTCTAAATTCGTTTTGAGCCTAATACGTCAATATTTAAAACCGCCTTTTCATGTATGTTTACTGATGTGATATATGTTAGCTTTATTTTCACACGCTGTTTCATCGGCTTTTCTAAAAAAACTACCGTAGAATTCCGGTTATAAGCCCTGGGCTTATACAACTTCGTAAGGGGTTTTGGGTGGGCCTATAAGCGGAGGGGCTAATATTCGGGAGGGCTTATAAGCGGAAGGAAAAAAACGTTTTGAAAAGAGCCCCAGGAGTGTTGATCGAAATACGCTTTTAAGTTAAAACGCACAAAAAAGCAACATTTAGCCCTGTTCAGTACTGTCATCCGGTAGAGGGGGGCTTATATCCGGGGGGGCTTATAACCGGATGTATTTTTTTGTTTCCAGGTTGATGGGCCTATAACCGGGGGGGCTTATAAGCGGGAGGGCTTATAACCGGAATTTTACGGTATTACACTAGTATCCCTCTAGACTTCAGATCATTTATAAACTTCCAAGCCTTTAGCTTTTTTCTGGTTTTCCGACAACCCAGCCGCAATCTTCCTTTGAAATTCCCTGTTCAGTTTGTTTGGTTCTTGAGTGTATCACTTGTTTGACGCCACGGCGCCCACTGGGGATCTGGGTCTAGACCGGCCATGACGTCAAAAGCAGAATAGACCCAGCTCCCCACTGTGCTCGGTTTCGGACCCAACCGGAAGTGGAAATATTGCGTTTTTTAGGTCGAAAAGGCGGTGAAAAAAACGAGATTTCGAATTTCTTTTTTCGATGTTCGCATCAGCATACCACGTAGATTTGATCAGGCAAATAAAAAAAAAATCTGTCATTTAAAGATACATTTTAAAAAATGGCACGCGATGCATGCAGAATGGATGACGTTTCACAAGGGGTCTTACATATTTGACGAAAAAACTTAAAGTAAATAAAAGTAGCTGACACCTTCTGTGTGAAAACGACTGTTATCCAACTGCAGCGTACATTTTTTAAACATAAGAAGCTTGTTAGTGATTGTATAAATAGCATAACCTGAGGATCTGATGGAATTCAGTTAAATACAGTTGTTATGAATTCACAGACCAAGGATACAAATAATACATCTTCTTCGCAGATTTGCTCAATTGAACAACAGTAATATTGTATTTTCTATTTTTATATATTTTTTTAAATTTCCTTATGTTGTCTCAACAAAGATTGCGTAATACTGTTGCATGTAATATTACGGATAAACGACATTCGATACGCGCGAGCAAGTTTTTAAAGAAAGGTCAAACGGTCTCTTGCTCACAGCGGCCCTTTATAATATAAGAATTAGAAATTTCTGTCTACTAAATCTAATAGATTCCATCATATATAATTAGTCTCTTTCGTTTATATATTGAAGTGTTCCATTCTAACTGCACGGAAGTATTTTGCTATTGTGTTTTACGCGGTGATTTCTTTTAAGTTAAACTTGATTTCTGTTCGATCGGGCCAAACAGACAAAAAGAACCCTGAATCGTGATAAAACAATAAAATTCTAGCCGTACGTACACATTCAAAACATATTCTTGAACCAAATGCCATACACTGAACAGCTAAAATATATAGTTTCTGCTCGTTAAAGAATACATGCACAAGTAAATTCAACGGTCAAAGCTTACCTGTGGCAAATAAAATCCCGAGAACAAAACTTTGAATACAATGACGCTCCATCATAGTTTTTATCGACGTAGCAAAATAATTTAATTTGATGTCGTTGTCATGATGCCATGCACGTTAGTTATACATTCCATCAGCTTCATATACTGAGTCGCAACCCAGTGAGAGAACAGTCAAGGGATGAATTAATGAGCGTATATTGTCCTTTTTTCCTAAAAGAATTAACTAAAAATATTGTAGCAAGAGCCTGAATGGATATTTTATGTTTCATTTTGAGGTGAGGACATGAAACAGAGCACGGCCCGCTGATTGCGTGACCCACACCACAAACAGGAACTGATGACACACTTCAGTGACTTCATTAAACCAGTAACAGTCTCGTTCCCAGGGTATTTCTTCTTCCCGTTCAATTCAAGGAGAGAAGAGCTTGGGGCAAGTTCGATACGGCACCATCTCCTACTCTTATGGACTGAACACCGAAAAGTGTTATTTCCATGTCGTCCGAAGTAAGCTTTTTGTAAAGTAGGTCACGCACTCAACGGGCCGTGCTCTGTTTCATGTTAATACCTCAAAATCAAACATAAAATCTTTGACTTGCTTTACTATTCCCCTCGTTTAGTCGTTTAGTCGATAAATCCATGCTGTCGTCAGCGTTTTACTACTACCCATCGCGAGTGGCACTGGCACACGCGTACACGGCCGCGAGGATTTTGCGTTGACGACACGTATTGAAAAGGAAACAAAGTGGCGTCGAGAATTGTCTCAGATTGTAAAAGAAGCCGACATTGGATGTTCGGAAGACAGTTTCGTGACAATTTCGTATGAAAAAAAGAATTAGATTATTATTCACTTTGTTGTATCTAAAGTTCTAGTCAAAGTGAGACGGATTGTATTCGCTTGGATGTCAGAATAAAAAGAGTTTGTATTTAGTTCAAAGATGTATTCGTTTAGTTCAATTTTGGTTGCTGTTCCGTCCAACCACTGATTTATTTCACCAGATTCTATTCCTAAGTTACACCAAGCCCTCCTTGAGCACTCTCTTGAGAGTTACAATGAAAGTAATGGTAATCGCATGTCTGCAGTGACATTTTTTTGGATAAACCCAGTCGTGAAGACGCGTCGCAGATGTAGTAGGAGGAATCCCTTAGCCCAAGACAATATACTAACTGGTTTTAGAGCGCAGCGACAAGGAGAAGCAAAGCATAAAATTGACAGCGGCGACAAACGACAGTGTTAGGCATGACCTGAAAACCCTGGAGATGGTTCCTAATGTGGTTATCAAATTAAAGGAATCTAGTTCTGGATACCTTTGAATATGAGCACAGTAATATTCTTCCCAGGGCTGTGGCAGATAACCGTTATTAGCCTTTTTCATGTTTCAGTGACTCAAAGAAAATGCCAAGGTGTGCATTAAAAATATTTAAACTATTGACAGATGGAAATTATTTCAGGACATAAGTCAGAATTTGCATTTCTATTCGAATTTATGTTTAAAATGGCTACTTTCACGGTTCAGTTTTATCCTTTTCGTACAATAAGATAAGATAAATGAAATAAGATAAAATTTTATTGTACACTCCTTAAAAGGTTTTTTTCAGAGAACAATATTATGACCATACCAAAACTATACTTATTTTAAAAGGCCTCATAACCTATTGCTAAGATAAAATAAAATTTTATTTAACGAGCGCTTGCGCTCCTAGGTGTCGCGTGGTTAAATAGAGTATTGTTGTTATTGTTGTTGTTGTTGTTGCTTACACTACCATTGCGCTGCTACTCTTTTCTACTGGTCTTAAGTTCATCGAGACGAAATTCTATACCCTACACATAACAAATCTACATCCATCAAAAGATCATTCGTTTTTAACAAAGATCTTAAACTCCAGGACAAAATTACCTCTCCTGAACCGCAGGTTCTGTAAAGCTATTCCAAGTAATTTCAATAGTACTTTATTATGCATGCAAGTTGTAATTCTGGACAATAGTATGGAAGAATCTAAATGATTTGTAATTTTTATTTTTATGCATGTGAATAGACATTGCAGATTCAGAAATAGGCATAGAATATAGTTCGATTCCCAAACGATCATTTTCATAAGTACATATTTAAAATACAACTTCTGAGCCCAAGCATTTCTAGAAAATATCTTCTAGTAAGTCGGTTCTTTAAAGCTCACATTCCGTATAAACGCCTATGCTAAGCTTGGCTAATAATGGTAATTGAGCGGGGTGCAATTTGGGAAAACGCACGCAACGCTCTTTCGATTAAAATAACAAGTATGCTTTCAGACCAAAATTTTGCACGACAAAAACTTTAGTTACCGCTTTCTTACCTCCATTTTGAATTCGCACAATTTAATTTCCGAAATGCAGGATTTTAGTAAGTGCCAATATTAAATGATCCAGCAATAAAAAAGGTGCGATTTAGAGCCAAAAATAGTGTAATTGGTGAATAAATTACACTGCATTTTCCTGCAGTTTGATTGGTTACTTAAAAAGGCTTGAAATCTGATTGGTTGATTTGTTTTAGTGTACCTTTCTCATTCAGCTTGGAAAAAGATGCACTTTAGAGCCCCGAATCATGCAATTGGTAAACAAATCACACTGTTGAGAGCCACTCAGATTGCAAGGATCACCAATGATTTCAAAATGGATGTAATAAAGAACGAAACATAAACAGCAGTAATCAAAATGATATAATAACGCATTGTGTTAAAAACATGGCATTACGTATGCTTGTAGGGTTTTGTTACCTAGAGTAAGATCACTCAGATCGTGTTGCATTGAAAAAATTAAAGAGAGGAATAAATCCACTGTAGGCAAGTTTTTTTATCGGCTCCGTTGAAGCACTATGATCCGAGTAATCTTAGATCATTGATCCTGATTCCGGGCATCCATTAATAGCAGCAGTAATAAACACAGCATTCATAGGGAACTACTACAATAAGGAATCCAAATACTCCGAGGAAGATCCAAAGTACGAGGTTCGTATCCCCGAAAAAGAAAAATGAAAACAGGATAAATCATGACAAGAGCAATCGGACTTTTCTCAAATTCATTAATTGATCAATACTTCATATAGTTTTAACAGTTCCGGTGTTTGTAAACTGTTCCAAGGTCACGTAGGACCTTTGCTCGTTAATAAATTTATAAGCCAAAGTTCGCGAATAGGTGGGATTTTGAACAACGATTTCGCTAAAACTTGTAAGCGATATTAAGGGATTATGTTTTGCAAGGATATCTAGTGGCTATAAGCCACTAAACTCGGAAAAGTTGTTATGAAACAAGAATCGAAAACAACAAACTGACAAATAAAGTTTTCAAGTCGGAAACTACACTACGATCACAGCTGGTACAGCCGAAAGACGCTGTTGCTTCGACTAAGCAAGATGGCGTTGTTTACAGGATTCCCTGTAAATGTGGCAAAGTTTACATCGGTGAGACTAGAAGACCTATGCAAGACAGGATCAAAGACCACGACCGGGACATTCGACTCGCCCGTACCCAGACCTCTGCCGTTGCAGAGCACACCAACAACACCGGACACTACCCGCTTTGGAATGAGGCAAAGTTTAATTATCGTGACCCACAGTGGTACAAACGCAGGGTCAAAGAGGCAATTCACATAAGAATTCAGCCTAACAATATCAACAGGGATAGTGGAATTGAAACAACAACAGGAGAACTGTACGACAGCGGACCACCGAGGGAACAACAGGACACCGGAAGAGCGAGGATCGAAATGCACCAATCACAGCTGTTGAAAACCAACCAATCACAGCGCAGCAGCGTGCTTTATAAGTTCACGCACAACCTGTCGACCTTATCGCCTGATGAAGACGAGCAGTGTGCAGTCGAAACGTCGCGATCTCCATCACACGTGACTACGTCGTAAGACAAACGAAAAAAACTTTATTATTGTACTCTACCACGATGAATAATCACAACATTTTTTACGACATTACATGTTGTGATTTAACGAATGATTTTACGAATATGTTGATTGGCTGCACGTGGATTGTATTATAGTTTGAAGGAAAAAATTGGGTCTGGGCTTATATTCGAGTGTTTTGGGTTTTTTTTTTTGTCAGTGTCTAACTGGTTTTAAAAAACAAAAGTTTAGGGTCTCGACTTATAGCCGAAAAAATACGGTAGTTCAAGAAAACTGACATTAATCTGTTAATACAAGGTTTCGTCTGGTAATTAAGCATGTTAATATTATTTAATTTAAGTAGAAATATAGGTTATCAGAGAACAGGTCTAATTCTCTAGAGGCCATGAGACATTTACACGTATTGCGTGCCTATGTTTAACTGGAAAGGAGGGAAGGAGGGAATTCACTTCGCTCACTACAACTCTTTTCCGAGTAAGAAAAGTACGTCTGTGCCAAAATTTATATTTTGGCCCTTAAATATACCTATTAGGTCTAAGCACTCTCAACACGAGAGCTGTGTTTGAACATGAAGAAAATTGAACATGACACATGGTAGCCATGTTGTGAGCTTGGTTTGCTAGTTAAAGCTCCAAATACTACTGCACTTTTCGTAGCGAAACATGTTTCATTAGTGAAAAGACTAATCATGTTTTGGCCTAGTGTGAACACAGCATTAAGATTGTTTCAATGAACATTAATCAAACCCCATCCCTTCTTTTATTTTAAAACGAAGCATTGTTTAATAATCGTCTTCTTATCCTTTTGAATATTTGGAAGATGAGCTTCTGTGTAAACGCCAGGACCGTCTAGAAGGCTTTTTCGGTCAGTCATCCAGATAATTTACTAACCGAATTTGTGAACGTTTTCGATTTTCAGGTGGGGATACGGGTTTGGGAGGTAGTGTCAGAAGAGATGGGAATAAGAAAAAAGAGAGTCCCATTGCGTCTGCTAGGACCCTTTGTACGCTTTGTTGCTCTGTGCCAATAGAAGCCACGTTTTAATTGGAATGATGAGGCGGAGTAGAGATATCACAGTTGTATTTGACAAAGCAGGCTTTTTAGCATATTTATTTCCTCCTTCACAACAGTCCCGATCATGAATTCCATGGTCAGGACCAGGGCAATAATTTCGAATATCAGCACTGGGGCTGCATGAAGAACCTCCCGGCAGACAACAACTTGCTAACATTTATTTTAATTGGCAAGAGTTCAGTTTATTAATCTTGAGTGTTGTGGGCACATCTCACTTGCTTAAATTGTTGGTTAAGTGTGACCAAAAGTCCCACTTACTTTTATTGTTTACACTGAGTTGTTTGGTTTGAGGGAGTAAAGGGTCGCTATGCGAGCGAAATTTTCGTTCGTATATCTTTATCTTAATTTTGCTGGGCAAAAGTCCCAAGTGTGTTCCTCCCGCAAAAATTGTACAAAATTCAGTCGATTCCTTTGGTGACTAGGAAGCTAGGAGCTACGTTGTTTGATATATTAAGTGGTTTAGGGCTACTATCGTGCATGTTTAGAAAGTTAAAGACTATCGTACCTTTCAAAATATTTGCGAAATTTCTTAAAAGTATGAGCGAAATTAAACATTTGAAAAAGTAAACACACTTTTAAATTTCAAAGACATGTTTCGGACACTCCGTATCCATTATCAGTTTGAAGATGTTTCTTTCAAAATATGACGTTTACACGGGCACACGTCTCATTGACATGGTCAAAGAGGATATCCCGCTCCGTACTGTCTCCATGAACGAGCTTTCTACAGAGTTTGGTATTAGGGTGGCCTATTCTCTGTTATTCTGTTATTGTGTCACTCAGGGCAAGGGTCTAATGTGCTTGACACTCCCCGAAGAAGTAGTACTGCTCTACTTTTCCTCTTTCATGGATGAGGCGTTCATGGTATTTTCTAACTACATGTAAACGGATGATCTCAGAGAGTCAATAATAGCGAAATAATGTTTAAATGTTATAACCGACACGAAAATCACAAAAATGATTGTCACTATCTTGTTTGTGTGGTTGCCCCTAGATAAATAAATAAATAAATAAATTGATTAATTAATTGACAACTCCCCTAATGGGGCTTTTCAGGACCAATGTAAACAAATACTGAAACAAATATTTCAAATAAACAAAACACCTTGGTGACAATTAGCTTCATCTTCTGAATTTCAAAGTAAAATCACTATTACATTAACTTGAAAAGACATTTGGAGACCAATTAAATTTTGCCTAAAAATCCAATATGGCTGCCGGTCTGTGGTGGGTTCGGGAGGTGGTAGCCGGCAAGCGGGCGAGAAAGTGAGTTTACTTTCTCGCGCGCTCCCCGCCTACTCGCTTCGCTCACGAACTCGTTCTCGCAACTTCGTTGCTGACCCAAAGGTGAGTCTGCTCGCAGCCAACTGGTTGAGTTAGAGGGCAACCCTGACACTGCTTGGGAAATATGGCAACGGATATTCTCAGGCATTGCTGAAAGAAGAGGAGAGTAAGAGGTATCTCTTCTTCTTGGATTACTCCACAGCTTAAGCAAATAATGTTCCAAAGAGAAAAACTAAAAAATAGCCTCAAAGTTTCCAACAGATGCCAACTGGACTTTTTATAAGAGCATAAAGAATAAGATTGATTGTGAAATTAAGAATGCTAAAACCATTAGCCCATTACCACCTTCTTTAAAGAAAACACAAGGAACATCAAAACTACCTGGAGAGGAATTAATAGTTTTATTGGCAATACATTCAAATCAACTAAGATATACCTGATTGAAGAGTCGTTGACCCATAAAAAAAGCATAAAACATGAACGATGCGACCCAGATGTTTACTGGGAAATCGAAAAAAAAAAAATAATTGTCGTCTGTGAGAGGATAAACATGATAATGAAACAAGTTGAATAAATCAAGCTTTGAGGCTATCAGAGAAGTAAAATATATTGATTATCAATTAAAAGTATATTACTAAGCTTTTCAAGGCTGTCTACCCAGAATACAAGCTGGTCATATCGTTCATAGTTTATGCTTTTCACAGGGTCAACGTTTCTTCAATTAGGTATAATTAAGCTCGAAACAGGGCATACTGTATATACTGACCCTATTACAGTCAGCAATGTACTAAACACACACTTTTCTGAAATGGGACCACTTTAACCTCTAAATTTCGTCCAGATACGTCCAGTAAATTTGCTGAATACATTACCCCAACGGACCTATCGTCCCAGGAGATCTTTAATTTAATCCACAAAATACCGGGTAACAAAGCCAGCGGCCTCGATTTCTGGAATTAGCAACACCGATAGTTTTTCACATTTTAACTTTCATAATAAGTCTCTCTTTTACCACAGGAAAATTTCCAGATGCTTGGAGATTAGCTTAAGTATCACCTATATTTAAGGAGAAACTGAAGATTGATCCCCTATTTCAGTTCTGCCTGTGGCAAGTAAACTAACTGAAAGAGATGTCTTTAATCAACTTGACAAATATTTAAATGAAAACAACTGAATCTCAATCTTGCTTAAGACCCATGTTTGCCACTAAAACAGCTTTATTTAGAGGCCACAAATGAATGGAATTGGAATATTGACAGAATCTCGTGAATGGTGGAATTTTCCTTGATTTAAAATCTGCTTTTGACACCATAGATCATGCTATCCTTTTAGAAAAGCCTGCACTCTATGGGGCTGCAAAAAGCTGCAAAATAGGTCTGCCACCCTTTCAAATGATCTTTAACAGAAGCATATCATCTATGCTTCTGTCTTTAATTATGACGGTTTGTCTTTTGATTTATCAGTTGAAATTGGCTGGGAAAGGTAAGAAACCCAAAGAATAAAACAGTTAGCTATAATTATGTATAAAATTCACAATAATTTCTCTCCATTGTATTTGAGGCGGATTTTCACCAATACTTCGAATGTACACACATACAATCTTAGGAGCTCTGATTCAAGGTGTTATATCCCCTGACGGAGAACAGAGTCTGCAAAAAGTAGCCTACAGGGGATCTGTTCTGTGGGACAAGATCCACCCTGAGATCAGAGGCAGCCTAGTTTGAAATATTTTAAAACTTTATTGCATGGGAAAGATTATCAGTTATAGTTCATCATAAATAATTAAAGCATTATAACATTAGATTTTTATAATGTTCGCTAAAAAGGTAAAAATATTATTTACAAGGCTAAAAAAGGTTATAAAATTTTAAAAAGGAACCGAACGTTTTCGACTTGTTGTCATCATCAGGGTTGATAAAAACAAGTCGAAAACGTTCGGTTCCTTTTTAAAATTATTTTTTATAACCTTTTTTTAGCCTTGTAAATAATATTTTTATTATATTTTTACATTTTTATTATTCTTAATTTAGTAGTTTTGTTGCTAAATGTAATTAATGTAGTTAATCTGTAGTTAATGTATTTTAAAGTGATATTGTAAAGTAAATACTACCACTACTACTACTCTCTCCCTACTACTACTCTACTTTTCTTCGTTCTTCCACTACTACTACTACTACTACTTGTACTTCAGTTCTACCACTACTACTACTGTAGTAGCAGTAGCAGTAGCAGTAGCAGTAGCAGTAGCAGTAGCAGTAGCAGTAGCAGTAGCAGTACTACTACTGCTACTGCTACTGCTACTGCTACTGCTACTGCTACTGCTACTGCTACTGCTACTGCTACTGCTTCTGCTACTGCTACTGCTACTGCTACTGCTACTGCTACTGCTACTGCTACTGCTACTGCTACTGCTACTGCTACTGCTACTGCTACTGCTACTGCTACTGCTACTGCTACTGCTACTGCTACTACTACTACTACTTCAGTGTTCCTCGGCCATCTAAGCCTTATTAACACAAATTAAAATGACCTAAGCAGTTACACAAACCATAAACAGCAAATGCCAAAAATGGTAATGACACCAATCCAAAAAATCCCAAAATGAGCCCATATATGAGGCGATTATCGCTGAAAAAAAATGAAAACAGTAAAAATCATGGGAAGAGCAGTCAGTTTATTCCCAAACTCATTAGTAATTCATCAGGTAAAACAGAAGAACGTGATGGTGTCTTTAATTAATAATTAATTAATAAATCAATCCCGCATAAACTTATCAAGTTAAGGATATTAGAAGATGATGGAATGACTGGCAGATCACCCGGTTATCGGTGATATTTTAAGGTGTTAATTAGTTGAATCTGTGGGGAATGCGATTTTGTGTCCAAGCTTTGATCAGCTGGAATCGCATAGGTCAGAGAATTCTCGCACTCTGATTAGCTATCTATGCGAGCGATTTAGCTTGGAATCGGGACTTGAAAGCGAGGCTTTGCTCGATAGTGCACCAACCGATCTACAGTTGTTCGATTGTTTTTAGACTGGTTCGGCAATCGAACATAATCGAACAGGAACCTTTTAGTGGTGAGTTCGATGACCTAACTGAATCGAACCAATCGACTCATTTCCAAAACTGCTCAAATTTTCGCACAAAACAGCTTCCGCTTCCATTCTACCTCGTTGTTTCTATAAGGAACAAAGAGCTTGCCAAAATCATGTACCACTTTGAAACTGCCGACATGAATCCGTCGAAAACATTTAAACCACATAAGCACGGTCAGCACAGGGCACAGGGCACGAGGATAAAATAATATCATAGCTCGCAGAAGGGGGGGGGGGGAACTCAAAAAGTTTGTTCGGGATGTATCCATACTAAGTTCAACATACGACGTAAAGGTAAACTTTGAATAAGATTATTCACTCTACTCCAATAACAAACATCAACGTAATACGAGCCGACAACGATTACAAAGGTCACATGTAGCCGTTGCGTTACATGCGATCACGTGCACAGTTTTGGCGCGAACATCCTCCCTTTCGTGTTCGACGGCCAGGCGAGGCGGAGGCACTTTCTACATCCGGTCTGTCGCTAAACTGTGTTTACTAGGTCCCTCTCTTGGCACGAACTTCAGCTGCTCTGACTCTCCCGTCGTCTCCAGGAAGCACTATTAGCGAGGCTTCTTCGTCGCGATAATCAGTGGTAGCATGAGTTAGAGGGCGGCATTCACTAACGACTCCACTTCAGCCATAAACGTTAGTAAGGTTTCATCAATGACACACTGCTTTCTTGCTACCACCTTAAACGCCATTTTTGCAGTCTGAACGAGGCGTTCCCAAACGCCTCCGAAGTGGGGCCAAGAGGGGGATTAAAGCGCCACTGCACCCCATTGGCAGACAGTTGGTCACGAATTCGCTCGCCATCTAGGCGCTTGACAGCTTCTCAGAGCTCTTTCTCGGCTCCAAAGTTATCAGACCAAACACTGGCTGGCTTCCCGCGTCCGCGTCAGGCAAGAATAAGTGTCCAGTGAGTGAGCGATTTCAACAATCGCTCACAATCAATTTGTTGTCTACGGCAGAAAGAAATCCACCTCCAAATGTAAGATGAGTATTGTTCTTGAGTTCCTTGCCTCCAAGATTGTATGTACGATGAAGTCTCTATCCTTCTGAGAAATCCCTAGTGCTACAAGAGATTTCCCGATATTCTGCCTGCCATCCAAACCATCTTCTTGATTAGCGGGTGTGGCTCGTGTTCTCCCCTGGCATTTTAAGCGTGGTCAGTTGTTGTGGAAGTGTCCTTCGAACATCCACGATCATCCATGATTAGGTGTTTGAGGCAACATTATACAGAGTGACGTCAATCTTTGTTTGGTGTAATCAGCTGTCTCAATATTATTGCACCATCACTGTAATTCCGCAATACTTTCTTGCAATAATTTTATACGTACCAGATAATTTCCTTCATTTTGTCTTAAGTGCCATGGTTTTATCGTGTTCTAAGTCTCTATAGAAAAGTGAGCCGTGAAGCACACCTCCAATAACTTCTGCAAGTTCTTGAATAGATATGATGGCACTGCTAATAAGCCTACTGCACCGCTCTTTGATTCGAAAGACCTTTTCTGTAGGGAGGCACACAGTCATACTGGCAGAATTCAGAACAACTCCCAGAAAAACAAGTGTCTGGCCTGGTCGTAGCACTGATTTCACCAGGTGTATAATAAAACCCAGATTTGTAAATAAGCAAAAGTATCAGTAATATTAGTCTAACATTCATGTATTGTATCTCCTTGTAGATATGAGTCATCAGTATACCCCACATTTAGATTCCTTTCTTTCTAAGGGTAGCATAAACAGGTTTTCAATTTTTTGTAAAAAGGCGTGGGACACAGGAAAGCCCATTAGGTAAACAGTTGAACTGAAACAGTTTTCCTCTTCAGCTAAATCTAAGAAACTTTTGATGTTCCTCATCAATGGGAACCGAGTAGTAAGCATCTCGTAAATATACGGAATTCTGTTTCATAAGCCGGATAGCAGATTGTAGAGTATCCATCTAGAAGTGATGTTACTCCACGTGATCATTGAGGTTTTTTAAATTTAGTATGAGCCTATAAGTGCCATCTTTCCTCTTTACAGTGTGTTGTTTCTTTGATCACTCTTTTATTCAGCAATTTGTCAAATTTCGTTTTGAATAATACTAAGTTGTTCCTGAAGGGAAAAACAGATTTCCCTTGGGACAGCCTCTTGCTGTGGGAACCCGGCAGCAAATTCAATTTTTTACTCCGGGCTTGAAGGTGTCCTCGTCCACGATGCGAAGAGTGTGGCATGTAGTTTCTAGAATCAAAATGGCACCTTCGGGCAACGCCACGCAATTAATTAAGGAACTATCGTTTCTTTTAGGAAAGCAGACAAGGTTTGTACACAACTATTTCAATGCACGTTTTGTTGTAATATTTCCCTTTCCCTTTTTATTCGGCTTTCAACCCATGCCGCCATTTTTTCGGGTAATAAGGCCTCCGCCCCCAGGTCCGAAGGTGCCCGTACGCCTATGCCTCTGAAATGGCATTAGCAATACTTCCAGACATTTAAACAAACCCTTTTTGAATGTCAGTTAAACGAGCAGTCAAAGATCCTTCGCAATATTGAGGAGACGCGCCAATTATGCCGCTATTGTCCACAACATTGATTTCAATGTGGTCAGGCTTACATTTTGATGTGGAGCTATCGTTGGCTTACCTTTTCAGTCCAGATGTTTCCTTCTTATGGACGGTAACTTTGTCCTTTTCAGGCATTCTGACGAACCGTTGTATAGCAAACTATTGTTTATAATTCTAGTCAGAACATAAAATAACGTCTGTTCAATCTGAAAGGCGGCAACGCACGGAGTTCGCGCAGGCGCAATGCTATCTCATGTGAGCCCTGTGCGGTGACGGAATATAGGTAAATTTTCGCGTGCATGAATTAAAAAATTTTGTATTTCAACTGTTATATAAACAAAGTGTAAGCTTTTCTCCAAATTTAGAGAAAGACTTCTTATAGAGTCAAACTTAATTTTCAGATAGCGTGTGCAAAGAATTTTGTATTTCAACTGTTGATTCGCAAATATAGGTACTAAATAATAAACAAAGTGTAAGCTTTTTTCCACAACCTTGCACCGCTTCGCATTCATTTGCGAGTCCAAGGTTCAAGCTGTTGTTGCCCTAGGTACGTTAAATTATCCTAAGGAAGTTACACGTGCTACGTGATACATTCTCTTGCAACAGAAAACTGCATTTCTGTTGATAGAGGGGTGTATAGCAATTGAATTTGACACAGTAGAAATACGACGTTTAAGTGCCTAATTACATGGAGGGAGGGTGCCCCGGCTAACCGAGTCACCCTAGGCGAGCCAAACTTTTCATACGTTTCTTAAGGAAACGCATTGAACCATTTACATGATAGACAAGGTAACTCGCCTTCCCGGGGCACCCGTTTAGGCGAGCTATCTTTTTGCCATGAAATGGTTATGCAAGGGCTATCTCGGCTTCGCGGTATAAGTCCTCGCTCGTGTTCTTAAATTAAATTTGAAGTTAATGGCTTTAATGTATAAATTCTGAACCCAAACGAACAAATTTAACCAAAGTTAGTTTCATCTGTCGACTGGAAAATATTTCTTTGAGTAACAGGTAGTTAATTTGAAATTTTCGTAGGAATGATGTTTATGATTATGCTAAATCACGTATCAACAAATTTAATTTCAATTCGGTGACCAAAGACTGTTGAAATCCCTAGAAAAATGTATGCGGTAAGACTGAGCTTTGACATTCAATTAAAATAGCTTTGAGGACGGCTAGCCTTGATTATTAAGTAAAAAGTAATATTTTTCTTTACTCATTTGAGCTACATGGTTTTCCCACCCTGTGGCACGCTTCAATGACGCTGTCTCAACTCGGGTAGAAGTGCTGTGAATTCTGCATGCACCCGCCCTTCATGCAAACATGCCCTAAAGAAGCCTTACCTACAACATGCTGGTATATCACTGTGTTGCCCGACCTTACAGCAGTCACGATCATTCTTCCCATCGTTGGGGCGCGGGCAATAATTTCGAATGTCAGCATTGTCGCTGCATGAAGAACCTCCCGGCAGACAACAAGCAGGCTGACCTCCCGAGACACAGCAATGTGTATGCTCATTTTCATCGTTAGGACGCGGGCAATAATTTCGCTTATCAGCACTGTCGCTGCATGATGAACCTCCCGGCAGACAACAAGCAGGCTGGTTATTCCATAAACAACAATGTGTCCATTCAGGTGGGTCGGACAGCCTTGGACATGTGTATGTATCGTTGTAAGGTCCGAGGCATCGTGTGATATTTAGGCCACTTACTGCTGATAAAGATAGCAAAAAGTTAGCAACAAAAAAATCAACAGAACGGATGTAAGTTTGTACTGAAACCCAAATCGAGTTCTTGAACTAACAGTTAAAATAACCTTTTTTTCTTTGAATACGAGAAAAATAAAGAATCTACAATAGTAAAACTTACCTGAGGCCAAGAAAATCAAGAGACCAAAAATTTTGAAAAAAAGACGTTCCATCGTAGTTTTGTGGTAGTCGGTGGAAAAGTGATGAATAAACTCAACGGGGCATGTGGTTAGTAATATTACCTAAAATGACGCAGCATCATAACTTTTATGACGTAACTAAGTGATAAAACATGTGCAAGAGCATACTCTAATGACAAATTTTGTGCATTTCGCAGGAGACCAGTCGAGCCGGACTTGTCGAAATGTATTCTGTATGTGGCGAAATTTGCCAGGCATATCACAGAGCAAAAACTACTATATTTACAGTGGCATGTCTCACTACGACCTATAAAACGTGACTTTGGTCACTCCGGCCGCAATGGAATTGTCACCGGTTTGCAAAGATCTTTCAACTGTCGACCTGTTCACACACGTTTGTTTCCTCATTCCCAAAACAAACAGAAACTAAAAAGCCAGTTCATTTTAAAATTAATAAGAGAAAAGATAATTCCTGAGAACAGTAAAGTGCCAATGTCAAAAACCGCTAATCGAAATCGCGCAACCTATCAAATATTGGCTGTCAATAGTGTTGTTAATCTTTGTTCAATATTGAAATATTCGTGGTTTAACAACATGACAAAAAAAAAAAACAACAACGAACAAACGAAAAAAAAAATACACACGTGAGTTGCTATCTTCAGCTCGAGCGTATATTTAAAAACATAATTGACATAATCCAGAAAAGGTTTATAGCAAGGAACTGCATAGAGTATTTGGGAAAAATTAGTAAAGTATTGTATGCTGCAGTCAATGTGAAGGTTAGGAATAAAAACTGAGCACGGTGCTTACATGGTTCATTGAACACTTGACGCACAGATATAAACAGGAAGTTGTACGCAAATATTTGAGTGAGGCCACAAACTGTTCATTGAGCTACGTTGTTACATCCTTTGTCCCCAAGAAATTTGTTTTTCTTGTTAAATGAGCGACCAAAGTCTCTCGGAACGAAACTGCTCAAGACCACAGAGCCAATGGGACGATTTTCCGAAAAATCTTCAAAACTCTTTGCATGTCAATATAAAAGTTATGATACTGCGTCACTTGTAAACATGTGTATTTAAAGCGTAAACTTACAAACAAATATACTTTCAATTAGCTGACGGCAGTATTGTAGTGTTTCACGAGCAGTGAACATTCGGATTAAACCATTATAAACACGCGTAAACCAGATTGAACTCAATACACACAAAACCATGTACTCGCTATATTTCCCATAATCCTCTTTGGTCATACAATACCACAATCTCTCCTTTTTCCGAAAATACAAAATGATCACTAAATCAGACAAACGTTTCAATGTAGTCCGAGTCTTAAAACAATACAAATTTCAACTGAGAAATGACCTTACGAAATGGCCACTGCATAAACAGTTATCATTAAACAAGTCTTAACCAAGTTCAAAGTCATTAAAAGTCTTAACCAAGTTCAAAGTCCTTTAGCTTATCAGATTGACGATTGCACCTGGGTCTCAACAAATAACGATGAGTTGGAACTCTCCGTTCCTTCTCCTGACTAGCTCCTGGGACTTTTGTTACTGTCTCTTTTGGATTGCTAGCTGTCGTATCATGTGAGTTATCCTCCTCATACTTCTGCAGGTGAGTAACATTTCTCTTGTAGTGGACACCATCAGAAGACTTAATCTCCACATGACTTCCTTGCTTCTTCACAACTTCAAAGGGTGTGGTTTCGAATGATGGTTACAGTTTATTAGCCTTGGGTTTCTGTAGAAGCACTTTGTCTCCTTCTTTCAGATTAGACTCACAAGCACCTCTCAAGTTGTCAGCATTATCTTTTCCTTTCTGTTTTCTTTCACGATCTCTGTCCAGAACTTCACTGTCACTACCATCTGAGCGTAACTCATCCACACCTGGGAGCTTTGAACGAATCTCTCTCCCAAATAACAATTTTGCAGGACTCACTCCAATAGTTGTGTGTGGTGTGCTTCTGTAACCAAATAAGAACTTCTGCATTTCCTTTCGCCAGTCACGTCCTTCGCTGTGTGCAACTCGCAGAGCTTTCAGCAGACTTCTATTTTGTCTCTCCACCTCACCATTGGCTTGTGGCCACAAGGGGGTAGATGTTCTGTGTTCGACGTTGTTGTCCTTGAGGTAAGCTTCAAGTTCCTCTGACACAAATTGTGCACCATTGTCAGTTTTAATCGACAACGGTAGTCCGTGAGTAGCAAACATTGCTTCCAGACAGTTAATTAGTTTTCCGGAAGTCACTGATTTAGTAATGGCTACTTCAAAATATCGACTAAAATAGTCAACCACCACCAGCAGATATTCACCCGTAGGAAGAGGTCCGAGCAGATCTGCCGCAAGGTCTTGCCATGGTTGTGTAGGTAGTTCCGTTCTCTTCATTGGTTCTGGGGGCAACGGTTTCCCAACGAGCTGGCAACCATGACATGATCTACACTTCTGCTCTGCTTCACGGTCTATGCCAGGCCACCATACCTTTGTGCGGAGTCGTTGCTTAGTCTTAACGATCCCCTGATGGCCTTCGTGTGCGAGATCTAACACTTGCTTGCGAAGCTTTCTTGGAATGACTAATCTTGTCCCTCTCAGCACTAACTTTCCTAGGACAGTTAACTCATTTCTCACAGCTTTAAAGGCTGGTTCAGCAACACTCCAATCATTCGTCTGAACACACTTTCTCAACAACGTAATCTCATCATCTTCAGCAGACGCTTCTTCAATTTCCTGGATAGGTATGGCTCTGGGGGCTGCATTCTCTGCAACATAACGAATGTATTCTTCTGCCACATTTTGTTCTCCGTTTGAGACTTCTCTGGTTAGACGAGACAAAGCATCAGCAATGTTCTGTGGGCCTGGACGATATGTCACTGTGAACTCATATGGCTGGAGTCGCAAAACCCACCGTTCAATTCTTGCGGATGGTTGAGATTTACTTGAGTAAATCACTTCAAGCGGTTTGTGATCAGTTTCCAATTCAAAATGTTTTCCGTACAGATAAACATGAAACCTTTCACAAGCCCAAACCAAGGCCAAAGCTTCTCGTTCTGTTTGGGAATACCTTCTTTCAACTGCAGTTAGACTTCTGCTGGCATAGTAAACTGGTCTCCATTGGCCATTTTGTTCTTGAGCAAGAACAGCGCCCAGTCCTACCGGACTTGCATCAGCAATGACTCTTGTTTTGGCATCCTTGTCATAGTAAGCTAATGTTTCAGCACTTGCCAGTGTTTCCTTCAGTGTTTTAAATACTTCTTGCTGGTCTTTGTCCCATTTGAATGCAACGCCTTTTCGTGTCAGCTGTCGAAGTGGTTCTGCAACTGTGGCCAGATTCGGTATGAATTTCGCGCTGAAATTCACACGTCCCATAAAACTTCTTACTTCTGCCACAGTCTCGGGCTCTCTCGCATTGAGTACTGCTTCAACTTTGGATTCCGTTGGTCCAATATCACGTGTAGACAATAAGTATCCCATGAATTCTAACTGGGCCATCTTGAACTTGCACTTCTCACGATTCAAAGTCAAACCTCTCTGTTGCAATCTTTCTAACAGCTTCTCAAGCCTCTCGTCATGTTGCTGGTCATCTTTAGCATGAAGAATTATGTCATCAGATATGTTACGCACGCCTTCACATCCATGCAGAGCTTGCTGTATTGCATGGTGATAGATCTCAGGGGCAGATGTTATTCCAAACATCAATCGTTTGTAACGATAAAGTCCAGCGTGTGTCGTGAATGTTGTGATGTCACGTGATTCTTCACTCAGTTCTAGTTGATGATAGCCCCACTTTAGGTCTAACTTTGTGAACACACTGCTTTGGGTCATGTCTTGGAGGACTTCATCAACAGTGGGGATTGGATGCCTTTCCCTCACAACTGCTTCATTAGCTCTGCGCATATCAACACACAATCGAATTTCACCAGAAGGTTTTGGAACTACTACAATAGGGCTAACCCAAGGTGTAGGTCCTTGTACTTTCTCAATAATGTCCATTTGTTCTAGCTCATACAACTTGCTCTCTACTTTCTCTCTGAGACTAAATGTCACTCGTCTAGGATGCTGACCAAACTTTTAAAAGTTTATAATAGTTAGCTTGCCTACTCCTTCAAAACATATTTGGATTTATCAACAATGTCTGGTGTACTTACAGCATTGACTTGTGGTCCCAGTCTAAGTACATCCAATTCCATGGCTGTCTTCCTGCCCATTATTGGTCTGCCTTCACTGCCAATTACAATAAATTCGGCTGTAACTTCCTTTCCAGCAAAGTTTACCGAAGCCACAAACTTTCCCAGAGTGTACAGTGGTTCTAAAGTTCCATAAGGATAGTAAAGTAAAGTAAAGTAAAGTATGACTTTATTTAACGAGGGTGACACCTGACAGTAATCAAACTGATAAACTTGTGGCCCTCATAAAAATATAACAATAACGGAAATATAACAATGGTATAAACTTTAAAAATAGATATTGATTTAGATAAAACTATGTACAACATTAAATACAATAAGACAATTAAGAATTAAAATTACATGAATGATTGCGTATGGATTTGATTATTTAAAATTTGTTTAAAAAGAGAACGCTTAAAAAAGTTAACACTTGGGCTCCGTTTTAAGTCCGCGCTAAGTGAGTTCCATTCTTTGATTGTCCTTGCACTAAACGTCTTGCCGCCTTCAGTATTCCTCTTATATCGAGGGCAACTTAAGTTTAGGTTACAAAAACGGGTTGATCTTTTATGAGTATCAGAGTTTCTGATGAGTAGATCGTTTATATATTCTGGCGTGGTGCCATTTATCCGTTTATAGATTAAGGTACATCGGTTAACATATGATTCTGCATAGAATGGGATCCACTTTAAAGTGTTAAATAGGCTGACAGAAGATGCTGTTCTTTCGGCGTCGAGGATAATCCTAGCTGCCCGTTTTTGGAGTCGCAGAAGTTTCAGAAGATTTTCTTTACTACAAGAAGTCCAAATCGTGCTGCCGTAAAGCAGTACAGGTTTAATAACCGTAGAGTAATATATTGTGCGTTGATCACGTTTCAGGTAGGGACTAATATGACGAAGAAGTCCAATGCGTTTCGACAGCTTTTTGTATAACTCTTCGACATGACGATTAAATGAGAGATCTTGATCTAACGTTACACCAAGAAGTTTGAAATCGGTGACATGCTCAATATTACTTCCATTTAGGTTGACATCAATCGAGGAAGAGGGAACAAAGTTCCGCAGCCGTTTCCCTGTTACCAGCATGGATTTGGTTTTTTCCGAATTTATAAACATTTTGTTTCGTGCTGACCACTCATCTAGATGCTTGAGATCTTGATTTAGAGCATGTACCAGATGGGGAACATTTTCCCAATTTGATCTTTTTGATAAAGTTGTGTCATCAGCATAGACGTCAAGTGTCGAGTCACATATACTTAACGGCATATCGTTGACAAAAAGAAGAAAGAGAATAGGTCCTAATATCGATCCCTGAGGTACTCCTTGTAACATCTGCTTACTTGAAGAGCAGCACCCGTTTATACGTACATACTGTTTCCTGCCGCTGAGATATGACCTAAACCATGTAAGTGATAGGTCATTCACCCCATAGATCGACAGTTTCTTGAGTAAGAGCTCGTGATTGATCACATCGAAGGCTTTACGAAAATCGACAAAAGTCAATCCCGTAACCATATCATTATCCATATTAAATAGTAATTCATCAGTTAGCTTAATAAGTGCCGTTTCCGTGGAATGATTAGGTCGAAAAGCTGACTGGAGGTTGTATAACAAATCGTAACTATGCAGGTATTTGCAGAGGGATGATGCAACGTGTCGTTCAAGTATCTTAGAAAGAACAGGTAAAACAGAAATTGGTCTGTAATTACTTGCATCTTCACGGGAGCCGTTTTTAAACAAAGGAGTGACTTGGGCAGTCTTCCATGTCGATGGAAAGTGGCCAGTTGATATGGAAAGATTCATTAGTCGACAAAGAGGATAGGCCAGGACTGGGGCAGCTTGCTTGAGAACTTTCGCACTCAGACCGTCACAGCCAGTCGCCTTACTTGAGGGGATCTTGTTTATAAGATCAAGCATTTGTGTCTCAGTAATAAGTGGTATTTCAAAGGACTGGTTTCTTGACTTTGATTTAACATATTCGTAGAGAGCTACCTCATCAAAATCTGCGACGCACTGACTATCTGAGGTAATTTGGGAAACAATGTTAATAAAGGCGTCATTGATTGTTTCAGCAATTTCTTGTTTGTCTGTTATTGTGCCCCGCTCTGTCAAAAGTTCTCTAATGAAGGCTGTTTTTTTCAACGAGCCACTTAAAGTTTTTAACGCCCTCCAGATACCTTTGGGATTCCCTTTGTTCCTTTCTATGGTTTCCTGAAAGAAGCATCGTTTAGCATATTTTATCAGATTTGATGTTTTGCATCTTGCATGAGTGTAAAGGGACCAGTCGGCTGAGAGGTTTGAGCGACGGGCTGTTTTTAGCAGGCTATCTCTCTCACATATGGATTGCATAATTTCATCGTTCATCCACGGGGGCTGGTTCTGCTTTTTTACTCTCCTGTTTTTCAGTGGCATATGCTGATCAAGAACATCATTGAGCAAAGTCTCTAGAGCGTTCAAAATATCGTCAATATCTTCAAATAGAAAAGCCGTGTCCCAAGGGATACGCTCCAGTGATTGTAAAAGCTCATGAGGATTCAAGTTTTTTGTATCCCGATAAGTAATGGTCAAATGTCCCGACTCAGAACCTCTTATGGGTTTGGCGTATTTACGCTGAATAATTATTGGAAGATGATCCGCGAGTCCGATATTTAGGGCTGAAAATTTCGCAATAAAATCTGGATGACTAGTGTAACAATGATCTAGGCATGTGCCACTTTTAGGCCTCGTAACAGAAGTGATGACTTGGCTGAGGTTCATACTTTTAAGAGCTTTTGCCAATCTATGGCTATTGTAGGCACGATCAAAGTAGTTGATGTTAAAGTCACCTATAATAATTGTCTCACTATTTTGTAGGTAGGCATTCAATTTCTGATTTGTCTTCTCTGATTTGCACTTTACACCTTTCAGCTTTAATTGTTCCCATGTATTCTGGTCAATAATATTGCACGATGACCCTGAGTCAATGAGAACTCCACTGAGAATCACACCTCCCACTTGTAAGGCAACAGTCTCTGATCCACTCCTGTAACACGAGTCACCAGATCCTACAGCAAAAGCATAATCATCATCTTCACCATCCTTCACGCAGTTAACTTTCCCCCGACCATCTCGTTTTCTCTTGTTCTTCTGCTCTTGATTTGTTTTGCAAACTGAGGCAAAATGTCCTGTCATGTGACACTTTGAGCATGTTTGAGATCTTGCCGGGCAATGCTTGTCACGTGCGAAATGACCACTTCGTCCACATCGGTAATATTTCAGACTCTTCGTTTGATCACTTCTGTCACTCCTTTTGGGTTTGTTATCTTCTTTTAAGGCACTAACAGTTGCACTTGCATCACCTTCGATCTGCTTCACTTGGGTCTGCGACACCTCCAGAGATCGAGCAATTTTCTGCGTTTCTGTTAATGTCAAATCTTGTCCTTTTGCCAGAAGTTTTCGCCGAAGCTCCGTGGACTTGCATTTATCGATAATTTGATCACGTATTTGCTCATTCTTCGAAGTGCCAAATTCACAAATCGCAGCTTGGAATTGATCGACCGTTTCATTTTCTTCTTGCTTCATTTGGCGAAACATGTGTCGCTCGTACGGCACATTCACTTGTGGCGTAAAATATGCATCGAGTGTTCGAATTGCAGCCAGGTAAACATTGTCATCTTCCCCTTCAGGTGCACCTGGATCCATTAAGGTTTCGAAGATATCTTGAACTTCCATTCCTGCACAGTGTAAGAGTAACGCCTTTTTTCGAGCGGCTACTGTGATCCCACGACCATCGACATAAAATTGAAATGCCTTTCTCCATCGCCGCCATCTTGGCCCCACACTCGTGCTATCTCCTCGACAATCAAATGGCTGTATTCCGCGAGGTTCGTCGTTTGTTGCCATAACTTTCATTCAAACAGACGCGTCCTCTACCAGTTTATCCTCGTCGCCAATTGTAGTGTTTCACGAGCAGTGAACATTCGGATTAAACCATTATAAACACGCGTAAACCAGATTGAACTCAATACACACAAAACCATGTGCTCGCTATATTTCCCATAATCCTCTTTGGTCATACAATACCACAAGTATTATTTAAGGTTACTGTAGACCTTCAGAGGCCAAATTTTGCGAAAAAATTTTTCTTTGCTCATTCTAAACTTAAAACACTGATTTATAGTTTGGTGAAAAAAGTTATGTAAAATTTTTAAATGATCGCGAGATATCAAGGAAAAACTTCTTTTTAGAAAAGTTAATAAATAGCAAAAGGTGTTATTATCCTTATTACACATGGGGCGCTCCGTACATTTTTCGCGGAAAACTTCATCGAGTTACGCAGATTTGAATGTTTTATTTACATCGAAAGAGCTGTGCTGTTTAGCATGGGTTAGGCAACAAAGATCAGTGAATTTTCATGCAAAAGTCTTTAAAAAAATGATATGAGTTTGTCGAAAAGAGAGAACACAACTTGGACGAAATTTCGTAAGAAAACCGCGTTAAAGAAAACGAAAATGAAAGAGGGAGATAAGAAGAAAGCCAGAAGCAAATTGATGTCCAGTTGGAGCTCAAGAACAAATCGAACAATAACACTCAAGGGAAAGCTTTACCGAACGAATTCATCCCCGCTACAGCACTTTGTTTGGGATCGCCGGTCAGCCGATTTTGGCTTCTATTTTCGCCGCTGGTTTACCGTCCTTTCCCGTTTGCTAGCGCTTCATTTTCCTTTTGTTTTCCCGTGTTGGAATCCATTCTGGTTGTCCTTACTTTCCACATATCTAGCTGCTGGTACTCCAAATATTCGGGCCAAATTTACGGTTCGGAGCCACGTTCAAATCATTCGACCATGATTTGATTGCAAAATAATGTTTTTAGTGAATTTCAATGAACTATTTTGGTGAGGAGTCTCTGGGGACGCAAGCTTGTGTTTCAATTGGTCGGCGGCATGACCGCGTTGACAAACACTTCGATGAGGTGTGATAAGCTTGCAAATCTTTAGGAGCAAAAAACTCGGGCTTTATTTTTGCGAGGATTCCACTGCTTCAAGCGAATTAATAGGGTATGTAGATTTGACGGATTTTAAAGAAACTTGGCCAAAATGTTCCTTGGTAGTTAACGCGCCAAAGTGTGTGAGTCTTTTTTTTTAATATTTCAAATATTTCGCGTTTTACGCCTTCTTACGTGACGAAGATCAGCAAATATTCTAATCGCCGATTTTACAATAGATTTTCTCAGCAACCAATAGGAATATCCAAAAAGCCTCACACACTTTTGTAGTCCATTACCTGCTGATTGACACTGTCCAGTTTGTTTGGTCGTATGTGCGAACACGAAAGCAGGTAATTCAATTTAGCAAACATCGTCAATGTTGCGGTTTAAGGCTTGCGCGAGCTTACCATTAGACTAAATCTTTAAAATAATTGTTTCTTTAGATTCTACATTCTAATAGCTTTACAGTGATATATACTTTTCTAAGGTTTTGTAAAAAGGAACGCGCGTATGAAAGATTTTCCGGAAGACACCCATGAAGGTCTACAGTAACCTTAAATAACCTAACCTGGAACTGTATAGAATAGTTTGGAAAAATAGTAAAGTATTTTATGTTGCAGTAAATGGGCTCATCCTCGGTGTAAGAACCTGTGAAACTCACCGGTGACGTAAAACAAAGAACGAACAAAGCAAAAAAGAGCGTCAAAAACAATACAGAGCAGGAAAACAAAAGCTCCAAAACAAAGAAAAATATCACAGGTTCTTACACCGAGGTAAACCCAGTAAATGCGAAGGTTAGGAAATGAAACTGAGCACGGTGCTTACATGGTTCATTGAACACTTGTTGACGCATAGTCAACACAGGATCTTGTAACAGATATTTGAGTAAAGCCATAAACTGTTCATCGAGCTTGTTACATCCTTGTTCCAAGGGAATTTGTTTTTTTTTAAAGCGAATTTATATGTAATATAAATTTAAGTTTAATGTGACAACCATGAAGGGAGATCAGAACAGGGATAAGAGCGCTCCTAGTCCGGGCGCTAGGAGCACAGGAATGATGTTTTTCACTTCCAGAGTACTGAAAAGGTTTAAACACGGATTTCAATAGATTGAAACCTCCTCTTGCACGCTAGGTAGTTTCTGGTTTCAAATTGTGGTATGCGTTTTGAGTTAAAGCTATGTTTTTTGTGAGTCAGTACAGGTCATGCATAGTGTAACATGAGAACGAGGCTGAAATTACTACCCAATCTATTCATAGGGCTATATTAAACAGCATTATAGCACAACTTAAGTTAAGCGCACTTACTTACTGGACAATATATGATTGGTTGATTTTTTTGCAGGGGTGGACGCTGACGAACACCTTGAACTTGAGCGTGCATGCTAATGTGACGCGAAATTGCGGTCAAAGCAATTTTTTTTTTCAAATTTTCTTCAATTTTCTACTTGTAAATTTTATAATCTACATAACAAGAATACATTCCTCCATAATACCGAAAGGTAATTCCCTGTGCACCACATTTGATACTTTTTTAAATGTTTGATCTCCTTTTAGGTTCTCGTCAGAAATTGCGTGAGTACCGCACACGTTAAAGTTGTGTTATAAAACCAATGTAAAACGAAACAGCATTAACCAAAGAGTTATGGATGCACTTGGCACTCAAGAGTCTAGAATCGCCCTCGGCTATCGCCTCGAGCGACTCACATGCTTCTTTCGTGCTTAGCAACTTCCCGCGTGCATCCATTTAACAAATAGATTCCATTTTGCCGTGCGTCTGTTCAGTAATAGATCACAGATGACGTCAAAATGTGGTATGAACAGAGAAGTGGCCCACGAGGCGCTAGCCGAGTGGGTCACTGATGTTCATACCACATTTTGACGTCTTCTGTGATCTATTACTGAACAGACGCACGGCAAAATTAAATCTATTTGTTTTATATAATAACACAAGACTTCAGCACACTTCTGTGTGAGCAATGCTGCCGTACCGATGAGCTAAGTTGTTTCGTTAACACGAAGCATTGTTAATCCGATTGAATAAACAGAAAAATGGTCAATTGAAAGTCAATGAAAAAAAAACCTTATTCCGATTTGGAAAGTTGTTCAAATCCGTAAGCATTTACCGAAGCGTTCAACCACAATTCGTTTGTTTCCCGGGGCGTCGTCCAACTGTACAACATCGGTCAAACTTTCATACAGATTTCGGATAATTTCTCGAATAATTCACTGTCTTCTTCAAGCTTGTTTCGCCCAGTTAAATGCTTCGAAAGGTGAACGATGCTTGGCGTATTGTTTCTCACTGAAGATTTGTAATTAAGCTGAACTTTTTTGCTTTGTTGTGGCCCCGCGCAAGTTTAAAAAACCTAGCCGACAACTCTGATTTGGACTCGACTATGAACTCTGATCACGCGCGCGAGTCACACCACCGCGTGACGTCAACTATGCGTCTGTACTCTGATAGATCATAAGTAAGAACCAATCAAAATGCGCGTAGAATTCGGGTTATTATATAAAACTTAATAGTACATGCTGTCCATTTGCTTATTTTAAATCTTCCAGTTTGTCGCTTCTGTACGGTTTAAATCCGATTACAGTCAACTCTCGCCTTGCGGACATCTCGCCTTGCGGACACCCCGCTATTGCGGACACTCACAATAGCGGCAAATGAGGATTGACTGGAAATGACTCCCGCTATTACGGACTCTCGCTAAAACGGACACTAAACGACACCCCGAGCGTGTCCGCTTTAACGAGAGTTGACTGTATAAGCCCTTATGCTTACAAGGAAACTCCTTGACTTAAATCATGATTTTATTATTATTATTATTATTATTATTATTATTATTATTATTATTATTATTCTCGTTTTATTTGGCAATCTGCACTTGATCAAGAATAAAACAAAAACGACAGTAATATAAATGATAACACAGTGCTTCTATACTACGAAACATAAGGCTGATTATTCAAACGAAGTTTTAGCACAAAGAGAAGCTTTTATTGGCGGAATTGGGCAGAGAAAATCAGAAGTGAAAAATAAAGGATACGACAGTATAACATTGATGAAAAAGGCAAAGGCTTGGCAAGAAATGCTGAAAAAAATTATCATCCCAAACTCCAAACGGAGCCAGGTGCGAGCTGGAGACGATCGCAGGCGCACCGTAACCCCACGGCTGGAAATTGAGCCTAGACACGAGCCGTGTTGGGTAGTTTGGGGGCACTGTCTCGGAAAATTTTGAAATCTAGAAGCTTTAACACGCTATTTTCAACATTTTTCTTATTTATAACAAATTTTTTCAGAAAAATTAATGTCGTTCAACTGGGGATTGATTTCCAAAGAAAACGTATTTCAAAGTAACGAAAACGTATTTTGAAAATAATGCAAATAATTTCTTCTTGATATATGAAATTCGTATATTTGAACTGCAAAATAAAGAAATAGCTGTAAAGAAGATCGTCGCAGTGATCTTCTTTATAGTTACGTATTTTGTTAATAATTTTAGACGGGCAAGTGCCTGTTTTACGTCTTGCTAGCTACGATCCTGCAGTTCTGACTCCTCTTCTTGACTGACATTGAAGATTCGAAGCGAAAACGAAATTGCATATTGTCGCCATCATGGTTATAGGCTCCTGTCGCCATCGTATCCCTCTAAAGGGTTAAATCTGTCTGTTAAGCGTCGAATTCGTCTTACATGTGTATTCCGTCTACTGACGTACTTCCTCAACTGTTTGTAGCGCAGTAGATCGCTTATTTTAAAAGGGCTGATCAATAACGTTTTTAAACAACGTTTAAACCTACCTCTAAGCAGGTCTAACTCCTTATTGTTTCTTAGTCGGTGCTAAACACAGTCATGGAGAAACAACGTTTACATAATCAGCGTTCGTGGTTTAAACATCGGTAAGACAATGTTTTTTCACAAAGAGTGTTTAAACTTTGTTTAAATAATCGGCCCATACTCTTTCAAAAGTGACCCTTAAAACGGAATAACAACGAACTATAATTTATGAATGTTGTTATCGCTTTGCAACAAAAATAGTAAAATATTCCAAGTACCTACAATACACATGAATATACAGAACAATGAGATATGGAGGGTGAAAATGGGTGCTGTCCACGAGTGTGGACAGCGGTATATTCATGTGCATGTAGTCTGACACCGCATCATGCCGGGGGTGGGCGGGCGGGTTCGCTAACCAGACAAGTGATGTCGTAGGAGACATGTGCACAATGGAAGAAATCATGATAATATATACAGCGCATAGGATTGTGGGATATCTATTGTTATGATAATATTCATTTATTATTTCCGGTACTTGAAATAGTAAAATATTCCAAGTACCTACAATACACATGAATATACAGAACAATGAGATATGGAGGGTGAAAATGGGTTGCAGAAACCCTCCGTTCGACTCTTGGTAGAGGATGCTGAGTTGGCAAAGTCAAATACCCAGTCAAAACTGGATGTATCCTCCCATTCTCCAAAATCTAGCGCGAAAGGCTTGAACAAAGCTCTCAAGACCTACAATGTCTATCAAACAACAATGAAACCATCAGGATTTTAGAAGCATAAAATCATAATACCAGGTACCACCTACCCAGTACACATGCTTGAACGAAATAGTAGTCGAAACAGGGGTGTGCCATTTCCACCTCAAACACTGGTGGCCACATATCCATGGTTATGACCACAGTGACTATCAACTGGAAAACATCAACACAGAGGAGGACCAAACATATATTTTCAGGCATGAACGTATTAAAAGCCGAAAAAAGGAACTAGTGGCCACCAGAGGAGGAAGAATGACAGCTTGACCCAGATAAACCGGGAGGAGAGTTGTACCCCTGTTTCAAGTGACACTCTAACTCACCTGGTACCAAACCAACCACAAAATGTAAACAGACAGATTTTCGCTCTGGAAAGCGAAACAATTTCAGAGTAAAAGCTCACAGCTGGAACCACCAAAATAACACACGTTCAAGCAAACAAAAGCAAGGAGCACTGACACCTGGGCATACATGTATGGAACAACCACTTCGAAGAAGGACGCCCATAAACTTTGCTAAACTTCAGTGCGCACTGTTACACAGCGCTAGCAAATACATGTAGGCATCAAGACTGACGCGCGTACTGCCATTGAACAAAGGCTTAACAAAGGAACATCCAGAATAAAACGAACAAATGTTGGCGGCTTCGCACGCCAAATTAAAAACATTGCAAAACAAAAGCCAGAAGGAAAAAATGTGCTGAACGTAAACGTGGCAAAACGTGATTTGCATAAAAAACTTCACAAACAAAAATCCTGCTTTGATTACGCTAGTGTTTTAAAGCAAGAAAACACTTAAACTCGTCATCGGCCGCTCAAATCCACGATGAAGAGGGAAAACTTTTATGAACCGCACATTCCACCAGTGTTTGCCTATCTCGCACTCGAGTGGCAAGATGATCTTCTTACAAGCACTCGACCAACATATAAAGCACTCGCTTGCAAAACTTATAGCCGTGCACTTGCGCTCAAGAAAGCTTTATTTAATCCCGTTTGGAGTGGCAGAAATTCGCATTTGAGCTGCATCGCTCAGATTCTGAAGTAACAAAAATACTTACCGTATATACTTCTTTTAAGCATTTTAGCAAAGATCTGTTTGCATTCACTTTAGAATAACAAAAGCTTTTCTCGGTCGCTATCGACTGGCATCGCTCACACTCCGTGCAACATGTTGAGTAACAAACTTTTCCTCAGTTGCTTTCGACTGGCATCGCTCGCAAATAAGCGGCATCATTCACAAATCCGCGTACATGGCATGAAATATTCAATCATACTTGAGTTGCATCCTTTCGCAAACATGCTTGAGTAACAAGCTATTCACTCAGTCGCTCTCGACTGGCATCGCTCGCAGTCAAGCGGCATCACTCATATTTGTTTGAGTAACTTCTCCCTCAGTTGCTCTTGACTGACATCGCTCGCACTTGCCGGAGTGGCATCGCACACATTCCGAAGCATCTGCTTTGCAAACATGCTCGAGTAACAAGCTTTCTCCTGAGTCGCTCTTGACTGACATCGCTCACACTTAAGCGACTTTCCCTCAGGCGCTCTCAACTGGCATCGCTTGCACTCAAGCGTGCTTTCAGTGCTTTCCCCTCAGTCGCTCTCGACTGGCATTGCTCGCACTAAAGCGACTTTTCCCTCAGTCGCTCTCGACTGGCATCGCTTGCAGTCAAGCGTTTTTCCCTCAGTCGCTCTCGACTGGCATCGCTCGCACTCGAGCGGCATCACTCACATTCCGAAGTGGCAAGAAATATTCAGTCAACAAGCTTTTCGTTGAGTCGCATTCGACTGGTTTCACTCGCACTCTAGTGACAACTGCATCGCCAACTTCAGCATTTTCCGGAGCGGCCACGTGTGTCGGAACTGGCAACTTGAAGCCTCGTTGGAACAGGCAAATTAGGAACAGCAGCTTGAGGAGCAGCCTAAATGTATAGAACTTCTTGTATTCCGACTTGTAACAGTCGTTAAAAGGGCGGTGGTTCGGCCATGATGCGGTGTAACCGTGTAAACATCTTCGCTAACCAGACAAGTGATGTCGTAGGAGACATGTGCACAATGGAAGAAATCATGATAATATATACAGCGCATAGGATTGTGGGATATCTATTGTTATGATAATATTCATTTATTATTTCCGGTACTTGAAATAGCAATAAAGATCAAAGAAGCTACAAAAATGAATACAGAAATTCCGAGAATGATCCAAAGCTTGTTCTTATTCCTGAAAAAAAAAAATGAAAATAGGATAAATCACAAGAAGAGCGATCGGTCACTTTTCAAACTCATTAATAATTTATGAAGTAAAACAAAAGAAGAGTGTGACAGTGTTTGAAAATGTGAATTAATGAGCAAATTTTGTTGGGTCGGGTGTTATCTTTCACCGCTTTAAATCTCTGAAACTTGACATTAATCGCACTGAAACATATCAGAGATATTGGGAGATGAAGTAATTACATCGTTATTGTCGTTTCACTGGCAGATTACCGATAGCTGTGATATTTCAAGCTACTAAAGTTTGTGTCCAAGCTCTTAAGCTTCTCGCTATAAGTGAACAACAAAACATTGAACAATCTGAGTTAAATAATATCTGATGATTTTATCCATCTTTACATTCAGGGGCCCAAAGAGGGAAAGGGGGACGGGCTGGTTTCAACTGGCCACCTTGCCACACCTACCACCCTGCGACGAGAAAATTCTTCATCAGGTGTCTCTGGTTTTTGCTGTAGCGAGGTCAATACAGAAAGGCCGAAGTTTGAGATTTTTCCGTAAAGACCAAACGTTCGAGGTTAATGAGTTGTTTATTGTATGGAATTTTTTGGCCATAGTTGATTCAAGCGGAAGTGGTTGTTTCACATCCGGCTATGCACGCGTTTTTAAAATTGGTCTCGCATCAACAGATATGTGCTTCAATCGCGGTTCACAACCCGTATGGTCCTCACGCTTGGTTAATGCGAAGGAATAATTTAAATTTAAGAACAAGTGTCTTGTGTCATCTTAAATGTAAGAATAAGTGTCTAGGTAGGTATTTAGCTGATAGCAGCTAATTGGGACACTACTACTAAACAATAATTTAAAATTTACGATGTACAATTAAAAATTACAATAGTTAACTGTATTAAAATTAGGAGGAATATATAAGAAAAAATCATTTGAAGACGGTTTCTAATCTACACTGATTTGACAAAAGGTGGACTCCGGGATCCGTGCTTGCTTGGGGAGGGGAGGGTGGCTCCGTCTTGGAAGGTTGTGCCGGGTAGCTGAGCCCTGGGGAGCCCAGGCTCAGGCATTGAATGTCTGGCTTGCTAGAGGGGTGGGCATAGTCAAGTGTTGGGACACTTTCAAAGAAATTTGCAAGTCAGACCAATGACATGGTATTTTACTCATGCTTGTCATGTTCTTTGCAGCTGAATCCAGCTGCCTGCAGCCCTGTGACAACTTGGCTGTCACCGGGAATGAGGAGGCACTCCACCTAGCCAGGGACCCTCTGGGAGAGGGAGGATGGGTGTTGGTGAATTGCAGGCCTTTCTGTCACCCTGCTGGGCAACTTTTGTTGAAACAAGGCAGAATTACAAATGCAACATAATACAATACAAGAATAAATAAAAAGGTAAAAAAGAAAAAAATATAATTGATAGAAAAGTGAATAAATAAAGCAAAAGGTAACAGGTAGTGCATATGGGACAATTAGAACATGCGTCTTCGATAAGAACAGTGAGGTCTTTATCTCTTATACTCTTTCTAAAATTGCCGACCGTTAAACTCTTTTTGTCAGTTGCGCTCAAAAGGTAAGGAGCAAGATATCTGATGGGTTGTTTTCTTTAACGAACTAAAGAGAACCGAGGCAGGTCAATGTCAGCGTTTCTAAGAGAATAGCCTTTGTTCGAATTTCTGAAAAGTTCCGTTATGTAGTCAGGTGCAAGGCCATTTTCAACTTTGAACATTAAGATCGCAATGAAGGGAGGGTAGCTTTGCGCGGATTAGAAGAATATCGTGGGTGTCTGTCTTGGAGTTAAAGATAATTGTTAGCGCGCGTTCTTGTACTCTTCTAAGCTTGCTCCTGTCAGACACTTTGCAGAAGCGCCGAAGTCTTGGTAACACACCCACTTTTTGGCTGGCCTTCTTACATATGCCGCCGACATAATCGCTGAAGGAAAGCTCGTCATCCATATTTATTCCAAGTTTCTTCAGGGTTTAGGGTCAGTCTAATTCTTGTCACCCCGTTGAGGTGCCGTGACTAAAATTTGATATTTGTTCGGATTAGCTTAGAGAAGGTTAGCCTTATATCATTGTGATGCATTTTCTGTTTGTGATACATTTTTTCTCGTAAGGGAAAATAAAGCTCACTGTTTCCCATGGGACCAGTCATAAACTGTTATGGTATGCCCCGAACTGAAAATAAACAATCTATGATCTTTATTGTAAATCACTAACTTCCCAAAAATTTCTAACAGTGCGCGACGCTGTGATGTTTGAACGTCAAATTTTGTTGCCTCAAAGGTTGTGTTACACGGGACAACTTGCAACAATGATTTTTTGCGCAACAATGTTGGCAACACGTTGCGAGTTTTTGACTTGGGCTCGAAACTCGCAACGTTTCGCCGAGTCTAATGTTGGGCGAAAAATCGTCCCCGGTATCATGTTACACGGCGTTCGATTTTTCGCTCAACATCGTTGTGAAAAAAATTGTTATTGCAAGCTGTCCCATGTTTAAGGGAGTTACACAAATTTGAGCTGTGTCATGTGATACGTTTTCGTGCAAGATAACTTGGGCTTAGTTGGGTTGGGCGATGGGAGGTGTGGGGTATCACAGTTGACTCAGTAGAAGCCTTACCTGCAACAAGCTGGCTTTTCGTCTTTCAAACAACAGTCCCGATCATCCTTTCCATCGCCAGGGCCCGGGCAATAGTTTCGGATTTTAGCCGCCGAGTAGCTGCATGAAGAATCTCCCGGTAGGCAACAAGTAGGCTGACTATCCGAAACACAACGATGTGTTCGTGCACTCCCATCGTTGGGGCCCGGGCAATAATTTCGCTTATCAGCACTGTCGCTGCATGAAGAACCTCCTGGCAGACAACAAGTTGGCTGACTATCCGATACACAACAATGTGTTTGTTCATTCTCATCGTCGGGGCGCGGGCAATAATTTCGCTTGTCAGCACTGTCGCGGCATGATGAACCTCCTGGCAGACAACAAGTTGGCTGACTATCTGATACACAGCAGTGTGTATGTTCATTCTCGTCGTCGGGGCCCGGGCAATAATTTCGCTTGTCAGCACTGTCGCTGCACGATGAACCTCCCGGCATACAACAAGCAGGCTGATTATTCAATAAACAACAGTGTGTTCGTTCAGGAGGGTCGGACAGCCTTAGACATGTGTATGAATCGTTGTAAGGTCCTAGGCGTTGTGTTGCATTTAGGCCACGCACTGCTGATGTAGACAAGATAAAGTTTACAACAAAAAATGAAGAGAATGTTTATACGGAAAGTGAAACATGTTTTACAAGACCGATCTGAGCTGAGTTAAATCTGTTAAATTGAAATGAATTAGCTCGGGGAAGGTCCAAAAGGCGAAAACTGCATTGTGACAACAGAACATGCCAACTGTGACTTATACATTTATTGAAACAGATGGACATACGGACTCTGTGGAAAATAACGAATCGCGATATTACAATAGACGTACGTGCAGACATTAAATCAAGGTCTTGAACAGCTAGAACAGTTTAAGCACGTTACTGAAATTAATTATACGCAAAATAAAAAATAGACAACGGCAAAGCTAGCCTGTGTTTGTCTGCGACGCAGGATACGTGGCTTACCTGTGGCAAAGAAAATCAAGAGAACAAAAATTTGGATAAAGTAACGCTCCATCATAGTCTTTATGTAATGAAAACCTGAACTCATCAGGGCATATTATTGTCAGTAATATCACTGAAAAGAAGTGAATATATATGGCAAATGACGCAAACATTATAAGTGGGTAAAGTGGTACACACGCATCCAACCATGTTATACGTACAGTTAGGGGCATTTCATTATATTAATATGTGCCGTAGAAATTTCATTATTATCATTATTGGTTGGCGTACATTGTCTCTGTGTGGTTTTATTCCTCAATAAAATCGCGGAATGTATAAAAGTGGAAAAAATCTAGTAGCACGTGCTGTCGTTGAGACGTAAAAATACGCGCGTTGGATCACTCCGAGGGGTATCGAATGGTCTTTGCGAGCATTTGCGAGCATGCGAGCACAGCGTTTTTCTTTGCAAGCACGAGCATTGACAGAAGTTAGCCTTGCGAGCAACGAGCACTTTTCAAACCTACCTCCAATAAAAACCGAGCATGCGAGCACTTGTAAATTTATGCGAGCACGAGCGAACGAGCACCCACTAAAATTTTGCGAGCATTCCGAGCAGAGGCCTTATTTTGCGAGCACTGCAAAATTTTGATTGACCATTCATGACCCCTACTCCGACTGCTATGGATTTTTCATCGGTATGTAAAATTTTTTCAACTGTCGACTTCAGAGTTCAACACATTTTTAATTCCCTCATTCCTGCAAACAGGCAGCGTCCAAAGAGTTACTTTGTTTGAGAAAAGGTATTTCCCGAATACTGTAAAGTGCGAAAGCTAGTCAAAGGGCCACAACGAGGGGAAGTTGTAGGGCCTTGAACTCTGACTTTTGCCAAGGTTATGTTAATTTTTGTTTATCAGTCAGTATTCACGGCATGTAATGAAGTTGAAACTTCGCGAGTGAGGTACTGCCACAGTCTTCTGCTGAGTCCTTGCTCCATTAAATTTAAACGGATAAGAAGAAGAAACTGGATAAGTGTTAAGAGAGAATAAGTATTCTTTGTTTCATTTAAAGGTGAGGACATGAAACTGAGCACGGACCGTTGAGTGCATGACGCACTTTACAAACAGAAACTGACGACATACGGTGACTTCATCAAACTATTGTGGTCACATCCTCGTTCTCAGGGTATTTTGTATTCCTGCCTAATTAGATGGAAGAGAGAAGAACTTGGGTCGAGCTCGATACAATATCTACCCTCTTCGCATTATATGGGAAAAACTGGAGTTAACACTTCGGAATCTTAGCAACTGAAGTTATGAAACACGAGGCAATTTTTCTTGTAACTAACAACACAACAAACGTTGCATTGCCAGTTGATAAAAGCATTTCACGTTTCACATTTCACATGTCACATTTCATCCCAGTTTTGCAGCCTGCAATGCAATAGAATATTGGGATCAATTAAGGTTTCTGGGAAACTGCTCACCTATCCCTCCCCAAACCTAACATTAATCCTTACTTATCGCTTTCAATCGCAACTAACAACGCAATTTTTAACAAATGAGCCAATCAAATCCCGCCATTTGCTCCAATGAGAGTTTTGGATGATAGTCTGTAACGGGTGTGTTGCAAGTTGCGAACAAAGATTGAGAACGTGTGACATCACCTCTGCAACCTGCAAAACATCGTCAAAATGAACTACTTTACATCAATTCTTCAGAAAAGAAAGAGTAACTGCTTAAAAGGGACTGAACCAACTCTTTGAGGGCCTTTGACGCTTCTTGCCTCTTTTTTCTTGGATTATTAAAGAGTATAAAAAAGTGCTTTTTAGCAGTAAAATCACTTGGTTTAAACTAATCAAGGCATTAGTTGTATCCGGGGGACCACTGTGTTACCCCAGGGGGAGAAGCAGCAGCAGCGTTCATCATTTGCCTTCTCTTTCTGTATTTGTTCAGCGGACACTTGGACGAAAACCAGCACACAACAAGTATAATTACAGCAGCGAACACGAGAGCTCCGGTTATGATCCCAGCTACGAGCCACACACTGGAAAAAAGAATAAAAACCAAATAAGTAACAGAAGTGAATTTGAAGTTTGGTTAAAGGGACTATGTCGTATGTTGTATTTGTGTCGCAGGAAACCTAAATATAATGGTCTATTTTTATTAAAAATTGCTATATTAGAGCACTGAAACTGCTAACGAGCATCCTTGGCCGCGGATGGCTCGGATGGAAACGGATTGTAACTTGAAAAAGTTAGGCTAACGTTTTCAAGTTGTTTCCGCGCGTCATCAAAAATTCGATATTTATAGCCGTAGGTTGATTTCTATCCGCAAATTAAAGTTATATCTTCCTTAGATGTTCAAAGATAATGTCTTTTATTTATTTAGTTACCTACCACTAATTTCTGAACAGTTTAGACCAGAAATCTGCGAAATCCCCGTGACATAGCTCCTTTAAGCATAGTGTTGTACTGCAATGCTAACGGACAGTGTTATCGGTTAGTGACGTGCAATCACTTCACCCTGCTCACCCTGTCTCTGACACGATCTCCACACATTTCTTAATCAGTAATTTAAACAAACGGTCACCTAGGTTGGTCCCAACCGTACTTCGTCATTTTACTGTGAAACAGTCAACGGACACTTGAGAACATCACGAAGGAGTCCGCTATCAACATGAAAACATCATGAGTTAACAGTGATGGGCCGTGAAACGTCCCTGTCAACGTTCGACACGCGGTAGAGTTTAGGGCCCTAAACGTGTAGGCCATATTTCCTAGCTGGGAAAGGGGAGAAGGAGGAGGAGAGGTTCCTGGCTTCAGTGGCAGTGTGCAATTTTAATTTGCTATACGGTATCTAAACAAATATACGATCGCTTCAAAAGTAAATGTCCACGCTGTCTAAAGCAGTAGCAATATAAATTATAGCAGGCTTAAGGCCCTGACACTTTCTTAGGCGGACAAGACGGACAAACGGTCCTTATCCCGACGTTGTTCTTCATAGACTAGCGTAGCAGAAAGAAGACGTTTGCACTGGGGCTTACTTGCAACACTTTGCCTGGTTATTAATCATACAGCCCACTCGATCATTCTTCCCATCGTTGGGGCCTGGGCAATAATTTTGAAAATGAGCACCCCCTCTGCATGTGGAACCTACTGACAGACAACAAGTAGGACCGTTCCTAAACAACATTTGTGTTCGTTAAGAAGAGTCGAAGAACCGGCTTGGGCATGTATATGACTTGTAAGGACCTTGAGCGGGGCATCGTGTTATGCCATGCACTGCTGATCAAGGAAAAATAAAATACAGTGAAACCTCGATTTAACGAAGTGCCAAGGGACTGGGGAAATTTGTTCGTTATATCGAAAACCTCGATAAAACGAATTTGCGGAAAAAGAACCAAAATGTTCGTTATATCGAGATATAGTTAATAATTGTTTTTCACGCTGTGATGTCGCACTACCCAGCATTTAATGATCTGATCGACTGTCAAAAATAACATTTGTGCTTTGCCTAATATCCACATAGGTATGGACATATGTCTTTGAAGTTGTTTTCCTGTTAGGATTAAAGTATTTTTATCCTTGATGGTCTGTTCTTTTGTCGCGTGTTAATTGAAATTCGTTATATCGGGGTACAATTTACGTTTGGGCTACCGGATTGTGTTCGCTATAACGATGATTACGTTATATCGAGGTTCGTTATATCGAGGATCTGTTCCATCAGACAGAATTAAGGAGCACGACCGAGACATCCGACTCTCTCGTACCCAAACCTCCGCTGTTTCAGAGCACGCCCACAACACCGGACACCACCGGCTTTGGAATAAGGTAAAGTTTATTGATCGTGATTCTCAATGGTACACACGCAGGGGCAAAGAGCAAATTCACATAAGACTTCACTCCTACAACATCAACAGAGATAGTGGAACTGAAATTCCAGAAGCATGGATGCCTACGAACAAAATACACAACAACAGGAGAACTGCCGAGGGAACTACCCACCGGAACAGCGAGGATCAAAATACACCAATCACAGCTGTTGAATCCCAATCACAGAGGAGCAGCGTTCTTTATAAGGTTACGCGTAACCAGTCGACCTAATTGCATGATGAAGACTAGCAGTGTACAGTCGAAATGTCAGGATCCACATCACAAGTGACTAAATCGTGAGCCTGAAACGATAACACTTTATTGTAATTTTACCACAATGAACAAAATAACAACCTTTTTCACGATATAAAACACAAACACGATCCGAGTAATCTTGGATCATTGATCCTGATTCCGATCATACAGGTAGCCTATGCACATGGAAATACAAAACGCCAAGGGAACTACTCCAAAAAAGAATCCAAGTAATCCGTACACGATCCAACTCTTATCCCTGAAAAAAGAAGAAGATGAAAACAGGATAAATCATGAGAAGAGAAATCGACTTGTTCTCAAATAAAACAAATTAAGTTTTTCTTTCAACGATCTGTAACTGGTCCTCGAAGACTAAAGAATGACTTAGGCATGGGTTGGAAGTTTACGGCATTCATAAGAAGTCGGCAATAGGGCAAAAACTAAAAGTTAATTAAAATATGAAAGTTTCAGATGATCAGTAAGATTTTTAACGCAATGAAGTCATTGGTCATTTTACATAACATCAAATTACTTGTTGCGGGCCCAAGAGAGGCCCGCAATCCTAATCTTGACAGTGACAAGCGGCTTGTGTATCACGCGTGCGCGCCACGTTTATAACACGGCCGCTCAAAAGCGGAAGTTGAAAATTTCTTTTTCTACTAAGATCGATCAGAATGCGAAAAATGTGTCAATCACAACAACGCGTGTCTCAATTAACCGGAAGTTGACAATTTTGTTCTTCCTGATCCACCAAGAATGATAATGTAATCGCAGCAGTTTATCGCGTGAAATCGGGGCCTCTGTCAATCGCCTCTATCACGATGAAGCTTGCAGGAGGCTGGCCGAGAACTGAGAAAATTGCCTCGATGTTTACGAAAGCAAAGCGTTTAATTCGAGGATTTTTTGTTTCCAATGAAAGCAAACTTTTTCCGATAGGTTTTGCAGAACGATCATAACTTGCTGCTTTGCTCGTGTATATATCAAAATGGAGGATCATTCGCTTGTGTTCGGGGCTTGTACAAAATGGAATTATCGTCTGTTCAAAGCAAAGAAATCGTTGGAACAGACTGAACATCCGTACTTGAAAGATTCCGCGTACACAGTCTCACGTCTGGACAATAGCGACCTTAAGATCCGACGACGGCTGATGTCTACGACGGCGGGCGGAAGTCAAAAAGGCTTGTTTGCGAACTTCCGGTAGCCGTCGTGTCAAGTTTCCCGCCGTAGCTGTCTTGTCTACGACGTCAAAACGAAGACTTTGCCGTTCTGTCTAAAACGTGAGTAAGTTTTCGCTATTTTTAATACTTTCGACGTATTGTGAACTAACAATACCGGCTGGCTTATTTTTGTTTATTATCCGTGGTTGTAAAACTGTTTTTAAAGGAATAAACCAAAGATTCTTTCTCTTGTTTCGAACAAGTCGCCGCTGCGATTCTGGGCAAATGCAAACCAGCTCAAAGAAGACAGTACAGTAAGCTCTGTTCATTTTTTTTCGATGCTTTTTTTTATTTTAAGCTATAATTCACGTTTAGAAAAAGAAATTTAGTAAAACTGAACTAGAAAATCCTAGATAATTTACCCTTTACTGGAAGAACTCTCGATGTAGTAATGTGTTTGAGGAAATTGTAAAAATAAGTAAATATAAAATAAGTAAATATTATTGTTGACTTTTAGATCAAACATGGAGCGGACCGAACAACACGGGCAACCCGAACATTTAACATGTCAAGAAATTCTAGTCCTTGAGCCGTTCAAGTTCAAGAAAGCGAGTATCGCGAGAGGTCAGACATGGGAAAAAATGCAAACAAACTACGACCTTGAGCTTCCCCGATTTAGAGCAACCAAGCGTGCGGTCAATTCCGTCGCATATCGTGCCTTGTTGACATCTAAAAACCTGAGGGAGCTGCAAGGCATCAAACAGGACAGGACTGCGTGAAATATCACTCTTATGAAAGCGAAACTCGGTCAAGCAATCGCTGTCATCCATCTCATCTACATCGAACTTTCCATAGCAATCATACGGAAAATCAGGGTGTTTGGATATATTAGCATCGTAAAGAAGAAGAAACTCGTCCTTTGATAAATCTCCGCCGTCAAAACTTTCAAGGAGAAGGTTACGAATCTCTCTAAAGGATGCCATGACTTTTTTAAGTCGAGTGCGCCGTACCCTCATTTTAAATTTTAGCGGCTTTAAGACGGCGACCTCTTCCCAGTCCCTGCAGGTTATGACCGCCGTCGCAGGCGCTGACCGTCGTCGGATCTTAAGGTCCCTAATGTTGCGCTATTGAACAGAATGATAATAAGTGAACAAGACTAGTAATGATCATTTTGGGAGAAGTTGAGGATGTAAAAAGGTGTTCGGGATAAACTATCGTCCTATCGAACAGTAATGAATATTCGTGACGTGTGTGCTGAGAGCGTGTTCATTGTGTGCGATGAGGGGTGATCGGTGTTTTCACCGAAGGAAAGTATGGCTTTTTAAGCGTAAAGCGTAACGTAAAAAAAGTTCACGGGAAATCTCGCTGTAATGTTATCTCAAAATGGAGCTTTTTATACATCGCATGAAAAAATATTAAAATTGCACGTTGTTTCATATTTGAGAAACAATCCACTGTGAGAAATCTTCAGGCTGGGAATGTTCTTGAAAATTGCAGCCACTTGTAACTGCTCCTTTTTAAGATATTTCCAATTTAGTGTTTGCAATAGAAATATATGCTTGGACCCTGCTTCTGGTCCAATCTCAAGTGTGCACACTCACTCGAGTACCTCCACTTCCCATGGCCCAAAACATCTCCTTCCAAGCTCCTCACAATACAACTTTTACAGTCTATCTAGGCCCTCACTTTCTAACCTGTGGTTACCATTAGTAATAAGTAAATGCTCTGTTAAGCAGACGGGAGGGCAAGCTCTCTGGATCTACGACCTGTATATTGTCTGCAAAACCAAGATATGTTTGAAAAATTTTGAAACGTATGTCTAAAAGGCTTGAACGAATAACACTTAAAAATCTTATACCATCCAATTACCTTAAATTTATGGGAATATTTTCATTTAATTTATAGAAACATTGACTTGAATATAAACTGGCTTGGAGTGTTTTCTTTCCAGCCTGAAAATCAGCATAATATTTCTGCGCGTTAAAGCTAAAAACTGACAAACTTACCTTAAGGTTACTGTTGTTAGCGGCTACTAATTTCAGTAATTTTTTCTGAGAAAGATTTAGCGACTATTAAATTTAGCGATTTTCCGAAAATTGGAAAATCAAGCGATATCTTGTAAACCAGTTTACAGCTAGGACATATAGATAAGATTGAAATAAATGCTCAACAAAATTAAAGAACAGAGTCATTTGAAACTGAACGAACAATATCTTTTTCAGAATGAAAAACAGTTAATTGAAACTCGGAGTTGTATTGGACATTAATCAATTCCCTTGCCAACTAAGTTTTTAAAGTATTTAATAACCAGTCTATAATTATTGAAAAGTCAGTTTTTGATGAACAAAAAAATGCGATATAAGATAATTAGTATAAATTTGCACTTTCTAAGAAAAAAATGTTGCAAATTGATCGCAATAATTTACTTCAACAGCAAAGGGGCAAAGAAGTAATTTTTCAGCCAATACTTCAACTTACAGAACTAGTCTTCTTTAGGGACAGAACAGTTCAACTATAAAGGAATGATGTTGTTTCATCAAAAAACTGTTTTGTTTTGTAATTTAACATCTAAAAGTTTACCCGAAATTTTCTCGAAAAGCTTTTATAGAAATCCTAAAAGTTTGCAAACCTTAAGTGTCCATCCATGAGAGGACCAGGCAATAGGTGATACAGCTCAAATCATCGATTTCGACCAAACATAGCATAAATGTTGGGTATGGTGAGCTATTCACTGTGGCAAAACATTAGCTAAAAATATTCTATTCCAACAGGCTAATATTTTTAGCCTGGTGGAAGGTACACATTTCGTACTGTTGGAAATAGCCTTCAATTAGTGCCAAATATCTCCCATGAGCAACAACTTATATACATTATTCTTACATGGGTAATGAAATCCATCATTTAACTTCACAAAAATGGCACAAAATGTTTGGGGACCAATATATTTTATTCGTACTGAGGTACTAAACACACGTGACTTAACGATTTCTTGCTATTTCATCAAAATTCACCGAAACACAGAAGCCATTTATTTACTCAATTTGGCACAAAATTGGTACAAAATAGCTAATCAAGCATAAATATATCGATAGCAATCAAAATATTGGCGAAGAAAAGGCACCTAGGGCATTTTTTGGAGCATTTTCAGAACCATGTAATTCGGCAATGTCGTGATAGAAAATGTGAATACAACAGCGAAAGATTTTCTTCACAAGCTTGCTCAATCAAACATCTAGGCACATCAAAGTTAAGAAACAAGAAAGTAATGCTACATGCCACTTATCGACACTTAGATGCTTTCTTCTGAAGATTTTGTTCTTCCTGGCTGCACTTCGATCTCATTTGACATGTGTACTGTTGCTTTGAGTCGCTCTGAACTCAGCCAATCCATCGTGGTTCATACTTCGTGAAAGGTTGACAAAAAGACCGTTTGAGGAGAAGAAATCAAATCGGACGGTTAAAGTAAATTATTGTACTTAACGCCTAATAACCACAGAATATAATGCAGTGAGTGAATTTTATTTTCAGAAGTCTTCTTTTCTTGTGGAACTGGTCATTCAAAGTCAGCTAATTAAATATGCATAAATTAGTGAAAAATGGCCAATTTTGCAAAAGGTGCCATAACTCCAAGGGAATAGAATATTTTTAGCCTGTTTCTGCCCAGTTCTCTCATGGATGCACTCTTAATACAAACATGCTAGGTCGAAGATCCAGACAGCTTTTTTTCCAAAATTATCATTTGATTACACGTAGTTTGGTCTCATTTAAATTGGCTAGTGGGGTGGGGGTATAACAGTTGAATTTGATACAGTAGAAATACGACGTTTAACGAGGCCTTACCTGCAACACGTTGGCGTCAGAGCATTTTCATTTCCGTCTGCACAACAATCCCGATCATTCTTTCCATCGTTAGGGCCTGGGCAATAGTTTCGGATTTCAGCATATTTGTCGCTGCATGATGAACCTCCCGGTAGACAACAAGTAGGCTGACTATCCCATACACAACAGTGAGTCCGTTCATTTTCATCGTCGGGGCGCGGGCAATAATTTCGCTTATCAGCGCTGTCGCTGCATGATGAACCTCCCGGCAGACAACAAGTAGGCTGATTATTCCATAAACAACAGTGTGTTCGTTCAGGGGGGTCAGACAGCCTTGGACATGTGTATGTATCGTTGTAAGGTCCGAGGCATCTTGTTATATTAAGGCCACGCACTGCTGTCAAAAGAATTAAGAGAATGGATGTTCTGAAATTTGTAGTAAGAGCCTAATTCTATACCGAGTTATTTTGATTTTGGAGAAGTATAGTAAGCCTTGAGAAGAGCGAACACTGCATGGAGACAACAGAAGATGTGAGACTTAACCGGCTCATAAATCCACTGAAATGTTTTTAAAAAAGCATAACATGGTAACTTGCCATTTATTGTGGGCAAGCCCGAAAATCGTACAGATTGATTCTGTGGAACAGTATAAACGAATGACGATAAAACCATAAAATTATAGTTGTATGTACACACTTTTAAATCACGTTCTTGAATCAAGTGCACTACTAAACAGCTAAACTGAGTGTTTGCTCGTTAAAGAACACACATACAAAAAAGTTCAACGGTCAAGCTTACCTGTGGCAAAGAAAATCAAGAAAGCACAAATCAGAAAAAAGTGATGCTCCATTATAGTTTTTATGTAGTAGACGTAGTAAAAGTGATGAAAACTTGAAGTCATAAAGGCGTATTATATTGTCAGAAATATTAAGGAAAGGAAGCAGCAAATGCTATGACGCAACCATTAAAAGTGGGTAAAGTGGTACACACGCTTCCGAGCATGTTAGCTATTTTATGCATTCCATCACACACTTGCAATATGAGGGTTTTGGCGCAAATCCAAAAAAAAATGCGTTCGGGGCTTCGCCTGGCTCGCCTGCCGGCTTCGCCATTCTCGCCCCTCACTGTTTTTTTGGATTTGCGTCCAAAACCCTCATATTGCAAGTGTGTCGGGGTTAGATGACAGCCTTTCAACCCATGCACATGTATCTAGGCAAAGGCACCCTTTTAACACTTGTTGAGGACTGTCCTAAAACAAGTGGCCCCCGCCAAGCCCCAAAGAACAGGCGCGCCAGAATTATTTTTCAATTGAACAAATGCTCTTATTGAGTAAACGAAGATGGGAAGAGGGAGAACTGGAGAAATTAACTTGAGTGTAAAGAAAAACTTGAAAAGATCTCGTGGAAAAGCGTTTACAACCTACAAAAAAACTAAAGAAAATGAAAAACAAATAACAATCTTTTTAACAGACGAGCTGATTGAAAAAATAAAAAAACTAGACAGCAGTGTTGTCGCAAACGTTTTGACAAGCTAAACAAAACTTGCACGCTCCGGTGAGTGCATAAATTATCGAGTAACACAGGAAGTCATTGTTTACCCTGTGCCAATTGCGTGGGAAACCCCCTTGACGTAATCTAATTCTTTTTTTTTTTTTTTTTTTTCATTTTGAATATTTTTAGCCGGAAAACAACTCAAACTCTTTGTATGTGTGTTGTAAGAGCTATGACTTATTCAACAACAATATTTAATTTGACTAACATGTAAATATACCGTGAAATATTGAGCTAAGAACTTTCTAGCACATAAAAGAACAATATAAGGTCACGGTATTTTTATTCACCAGGCGTCATTACTATTTTTAGTTAATAGGTTATTTCCCGATGTAATGACGTCTTTTGTGACCAATCACAGTTAAAATTATAACTTTATATTATTCACATAAGCTTTTTTGTATTACACAAGCAAGTATGGCCGATGTATAAAGACGTTTATCAAACCTTCATTGAAAAAGAAGCAAAGACACAGCTTACGGACATGAATCATTTGGAAACGACAAACGAGGATCCGATTTTAATATTTCATATCAGCTATTCGTGCCGAAGCAATAATTACGGACAAAAATCAGATGCTTGGTCGTGAAGTTTGATCGCAAGGTTAAGTATATCGGATGCTTGAAGACGTTTATCAAACCTTTCTATATCAAAAATTAAGAAGTTTTAACTCAGTTTATCGACATAAATCATTTGTAGATGTCTAACGATGGGATGATACAACTTTAGCGTTTGCTAAACTTGACCAAAATTATCTTAGTCACAGGCAACATCACATGCCAAATGGGTTACGGCGTAACCCGAATTGACAAAATTATCTTAGTCACAGGCAACATCACATGCCAAATGGGTTACGGCGTAACCCGAATTGACAAAATTATCTTAGTCACAGGCCTTAAAAACGTCATCACATTGGAATGCCAATGGGTTACGGCGTAACCCGAATTGACAAAAACTTGCAAGTTTACAAGCTTAAAATATTCTGACGTTGTCAAGGAACAATTTACCTTTGTTACCGCGGCCATGAGATGTCCGCCGTTGTCAAGGAACAATTTACCTTAGTTACCGCGGCCATGAGATGTCCGCCGTTGTCAAGAAACATTTAACTTAGCAACTGAATAAAATTATTTTTACTTAACACACTTGTAATGTTTATTGATTGCTTATATTAATAGATACAATATTGTTTCACGGCTCCCAAGAAAAAAAAAATAAATAAAAGTGAAATAACCCCTTGCTTCACACCTATTTTTTTGGTCAAAACAAATAAATACGTGCGGCCCATCTTTTGCTGGCGGTCGCTAAATTATTTTGTCGCAGTCAGAGCGTGACGTGCAGGTCGAGGGGGCTTGGGTCTTTTGGAAAAGAAGGATCGTGGATCGTGGATCGTGGAAAAAGGAACGACAGCCTCAAATGTTGTTCAGACAATCAACAACCTCTTTAGTGATGACTCGAATATTTTTTTGCCACTCTGGGGTGAAATATTCAATCACAAAGTAAACGACAAGATGAGCGCAGACAATCATTCTTTTATAAAATGAAAAAATGTTTTATTGGACTGAAATTTTATTTCGAAATGTCGGTGGCGCTTTCGAGAAGTTTTTTTTCCAATCTTTTGCGTTCTTCTCTCTTGATTTCTTCCCGAATTTTTCCGATGTCTGGCTGGAGTGAATTTGTTTGTTTTTGTGCAAAGTTTGAGCGTAAAGTATCTTTAAGTTGGCGATATTTCTGCATTTCTCGTGTGATCAGTTGAAACTCTTTGTCAGAAACAAGATTATCATTCAGAGCTTGTGAGACAGAGCTGTTTATCGAGTCATGTTTTGCAACAGCCAGAGCGAGGATTCTTGAGTGCTTATTAACTTTACGTTCAAGCTTTTTGTTGATAACTGACAGGCCAGTGGAAGCTGCGCCAGATATACCTGCTACTGCTGCAACAGGAACGCCGATAACAATTCCAACACCAGTAAGTGAAGTCGCAACAGCTCCAGAAGACAGAGCTGCCGTCACGGCGCCAAGACAGACCACGGAATAGTGAATAACTTTCCGGACTTTTTTATATTTTTTTAACACAAGCCTGTAATGCTCAGCTTCAGCGGATATTTCTTTTTCAATTTTACTTATTTCAGTCAGCCGAAAATTCTCGGCATTTGTTGGGAGGCTTGGATAAAGTTGTGTTTCTTCGCGATCACCATAAGCAGGGGCACTCGGGAGAACATTAGCAGATGACATGGTCTCGTATACATAAAAGTTAATTTTGTATTTAATTTAATTAAATTCCAACTCATATGTAAGATTTGAGCCGTTAAAATCGAATGGCTTTCCATTCTCATCTCTAATCGAAAGAGTCAGAGATGATACATTTTCTTCAGCAGAAACGTCGCGCAAGACGTTAAAAAGTGTATTTTGGTAATAAACTTTTTCATACGGTTTTCCACGTATGTCAAAAAACGCTAAAAGGCTTGATGGCTTACCATTTAGCAAGCTTTGTTGCTTGTCGATAAGGTCACAGTTGATGAAGTAATTTTTAGGATTTGAAACATTATTTACCTCAATTGTTTCAAAAAATTCCTTTTCAATACTTGCGTAATTCTCAAACCCAGGCAAATTAAAGAACTTAATAAGACTTTCATTCAGTCCAAAAGTTTTTAAATTGGGCTCTTTTGCTTTTATTATCAATGAACGGCCTGCAATGCCTTTTGTTACAGAAAACATGTTTTTCTCTGGAAATCCTTTTTCAAAAATACTCCCAATGTCATCGAGTGAGAAGTTTCCTTGCCGTATATAACGCGCCTTCTCTTCCTTGTTCACTTGTTTATAAAAAACTATTCCATCCTTTTCCAAACTATTCCAGCTGTTGTAAAGAGAACAACTTAAAAGCCGGATATAGCTTGGTTTTGGAATAGGCTGGTCAAAATAAACAGTGTTCGGATTTTCTTTTGTGGTAACAGTCAGCACAACCATTTTTATATTAAATAAAAATAAAAAATGTTTAATATAAAAGAGGACCATGGATGCAAAAACAAGAGGTTTTATGAAGTGGATGAAAACCCCAGAAGCAACTACAAATTCTAAAGCGGCAAAAGACAATGCATGGAAACCTTTTCTTGCAAAATATCCAAACGCTGACCTAACAAAATTTGTTGCACAGGTTGAGTTCGCGTACAACCACACAGCAACGGCAGACATTTATTACAAGGCAGGGCAAGGCCATTTGATAAATGTTTTTGGCTCTGACAGCAAATATTGGAGCCCAGAGATGAAAAAAGCACTGGGGGTGAATCAAATTTCAGGCGGTTTTCCACAACAGCTGTCACCAAGCGGCGCAAAAGGCTCATCTTTGCCAATTCCAGCTGTTGGATTTCACGAAGCCGCACCAAGTTTGAAAAAAATATTTAACAGCCAAATAAACATCTACGTCACACCAGACCAATATTTCACAACGAAATTAAGAGAGATTTTTCAAAAAACAAAACTGAAGCATACATCAGGAAAAGAGTCAAAAAGGTGGCTTGCTAGCCAAAATATGGCCTATTGGCCACAGCAACTTAACTTTGCGGTATGGTGCGCGACAACAGGCTGCGGTATAAGTCGAGATATTTTCGATGAAGAGCACTCAGCTCTCAGCTTGCCACCGATTGTGCGAAATTTTTACCTTTTTCACGTTTATTTCACGATAAGGCGAATATTGTTTCAGATGGGGGGAATTCAGAGCGTAAGCGCCTTGCCAGGCGACCCCACTTTTAGCCAGTTCGACAACAAGTACGACGTGGCTTCTTACAAAAGAATATGCGCTGAGTTCGGTGTCGACCCGTCAAGCGATTTCCGTTTCACAACAGGCGCAAACCACGGACTTGGTAACGTTTATATCTGGATTACTAACATTGGACCAAACAAAACTGGAGCAAAATACCCCGATTACGATAAATTTTCGGACGAAGGGGGAGCTGCAAGCAAAGGTAACTTGATTCAATACATCGAGCCAGACGACGCTGCATATGCACAGGCAGACTGGTTTTGTCCTAACGGCACTGAAGGGCTTACTCAGGCAGGTTTGTCGAGAGTAAACCAGTCGATAGAGGCTTTTGTCTACTGTATTCTCGGTTCGCAGGTCAACGTTCGAAGTAGCATACTTGGAACAGGCGGCCGTGCAAAGGAAGCGCAAAGTGAGTTCCTCGTGTTGGTTGAAGACGCTATAAGGCAACCTGATCTGGCAAAGTCGGTCCAAAGATACCAATTAGCCATCGACGAAGCTAAGGTTCGGCTTAACCTTGCAGTCTGCCCAGGTGCCTGGTTGATGCCCGCTCGTATGGTGATAAACACAGAAAGCGTTGTTGGTTACAATAACCAGCTTAAGCAGGCTGTTGTTGGGATGAAATTAGGAGTGAATGATGAGGTTAATAAAGCTACAAAAAAAGCAGCTCTTAAACTGATGGCGGGAGGAAAATCAAAAATCAACCCACCAAACAGCCACCCTTCAAATCCTATACACAAGAGCGCCACAGCAAAAAAAAATCAGGCACCCGCCGCAAGCGCTGCTGAAACACCAGCTAGCAACGCGCAAAGCGCTAAACCTACGAAGGCCGTAGCCAATGATTCACACGAAATAAACAAAGCAACTGTCGCTGTTGGCGCGGTTGGAGCAGCAGCTTTGCTCTACACCCTTATGCGTTAACGTCTCTTTTTGATGTATTTTTCAACAAGAAAAGCAACCACAGCAAGGATAAGCAGCCAGGTGTGCTCTGCAAGAAATCCAATTACTTGACCAGCGGTTTTGAAAAGAAATTTCGCAATCGAGCCAATGAGACCAGGCAGAGCTGATGCTACCTTTGAGCCAATATCACTTAGGCCTTTTCCCAACGCTTTGCCGGTGGCCTTCAACGCGTTTGTAATGGCTCCAATAACAGAACCAATCGTGACACCAGCAGCCAGAAGTATTGCTGTTAATGTCACGCCATGTTTTTTGAAGATCTCTTTGATCCTCTCACGAAGTGGAAGCGCTCTTTCTCTTTCGGCAATCTGCGTTTGCAAGCGTCCAAGTTCCTCGGTTCTTTCCGCAACTCTTTCTTCCGCGGCTTGTTTGTCAGTGGGGGAGGCATTCTCATCCTCAATAATTTTTTTGTCTTCCTCGTTTTGGCGCTTGAGCTCATCTTCTTGCTCTTTAAGATCATCCAAAGCTCTTGTGTCGTTGAGCCTTTCTTGAAAAGTGTTTCTTTCGCTCTCTTTGGCAGCGAGGCTTGCCCTTAGTTGGTCGACTCGTGTTTGTTCTTTTGCCTTCTGCTTAGCTTGTTTTTCAAGAGCAGCAACTTCTTTTTTTGCGTTTTCAAAATCCTTTTCAAGATTTTTTTTTAGTTGATTAAGTCTGCGCAATTCTGATTCATTTTCAACATTTGACCCAAGTTGATCCATCTTGGCATTTGTTCGCTCGATTCTTATTCTGAGATCTTCTACTTCTTGGGTGGCTTTTTCTTTCTGCATGGCAATTGTTTCTGCCTGTTGTAGTTGACTTTCAGCTTCTCTTAATCTTTGACGTTCATCTCTTATGCTCTCATTGTCTTGAGCAATAAGATCTTCAGCTGACGGCCCAAGTTCATCTTTGAAGCTGTCTAAAAAGTTTTTCATGAAGCCTGACTCATTATCTTTTAGAATCTTGTACTCGCCTTTTTTAGTTCCTATAGCAACAATTTTCCCCTCATTTTTCCCAGTGCCTCTTCTAATTCTAATTTTTTCAAAATTTGCTTTGGGGAATTTGCCTTTTATCGTGTCTACAGCTTTTTTAAGTTTTTGCCGCAAAAAACTTTCTTTTTGAAGATCACTTATCGAAGGGGTTCTTTCAAGAAAAGGTGTTTCGTCGTAGGATGTATCTGGCAGCCCGCTCTGTTCGTGCTGCATCGTTTGCATTTCATGTTGTTCACCCCCATGGTAGGGTGTGGATGCCTCCCCGGGCTGAAATGGTCGGGTTGTGTCGACCTCTTGTCCCTCTTCATCATCGTTATCACTGTTGTGGTCAAGATCTTTGTCCAAATCAGGGTCCTCGAATCCAAAATCATCACCACCTGTTGCCATCGCTTAATTTATATATATATATTTTCAAATTAAACTTTTCAATTTAACAATAAAACCAATCGAGAGATGGCTGCTGTTCAAGAAAACCTTCGACCGGGACGCACAGAGAAAATACTCGGCGCACTGAAAGCCGAGCGCGCGGTAAAACGAATCACTTTTGACCGCACAGAAGCCAATCCAGAGGAAACGTTGTATGTTTCAGTGCCCAAGCTGAACGAAAACGAGGTCATTGTGCCTGGCTCGCTGGCGCTGCGCTTCAACATCGACTTGAGCGGAGGCCATGCCAACAACTTTCTGGTTGACAACGTCAGCCGAGCTCTGGTCGACGATTTTGTTGTAAAGTACGAAGGCACCGTCGTGCAGGACACGGTTGGCTATGGCATCTACAAAATATTTGAGGATTTTTTCCTTTCGCAGGAGGAGCGCGACGACAGGGTGCCAGAGGGCATTCAGAGCGAGGACCTTAACAAAATTCGCTCAAATGCTGGCGATAAGAAAACTTCAGGAGTCGAAGCAGAAAAAAAGCTGAATGAGCTATATGGTAATAAATACCGCATCCGTCTGGATCACCAGATTTTAACTGACCATGGGGCATTTTATCCTCAGGCACTATACAACGATCTTGTGTTCGAACTGAAGCTCGCGGCAGCCGAACATGTGGTCAGAGGCTCAGATACAACAAAACTGAAATACAAGTTGACAAACATCCAGCTGGAGTACGAGATGATAAGAAGCAAGGAAATTGCAGATGAAGCGTTCAGCGCTTATTCGGGCGGCAAAGAGTTCGCTTACGACCACATCCAGCGTGTTAAAGTGGTGACTTTTGCAAAAGGCTCCGACACACGTCTTAATCTAAGGGTCAACCCGCAGAGGAGGTCCATGAAAGGTATCTTGCTCCTATTTATTGAGCAATATAACAAAGGTGCAAGGAGCTCGGAAAAGTACATTAACCCGGACCTTACAAAAGTAAGCATCACTGTCAACGGCTCGCCAAACATGCTGTACAACAACGGCATCGAAGGAATGGACATTTGGGGAGAAGTTAAAAGATTCTACATGAAAGAAAAAAATAAAACGCAGCACATGACTCTGCAAAAGTTTTACACAGAAGACAAGTTTGGCCTTCTTATTGATCTGCGTTCCATGGCTGACCACTCGATGCACGGAAGCGGCACGCGCCTTGTGAACACAAAGGACGGTGTCCAGCTTGAGCTAGAGAGGAAAGCAAGCGGCTCAGGTAATTTGAACTGCCACATTTACGTAATCAGCGACGCCCAAATGAATATAATTGGCAGGCAGTTAGAATCTGTGCTTTTATAATTTTTTCTTTGAAAAAGTGTACCTTAGGTACATATACGAACGAAGATGGATCCTGCCAATATACCCTTCAACGCCCTCATTGTGGGACCAACGAACTCAGGAAAAACAAGATACGTGGTCAATCAGCTTTGTGGCCCTTTCCGAGGCAAGTTTGACTACATCGTGCTCATCTGCCCGACTTTCGAGCACAACAAGACTTATTATCGCTTTGCTGAGGAAGATATTCGATTTTTTGTTTTCATTTGCGAGCAGCACGAGGTGGAATCTTGGTTAAGGCTTTCAAGATTTCTTTTTGAGGGTACGAACACGCTTATCATCCTCGACGACTGTGCTGCTTCGAAAGATGTAAAAGGAAGAACAGGGGAGTTGGTGAATCTTGCTTTCTCTGCTCGCCACGCAGGCTTGAGCATATGGGTGTTAACTCAAAAATTGACAAGCATAACATCCTCATTCCGCGAAAATGTTGCGGCAATCGTTTTCTTTTACACCCCCTCTGCCAAGACCACGAAGGCAATCTTTGAGGATTACGCTGGCGAACTTGCCAATGAGGATTACAAAGAAATCATTTTAAAGCTAAAAAAAAATAAGTTTTCGCATCTTGTCATTTCTCATCGCCACCCTTACGGCACAAAATTTTCTTATTGAACATATTTTTTAGAGTAATAAATGGCTGACCCGTTCGCAACTTCTCCTCCCGAGAGCGTCAAGGGCGCTGCAAGTGAACAAGAATTAGCTTCCGTAATGGAACTGCTAGGAGCTGAACCAGAAAGTACAGAAAGCGCTATGGCACTCATTCAAGGCCCTGACATTCCTGCTTTGCGTGAACAGCTTGCAATCCTTGTTTCAACAGGAAAAGCCAAAGAAGCAATCGGTGTGCAACTGACACACGAGCAGGTGAAGCGCTTGACAGATAAAGAAGTTGAAAAGTACTTAAAGAGATATGAGGCATACGTTGGATCCAAAACAACCGACAGCTTGATTGACAGCTTTATTTTTCTTGTTACTAAAGTCGTTGGTATGGCCGTAAATATCAAGGACGTCAATGATTATCAGAAGGAACTCAAAAACGACTACATCATCAGCAAAGAGCTGTCCACTTTGGCAGGCGGTCTGGCTTTGAAATGCGGCCGCTTTCTTGCCGTTGCAAATGCTGCGCTCATCACAACAAAGCACACTGATTTAAACGAAGCTACAAAGTCGCACACTTCGCTGTGCGAAACCAAAGGTGCTTCCAAAGATGCGGACACAAACACTACTGAAGATTTTTCTGAGCAATGCTAAGAAAATGCTAAGTAATTACTGAACAATGCTTAGCAATTGCTTAGCAAAAAATCTTGCTGAGCAATTTTCTATTTAAATATTATTTTTTTTTATTATAAATGGCCGAGCTCGAACCAACTCCGATCGCTCAAGAAGAACAGAAACAAGTTACTTCAACAACTCCAGCAACAAAGCCTGCCAAAAATCCAAAGCGAGTTGCTGCTGGCAAGCTTGCAGCTGAAAAAACAAAACAGGCTCGTGAAGCACAGAAAAAAGCTGCTGTCGAGGCTGCTGCAATAATTGCAAAAGAAAAGGAAAAGAAATCTGCGGCGGCTGCAAAGCGAAATGTAACACCACCGGCCGTAACGGAACCAGCTCCGCCCGAGGCTCAGCCGCAATCAAGCGGTCTCACCACAAATCAATGGATATCTTTGCTTGGTATCGGCGTTGCAATCGTTACAACTTATGTGAAACGCGAAGACATAAAAGCCTTTATAAACGAAAAAAGAAGTCCAACATTTAAAGCTCCGCCAACTCTTATAACTGATGACACACCAGTTACAGCAGAAAGTATTGGAAGGGTTGCAACGCGTTCTTCAGACACGCCTTCGACAATCCAAAATGCCATTAGACCTCGCAAACAAAGAGGAATCCGTCCGATGGATTAAAAAATTTCTTTTGAACATTTCTTTTTCATTTATTATACCGACAATGTCCCTTGGTTTTATTCTTGACAACCTTGTTAAAGGTGCAGCTATGGCTGGTATTGCATTACTTTGGTTTGAATTTTCCAAAACTTGCGTTAAAACCGCTATTCGGGTGCAAAAGGATGAGGATACAATTTTTAAAAGAGGTATAAAAAAAACAAAAGAAGTTGAATCTGGTGAAGAAGTTGCAAACTTTGCTTCGCAAAACGGTGAAGAATAAACAAAAAAAATTTTTCAATTGAATATTTTTTATTATTTTATACTGAACCGCCATGTCTGACAACAAACTCGTAAAAACACTCATGGATGCCGCGACTCTCACTGGCCTTGCCGCCGGAATCGGCTGGGCTGCCAAAAAAGTTGTAAAAGAAAACTTCACATCCGACCCAAGCAGCAGTTTTATGAACTATGTAAAGTTCACAGCCGTCATGGCTGGCAGCGTTGCACTTAAACAGTATCTCGAGGACCAGAAAATTCTCCCAACCAATTAAAAAAAAATTAGAATAGTATAATAACAAAATGGCAAGCGTCGCGATTATGGCTGGCGGAGCTATCTTGAACGCTGCTGCTTTCATTGGCGGCAACTATCTTGCTCGAGCTTTGGGTGGCGGAGATGACGCCGCTTTGAAAGAAAAAGAAAGACACGACAAAGCTCTCGAGGCTTACCAGGCAGCTTACGCGAAGTACTCTCGCGACCGCACGAAGCTTCTCGACTGGATCGAAACCAACAATGAGATCAAACAGCAAGCGAAACAAAACTTTACGAACACAGACTACGCTTTCAAACTCTACAACCAGGCACATCCTGACAAACAAATGATTCCTCCGAAAGAACCCAAGTTCTCTGATTTCTATCAGCCAAGTGAGCAGCAGAAACAAGGTGAACTGATGTTTGTTGGCGCAGGCGCTCTTGCTCTTGGGTACGCTGCCTTTCGGTTTCTTTAAACGTTTCTTTTTTTTCTTGTATACGCATGGATGCAAAGATTTTTGCGGAGCAAAACTTTTCGAAGAAAATCTCGAAAGTCTACTATAGCCCCCAGGGCTATTGGAAGGGAATTGCTGCGATAAAAAAATTAGCCGAGGCTGCCAAGGTTTCCGAAGATGCCGCAAAAAAGTGGCTAGTTAAGCAGGCCCTTTGGCAGATCTACCTTCCGGCACCACGATACGTTCCTCGCCCAAAATTCGATGTTTCTTCTCCAAACGCGGTCCACCAGGCGGACCTTCTTTTTCTGCCACACGACAAACTGCCGCGAGGGCGAAAAGTTTACAAATACGCTCTGACTGTTGTTGACGTTGCCAGCCGATTCAAAGAGGCCGAGCCTTTGACCTCCAAAGATTCAACTGAGGTTGCAAAAGGTTTTCAGACAATTTACAGGCGAAGTGCACTAAAATGGCCACAGATGCTGCAAGTTGACCCTGGTCGCGAATTCATGGGAGCTGTTACCAAAGAAATGGAAAATCACAAAACCTATATTAGACGCGGGCGTGTTAACATTCACAGAGATCAAGCTATTGTTGAACGTTTTAATCAAACACTGGCAGGGCGCCTGTTTGGTTATCAGTACGGTGTCGAGATGAACCTGCCATCTGGCCAGCGGTCGACAGCGTGGGTAAAAAGGCTACCCGAAGTTGTTGCCGCTCTAAACAACGAAGTAACCAGTCTTACTGGTAAGAAACCTGCTGCTGCAATTAAAGAAAAGGCTGTTTCGTCAAAACCGTCCTCAAAATATACAAGGCCTGTTGGCAAGAAAGAAAAAAACTCCCCTCTCTCGTTAATGTGCGCTTTCTCTACCAACCTGGCGAGCTGGAAGGCGGCGTAAAAAGGGCTACAGATCCGATTTGGTCATTAAAAGTCTACAGCATTGAAAGGTCTGTTACTAAACCTAATCAGCCAGTTCTTTATTACTTGCACGATGGTCCAAAGCGCGGCTTCGTGCGTGAAGAATTGCTTGTTATTCCTCCAAATACACAGTTACCACCAAGCCCTTAGTGCTTGAGCCCCTTGGGCACTCCTGAGTGGCTTTTTATTTATTAAAGCACTCTAGAGAGACCTTTGCTTGGCGGCTAGTTAGTTTTTTCACTCCCTTTTATGGGGCGGTGGGCTCTTTTTTTTGCCCCTTCTCTGCAAGAGCTTCGCTCTCGTGCTCCGCACCCATCCGATAGTGCCCATATGCCAAAGTGTTTATCCCATCTTCATTTATCCATCTCTTTGTGTCAAATGGCGACAGCGATTTTTTGTTTACCACTATTGAATGCATCTCGTGGGCATAGCTTCTTAGCATGTGCATTTCGTGAAAGCTTTCCTTGTTTTGAAAAAGTGCATCTTTGAAGTCTTTATGATTTATCTCATTTTTCGTCACGCACTCTTTCACCCCCTTTGCCTTTTTTATATTTTTTTCGTCCACTTTCAGCGTGTTACAACATTTTGACTCACTTGCTTTCGGATGTTTCTCTTTTATTTTTTTGACCAATTCTTCGTCGTTTGCCATTATTACCTGCATTTTTTCCCCTTCGCAAGTGCACTCTTTTATTTTTGCCTCAGGAAAGTTTTTCTTTATTTTTTCGATTTCATTTTCGCTTTCACCTTCTGTCATTATTGAATACATTTTCGGCCTCAAACAAACACACTCTGAAATCAGTTTTCCTGCGCATTCGTCTTTCATTTTCCCCAACACCTTTTTGTTTTCTTTCGAATAAAGTGAATGCTCTTCGGGGTAGTCGCTTGTGTCGTACTCGCCGATGTTTTTTGCCATGTCCGCGTAAACGTCTTCTGTTTCTATCACAAGCAAAAGGCTGTCTGTGTCTGTATACAAAAGCTCGCAACGCTCCCCGTACTCCTTTTTCAGATGGTTGTAAAAGAAGTCATACATGCATAGCTTGCTTACGTCAAGGATAGTCATGCCTGTGTAGACCGGTTTATTGAGAAACAGCTTACTTTTTCTCATGTCTATTCCGACAAGATCGTTTGAAAACATCACGTGCCTTGAATACAATGGACTTGCGACCAATTTTCTTATTTTATTTGTCTCGTCGCTTCTTACTATTCTTATGTCTACACGGTTTCTCAGGTTTTCCATTGTTTTTCCAAAAACCGAGTTGTTCATTAGCTTGTAAAAGGTCTTTTCAAAGTTGTTTTTTGCTTTTTTTCGGAATTCTGTGTTCATCCGGATGTAGGGCTCCATCCAGCATTCCTGTTCAAACTCTAAAACCCTGTGCACTTTTTTGAGTTTCATTCCCTGTTTTAAATAAAACTGCAAGTTTCGGTAATGCACGACGTAATTGGTTTTGTCTTCAAGCGTTAAAACAAGCTTTTCAGTGTTTGGGGGGTTTAATTCAAGATCATTCATTAATTTCTTTTGGTAAGGCGAATACATTTCTTTGTCTATTTTCTTTTTCTCTGGCGCTAATGGGTAACTGTCGTGAGCGTCATGCAGCTCTTTCGGATATTCTAACTCCACCTCCATAATCCATCCAGTTTTTGCATGCTCTTTTTTTGTCATTATTTCTTTTTCTGTTGGCATAACCTTTTTCCATCTAAAACCACTTTTCGGAAGCGGCTTGCTCATTGCCCACCCGTAAAGGTTATTCGCATCGAGATACATTATGTATTTTTTTGGTTGACTCGGATCAAATCCCTTAACATATGGGTTGTTCGCCTTTGCATATCTCTTGCTTACCGACGAAATCCCGCCTCTTATTCCCCTTTCGACGAAGAGGTGCATTTCGTAGTCTGTGAGTAACTCAAGCTCCACACCTGTCTTTTTCAAAAGCGCATCCCAAGAAAGACCTGGCGACGTGTAATAATTTGCGGGATCCAGATTGTACTTCTCAAGGCATAATTTTCGAAAGTTTTCAAAAACGTCCGCTAACAGGGTAACGTCCGTTTTGATATACAAATCGTGGTAGTCTCCAAGATTTTGGCAGCCAAAGGTTTCCCACACTTTTTGCGCGTGTGCATACTCTTTGTCTGTTATGTGCTCGCCTGTAAGTTTACTGTAGAACTTTTCTTTTTTCGGCAAAGTTGTTTCTTTAAATCTTTCCCATGAGTCCATGTATTCATAGGGATAAATCCCCTTTTGTGTTAACAAGCCAAATTTTTCTATAAAAATGGTTTTTGCTTCTTTGTATCCTTCATCTGTTATGTGGATGTTATTGACAATTTGCCATTTTTCTTTAGTTTCGTCCCCACCTTTAAAAAAACTTTCACTCAAGTTGTTATAATTAAATTCCTCCCACACTTCAACGTATTCGCTTGGATATTTTCCGTTGTCTAACAACAGTTCACTTTTTTCAAAGAAAACCTTTTTCGTCATATTTAATGCATCCTTCGGCGTATCTTCTACAAGTTTTTCAAGCTTTCCAAGTAAAAAGTTCAAAGTGTCAATAAACCTTAAACCCCCCAGTGAAAATGTAATGTATTTTTCCATGTTGTTTGCAACACACTTTACCTCTTTCTGTGCCTCTTTTGAAATCTTCGAAATTGACTGCATCAAATGGTGAGCATCGTAGCCACTCAGGTTATGAAATGCAACTGGTATTTGAATATTTTTTGGATTTATTTTCATCATTAAGTTACACACGTTGTGCGCGGCTCCTCGAAAATTGCCTGTTATGTGACAATGATCCCTCACCGCATCCTTGTAGTTCGGCTGGATAAGCGGCTCTTTGCACGCTAGGCAGTTTTTTTTGGTTTTCAGCGGCTAATTTGTGTGATTTTTTTTCAAGCTTTTTTAGCTTATAATGGTTCCCGCTATTAAGAGTATTCGCCAATTCTATTCTTTCGTAATAGCATTTTTTGTGTAACTGTCCTAAGTAACCAAACTCCTTTTTATTAGATTTAAGCCAAACCGGCAAAGAGTCTAAAAAGTTTTGTTTCACCAACGATTTTTCGCAGATGTGGCAGTTTTCGGCTTTTTTAAAGTTTGCCCAGTCTTTTTGCGTCATAAGGAGAGGTTTTGGCTTTGACAATTCATATCTTATTTTCTTTTCTTCAATTAAAAGACAGTTCAAAAATACTTCAACGGCGTTTTCTCCTCTGTAAACGAATGGTTTTTCGTGTTCACCATCACTTCTTACACGCGTGTAAGCGAATCCGCATGCCTCGTGCTTTTCTGTTTTGTACGTGTAACTTTTCTGGCGGTTCTCGGGCGTTTCTCGGCGCTCTTTTTTTAACAATGCCTCGCCGTCGGCGTAAATCGTATAAGGCGCTTTCATTTGTTTTTGGTAGTTTTTAAAAGAAAGGGTGTTTTTCTCCTCATCTGGCATTTCGATTCTTGTTGGCTTGCCTTTGACCCCATTGCAATACTTTTTGTGCTTTTCAAGCAAGTCTTCTCTTGTAAAATTTGTCAAACACATCATGCAAAAGTGTTTTTTGTTACTGTGTTTGGTTTGGTCGTGTAACAAAGCGCTAATTCTTTTTATAAAACAGTAGTGCTGTTTCAATCCTGACTCAATCAACATAAGGTTTATACGGGGTATTTTGTTTTCTTTTTCGCTTTGTCTGAGAGGTATCACACACCCGTCTTTCAAGTGCCACCCAAAAACATTTATTGCAAGGTTTCTGTTTTGCGCCTCAAGCCTGTCAATCTGCTTTAGGGGTGTCGGAAAATCGATTCCGTTGTAGTTTATGCCGTCATCAACGGGATATTTACTTGTTCTTTGAGGATCTTTTCAGTTCGCAGGCGGGAATAAAGCAGCTCTCAAAGCCCATTTTAAACACTGGTTGTCACTGTTTTGCACGTTAATAATTGCTTTTTTGTTTGCCAGTTTGGGAGGCAAAGGCAAGTAAGTTCCTCCGCGCAATGGCCGATAACGCGCAACATAGGTGTACGCCCTTGTTATTCTTTCAACAACCCACCCCGAGCCCCTCTCCGACCAAGCCTCGATTTCTCCCTTTGCTTTGTCAATAAATTCGTCAAACTCTTTTTTTATTCGGTCTTTGGTGTTTTTTGTAAAAAGACGCGGTTCTCTTTCTCTGAAATAGTGCTCCATGTGTTGCGTAACTCCGTTTCTTTTCATCGAAAATTTTACTTTAAGCCCGAAGCTTGCTTTTATGTCATTCAATTCTTCAATTTCACTTTCCAAAAGATCATAAAACTTTTTTTTGTGTTTTTTTGCAAAAATTAAAAGATCTTTGTTGTTTTTTTCGGTTTCGGGTATGTCCATTTTCCATACTCGGAGCCAATCGTTAAAATCGGTGTTGGCCAGTAAAAAAGACAAATTTCTTTGCGGGTTTCTTTGAAATTCACGGAGGTTTTCCTCCATCATAGCTTGCAAAACTTCTGACGAATATCTTGCGGCAGCCATTTGGTGCATATACAAAGTAAAAAATATTTGTTCAATTGAAAAATAATTCTGGCGCGCCTGTTCTTTGGGGCTTGGCGGGGGCCACTTGTTTTAGGACAGTCCTCAACAAGTGTTAAAAGGGTGCCTTTGCCTAGATACATGTGCATGGGTTGAAAGGCTGTCATCTAACCCCGACACACTTGCAATATGAGGGTTTTGGACGCAAATCCAAAAAAACAGTGAGGGGCGAGAATGGCGAAGCCCCGAACGCATTTTTTTTGGATTTGCGCCAAAACCCTCATATTGCAAGTGTGTCCATCACATACTTTATAGTACAGTCGGAACGGTAAAGGGATTAATTGGTGAGCGTATGTACAGTGTGTTTATTTGGAATTATTCGCCAGTAAAATCACGTCATGTAAAGCGGAAATATGTGTGGTGGAACGTGACACCAAGACGTAAAAATACGTGCGTGGGATGACTGCGGCTTCAATGGAATTGTCATCCGGTGTGTAAATAAGTTCTTTCAACTGTCGATTTGCTCAACGCATTTTTTTACTCCAAAATTCCCTCAAACAGGTAGCGCCCAAACAGCTACTTTGTTTGAAAAACACATTTCTTAAATTCTGTTAAGTGTGTGCTGCAGTCAAAGTGACAATGAATCTCAGATGAATAGAAATCGAAGGGCCTATATGACTTTGCCAAGGTTACGTCAATCTTAATTTTGATATTAAAGTCAGTATTTACTTATTGACGGTCACAAACTTGACCAAACTTCGCAAGTGAGTTGCTGCCTTCTGCTTGGGTGCTCAGTTTCCCTCCAAATCTTAAGTTAAAACAGATTATAGCAATAAACTGGATGGAGTGTTTAGAGGAAGTAGTAAAGCGAGATGTTCTATGATTCATTTGAAGGACACGAAACTGAGCACGGACCGTTGAGTGCGTGACCCACTTTACAAACAGGAACTGACGACATACTTGAGTGACTTCATCGTACTGGTTCAGTACATCCTCGTTCACAGGGTGTTTCTTTCGTTCAACGAAAGAGAGAAGAGTTTGAAGGCGACCTCGATACGCCACGATCCCCTTCGAATCCTGCATTTTCCTACGCTCCTCTATTATTTAATTAATAAGGTCTTGGGCCATTGTTCTGTTCTGACACCTACCCCATAACGCAGCCTTTGGGAGAAACTGGAATATACACTTAATTTTTAATCAGAAATCTTTGTACGTCTTCTCGAGCCCAAGCAAGTGAAGGGGAAGTGAAGTCAAACAGGTCTATTCACAGGCGACCTAGCTAGAGAGAGATAGAGAATGCGAACGTGATTGCTTATAAACGGAATTCTAAGTATTGTGTTACAAAGATTCGAAAATTAAAATGTCTGGAAACAATAGATTTTAGATCCTTTTATTACTTACTTCTATATTTTTTATGGGCATTATGTTCAGTTATGACTAGGCTCGAGTTTTAAACAATCCTCTCAATAGCTAAGACCGAATTGCGAAATCGTCGGACCAAAACCGCATATCTCTTCAACTAGCAAACTGAAATGTAATATGTAGTTTTCTTTGCTCCTAGCTAGCGGCCTTCAGTAACTGCAAGAAAGCAAAAAGCCGGCCTTCTTCTATGCCTCTTGCAACTTCCTCTCCTTCATGTTACAAATTGTAACTCATAAGGCATCAGCTGTATCCGGGGGGCCACTGTTGAACCCCAGGGGGAGGCGCAGCAGCATTCAGCATTTGTCTTCTCTTTCTGTATTTGCTTAGCGGACACTTGGACCATAAGCAGCACACAACAAGTATAACTACAACAGTGACTACGAAAACTCCGGCTATGATACCAAATATGAGCCCAAAAATGGCAGAACTAAAAAATAGAAACAGAATAAATATGTGATTAAAAAGTAATGTTTGGTTAAGCATATGGCTGCCAATGCAAGTGTTATCACTATATCGACTTTTAATGTACACATACCACTGTAAATATTTGAGAAATGTTTTTGTTTGGTAGTGGACTATACATGTTGGTTTTGAAAGGAAATACATCTTGAGAAACACTTTTTGTAATACGCACATCACTCGAGGAGCCCGCCTTCGACATGAAAAACCTGAAAGCTTCCTTATCAACATTCGAGACGTGGAAAAAGCAGTGGACCCTAAACGTGTAGGCCACTGTATCAGTCCCACGGCCACGACCTTAGGCGGACCCCTCTCTAAAGGTGTTTTTCCACTGACGCGTACTTTTTTACGTGCGTAAAAAAATTAAGAGACAATGTATGAACGACTTGCATACACGTTTACCCAAGTCGTTCATACATTGCCATTAATTTTTTTCACGCACGTCAAAAATTACGCGTCAGTGGAAATCCAGCATATGACGAACAAACGGTACTCTTCCCGACAATGTTTGTTAAATATTAGCGTATCAGAATGTGACGTTTGTACTGGGCCTTACTTGCAGCACTTTGCTTTGTTATTAATTATACAGCAGACTTTATCACTCTTCTCATCGTTGGGGCCTGGGCAATAATTCCGAAAATGATCTCCATTGTCTCTGCATGTTGAACCTCCCGGCAGACAACAAGTAGGACCGTTCCAAAAGCAACAGCGTGTTCGCTCAGAAGGGTCAGACAACCTTGGACATGTGTATGACTTGTAAAGACCTTGAGCGGGACATCGTGTTATGCCACGCACTGCTGATCAAGGGAAAAATTAACAATCAATGTTTGTTTAATGCAATAGATAATAACGTCATCTGAGCATTAAACCGACATGAACGTCTTCTGTAAAGTGCGCCGTTGAGACCCACTCCACACATTGCGCTTTGAACGTCCCTAACCGAGGTTGAATCACGCGACTTAATGAGAGTCTCCAGAAAGCGCATATTTGAAAGCTATAAGTCGTCTTGATAAATTTGAAATTGTAGAGTTGCTAAGCCTTTGAAACGAACCCAGAAACTACGACGTATTTACGTGCTGCGCAGACGTTCGCATCGAAGTTCTTGAACGAAACTAACAGCCAAATTGCCTTTTTAATTTGAATACGAGAATATATATTGTTGTGACTTAGATCTGTTGCGTGACATTGATCACGTGATTTGTAATGTGAGTTCGTGTCGAATAAATCAGTGTGTTCAATCCATTCATGGCTGCATGGTTATTACATTGGCGACGAGGATAACTCCATCTAGATTCGAGTAGGAATGGCGACCTACGGAAAGATAGGCGAATTCAGAGAATCAGATGAGTCATGGACCCAGTATATCGAACGACTCGAACAGTATTTTTTGGCAAACGATGTAGAAGACGCGGCGAAACAACGGGCGATCTTACTCAGTGTTTGCGGGAGTAAAACATACGCACTACTGCGGGATTTACTCCAACCAGCAAGACCAGCGGAGACAACTTTTAAGAAGATTGTCGATACATTGGAAAAGCACTTTTCGCCCAAGCCGAGTGAAATAGTGGAGCGTTTCAAATTTCACAGCCGAAATCGAAACGAAGGCGAAGGAGTTGCAGCGTATGTGGCGGAGTTACGTAAGCTTACCGAACATTGCAATTTCGGCGAGACTTTGCCAGAAATGCTGAGAGACCGATTAGTCTGTGGGATAAACGACAAGAAAATACAGCGGAGATTACTGGCAGAACGGGAGTTAACCCTGAAAAAGGCCGAGGAAATCGCTCTTGGAGAAGAGTTGGCAGCGAAGCACGTGGTTGACATCCAGTCCGAACCGACCCCCAGCAAAGTACATCAAGTTGGCGCTCGTGACAAAAATTACAAAGATCGTCGTGCAGATTCCGAGTGTCACCGTTGTGGAGAGAAACACGAAGCTTCAGCCTGTCGATTCAAAGATGCTCAGTGTTTTAAATGCGGGCGAAAAGGGCACCTGTCCAAAGTTTGTTATGGCGAGAAAAATTACAAGAAAAAGCCGAGTAAAGGAACCGATTCACGGAAAACTAAACCACCCTCACGAGACAGTTGGCAAACAAAAGGAAACCAGAAGCAGTCTACACATTTAGTGGACGAAGTTTCCAGGGAAGAAGATGTTTATGCAGCAACCATGTACCACATTCGGGACGGAAGGAAGCCGAAGGCATTTGAAGTAAGTGTCGAACTTTGTGGTGAACCACACAATTTTGAAATTGACACTGGTGCTACCAGAACTGTGCTAAATGAACAAACCTACAGCAAGTTAGGTGACAAAGTAGAGTTAAAGAATTCGAATGCCATATTGAGCACGTATACAGGAGAGAAAATACCAGTGTTAGGAGAGGTGTTGATTCCTGTTAAGTACCAAAATCAACAGCATGATTTGCCAGCCATGGTGGTGAAGGGTCCTGGTCCAAATCTACTTGGAAGGGACTGGCTACAAGTAATTAAGTTTAATTGGAACAGTATCTTTAACGTACAGGAGAATAACCCTCAGCTGCAGAAGGTCCTAGACGCACACAAGAATGTTTTTGGCGAAGGACTCGGTACACTGAAGGGCACCGAAGCCAAAATCTACGTTGACCCAGGGGCCACACCCAAGTTCATGAAAGCTCGTCCAGTACCTTATGCCCTGAAAGCGAAAGTTGAACAGGAACTGGAGCGATTACGAAGTGAGGGCATCATATCTCCAGTAGAATTCACAGAATGGGCAGCGCCAATCGTTCCAGTGGTGAAACAAGACGGATCAGTGCGTATCTGTGGTGACTATAAGTGTACCGTCAACCAAGTCTCCAAGTTAGATAATTACCCGATCCCCAAGACTGAGGATCTGCTTGCCACACTTGGCGGAGGAAACAAATTCACCAAACTGGATATGTCACAGGCATACCAACAGTTATTGTTGGATGAGGAGTCGAAGAAATTCACTACAATCAATACTCATAAGGGACAAAGACGCCTTTGGGGTTTTTTTGCGCCTTCAGAAAGGACAACAAAGGAAAAGAACCAAGAGGCCAAGCACAACCGAAGGGGAGAAAAGGGAGGAACCGGGCAGCGAAGGTTGATGAATCAAGAATGCACCAGAGCCAAAGGACGTCAGTCAATTACGAGCTTTTCTGGGCATGCTCAACTATTACCATCGATTCTTACCTGATCTAGCAACCGTCCTGGAGCCTCTACACCAGCTCTTAAGAAAAAGATCAAAATGGCAGTGGCAAAAAGAACAGCAAGAAGCATTTGAGAAAGCTAAGGAACTGTTGCAATCAGCCAAGCTGCTAGTCCATTTTGACCCCTCCCTCGAAGGAACTTATCCTTGCCACCGATGCGTCCGATTACGGAGTGGGAGCGGTCCTATCCCACAAGGTGGAAGGTGGAGCTGAACGACCAATTGGATACATGTCCAGATCTCTTAATGCAGCTGAAAGGAACTACTCAACCCTTGAGAAGGAAGCTCTTGCAATAATTTTTGGCGTCAAGAAGTTCAATCAGTTCCTTTATGGACACCCATTCACCATCAAGACCGATCATAAACCCTTGGAAGGTCTGTTGAATGAGAAGAAAGGGATTCCTGTCCTTGCAGCACCGCGAATCCAGCGATGGGCACTTACCTTGTCTGCTTACGAGTATAAGATATCATACAAGGCCGGCCAGACCAATGGCAATGCAGATGGCCTGAGCAGGCTACCCTTGCCTGAGACGCCTGATCAAGTTCCAGTACCAGGTGAAACCATCTTGTTAATGGAACATTTGGAAGGCACACCTGTGCACAGTGGTCACATCAAAGAGTGGACCAAGAGGGATCCAATCCTCTCACAAGTGCTTAACTTCATTTTGGAAGGATGGCCGACTAAGAACAGTTCTGAAGAGCTAAACCCTTACTTCACCAAGCGGACCGAATTGAGCGTAGAAGATGGTTGTGTACTTTGGGGAGCCAGAGTGGTTGTACCGCCGCAGGGAAGATCGAAGGTGCTCACTGAACTGCATGAGGCCCACCCTGGTGAATCTCGCATGAAAGCCCTAGCAAGAAGCTACGTTTGGTGGCCGGGCATGGATCAGGACATCGTCAAGCAAGTGAAAAGCTGCGACAAATGTCAGTCAAATCAGAGTGCACCAGCAGAAGCGCCGTTGCACCCCTGGGAGTGGCCGGGACTTCCATGGTCAAGGATTCACATTGACTATGCAGGACCTTACAAAGGAGAAATGTTCCTTGTAGTTGTAGATGCATACTCGAAGTGGTTGGAAGTGCATCGTATGAGGTCCACCACGTCCACCGCCACCATTGAGAAATTCAGAGAGATGTTTGCTACACATGGCCTACCAGCAACACTGGTCAGCGACAATGGAAGCAACTTTACTAGCTCAGAATTCCAGGAGTTCATGAAGAAGAATGGAATTAAGCACATCAAGGTGTCACCATATCACCCTGCCTCAAATGGTTTAGCGGAGCGGGCTGTGCGAATCTTTAAGGAAGGCTATGAGAAGATGGAGGAGGGCAGCGTCCAGACCAAACTATCACGCTTTCTCCTCAGCTACAGGACCACACCACATAGCACGACAGGAGTTCCACCTGCTGAGTTACTTATGCGACGGAAGCTACACACACAGCTTAATCGCCTGATACCGAGCGTGGCCAACAAGGTGCGAGACAAACAGTCTCAGCAGAAAACCGCACACGATTACCATGCCAAAGAGCGGGAAGTAGTGGAAGGTCAAGCTGTGTATGCAAAAGATTTGCGGCACAAAAAGACCTGGATGTCGGGGACAATTGTGGAGAAAACCGGTCCGGTGTCAACTCGTGTCCAGCTAGACGACGGAACTGTCATTCGGCGGCATCAGGACCATGTTCGACGCCGTGAGAATGAGGTCGTGGAAGAACCAGTTGCGGGCAACACACCCAGCGTGACACCAATTTCCTTGCCTGGTGTTCATGTAACGTCACCTGACCCTGTTGTTAGCCATGAGCCTGATGTTCCTAAGGCTCCACCGGCAACACCAGCAACACCTACCCAGACACCCGTGGAGTCAAGTCCTCTAAGGACACGCCCTGTGCGGAAAAGGGTCAGACCAGGATATCTGAAGGACTACCTGTGTTAATCGTGACTATTCACAGGGACTGTTGTTATCAGAGAATACGTTAAAGACTACCTGTGTTGATTGTGACTTTATCACAGGGACTGTTTATTATTAGAGGACACATAAGTTTCTGTTTTTGCTGTTCCAGTGATTGCGAGTGATTTCTCATAAGTTTTGGGACAGATAGTTTGTAATCCTAGAGGGGAGGAATGTTGTGACTTAGATCTGTTGCGTGACATTGATCACGTGATTTGTAATGTGAGTTCGTGTCGAATAAATCAGTGTGTTCAATCCATTCATGGCTGCATGGTTATTACATATATAATGATAATAAAGCTTACCTGTGGCAACGAAAATCAAGAGAAAAAATATTTTAAACAAATGACGTTCCATCAAATTTTTATGTACAGTCAACTCTCGTTAAAGCGGACACGCTCGGGGCGTCGTTTAGTGTCCGTAATACAGTCAACTCTCGTTAAAGCGGACACGCTCGGGGCGTCGTTTAGTGTCCGTAATAGCGCGAGTCCGTAATAGCGGGAGTCATTTTCAGTCAAACCTTATTCGCCGGGGATCTGGATTTTGTCCGCAATAGCGAGTGTCCGCAATAGCGGGGTGTCCGCAAGGCGAGAGTTGACTGTAGCGCGAGTCCGTAATAGCGGGAGTCATTTTCAGTCAAACCTTATTCGCCGGGGATCTGGATTTTGTCCGCAATAGCGAGTGTCCGCAATAGCGGGGTGTCCGCAAGGCGAGAGTTGACTGTAGTCGTCTTAAAGGTGAAGTAATTGATAAATTCAATGGGGTATGTTATTTATTGTCAGTGGTTAGTAATATTACGGCAAGGAAACGGAAGTACATTGCAAATGACGCAGCATCATAACTTAAATGAAGTTTGTGATAAAACATGCATCGGAGCATGTTATTTATTTCATACGTTACATGGCATATTTTATGCGTTTGGCACAAGACCGGCTGGACAACAGTAAAAGGATAAATTGGCGAACACGCACTGTTGTCTTCTTACTAAAATGAATGTTGTCTGTGTGTGGTGACATTTGCCAGTCACATCACGAATTAAAACGAAAGGCCAAGGAGGGACACACAAAGACGTCAAAATACGTGTGTGTGATCACTCCGACTGCAATGGATCTCGAATCCGGTTTGCAAAGTTATTTCAACTGTTGACTTGTTCAACCCTTATTTCCCCTTATTTCCCCTTATTTCCGAAAACAAAAAGAATGAGGCAAGTCCTGAATACAGTAAAATGAGTAACAGACGCAACAATGTCGAAAATATGAATTAGCTAATTCAAAACGTAGGACCTATCTTAAAATATTGACCCATCTGAAAATAACTTGTACTTGTTCAATAGATATATAATTTTAATCAAATAATTAGGTTTTACCTAATGAACTACGTAAGAGACTTACTTTCTTCAGGTACAGTGTATATTTACAGAATAAATTGGAAAGATTATAGCAATTAACAGCACAAAGTATTTGAACAGAAAGTAAAGTAAGGTACTGCTGCAGTTAATTTAAAGTTAATGACACGAAACTGAGCACGGTGCTTACACGGCTCATTGGGTACGTGACGCATATTTGAAAAGAATTCACATGTAGTGAAAAAAAAAAAAAAAACACTTACAACAAGACGACAACTGATAAGTTTCTGACTCTACTCAAGTTTCAAAGTGGATGTCGTATTAAGGTTCAGCCTCTAGCATACCTCGGAATATAATATCTGTATTAATTATAAAATCCCTGTGGAAAATGTGCAACCGAAATTACAACACAAACAACGACATTGTATACAACGTTCGCAACGTTTCGATTCCGTTCAATCCATGGAAACAACCGAGATTCTCACCATGCTTTGGTGTCCTCCAAATCTGATCACTGTAACACTCTTTTTGTGTACTGTGCCGACGTATGTCGTGGAAAAGCTTCAGTCCTGACTGAATGCCGCTGCCGGCCTAAATACATGTTCCCACAAGTATGACTACATCCCCTCTTGAAATTCTAGCCGATTTACATTGGCTTCCCGGTACTGAACGAGCTAAATTCAAAATTGTCTTACTCACATTCAAGGCTTATTGCATTACCAACCGTCACCTACCTACCTTCAAGAAATGTTAACTCGCTACTCTGTCACCGTCCAGAACTCTCCCATCATCTTTTACATTACCCCTAAATCCTGTGAACTTTAATCTGCAGTCCTGTGGGTTTCTAGCCTTTACTGTTTCTATCCCAGAACTCTGGAATAGTTTGCCAGATAGTATCTGTTTATATGACAATTTTTGAAGGAAAGGACTTTTAAGTACTTTCCTTTTAGTGGAACGTTGATTTTCTCTTTAGGCGTTTCTTGTTCCATTTGTTATATCATCTTGTTTAGCGTTCCCTTCTAGCACGTCCGAAGACAAAATCTCCCACTCCGTCAGCGACACTTCATATCGTTTATGGCTTTACCGGTCAGGACTGGAGTATCGCTCCCAATATCTTTACCCAAGAAAAATGACGGCGCTCATGCGTCTAGCCGGTTTTTGTAATTCTTCGAACAGTTGGAAAATTAATCGTGGAATAAAAGGGGTATTCCGCGGGGTTTGAAGTAGCAGAGCACACATGGATAGTTATGTACAAGAGTAGGAAAGAGTCTAGGTGTTTTTTTTTTCTCAGTTGATTGCTTTTTATTTGTTTCACTTTTGTATGGACATTATATGCAGCAAAAGACAAAGAACTTAAACGATCGTTCTAATTGTTACATTTTAACAATTCCACTTCAGGACCAAAACTTTGGAAAGATGTGCCTTACAGTACTGTATTAAAACAGACACAGCTTTCAACACAATGGGATGTAAACCAGCATATTTAATCTTATACTGTAGTAAGTTGCTTCTGAAAGATCACATTTACGTTCGTATTAGCCTTTACGCTTGAAGAGGCATTCTTTGCCGTTATTTACTGAATTAAATTAATTCAAAACTCTTATTCTTCAACCTCCTGAGCTTAAATAAGAATGAACCAAAAACAGAAGCATTAAAAACAGCGCATGCGACGTTTTGTGTGCTATTAGGCTAAAACAATAAGTTTTTAATTTCGATACAACAGCAGATATCAAGCAAACTACAAAAACGGTCCCCACAATCCGAGTGTGATCCAAAGCCCGAGGAGACCATCCCTGAAAGAAAAAACAAACAAACAAACAAACAAACCAAAAAATAAAAATAAAACAGAAAAAAAAAAAACAGAATAAATCATGAGAAGAGCAATTTGTTCTAAAACTCTCTTTAACAATCCACGGGCCCTTTTGTCGCCAATAAATTGATAAGCCATATTTGTTGAGTAACTGTTATCTTCTAGAGCTTTAAATTTCTGAACTGTTTTCTCTTTTTGAGTTATTGGGGGAAAATGGAATTAGAAAAGAGCTTCTCGCTCAACTTCGCATTCATTTGCGAGTCCAAGCTTCAAGCTGATTTTAAGTGGATTTAAACTCGCATCTTATGCCTCAGTGAATAGCCGAGATGGAGAAAAGATGTTAAGTAGACGAAATTCGAGACGGTGATGCAAACTGCAGCTAATACGTTTCTATTACGCATAAATAGAGAAAGAATTTATGTCAAGGTGGAGGCTGTATACAAAGAAACTGAAGTTCGTACAACGCCACTCAGAGGCTTGCCTTCAGTTCGTGGAATCATCAACATCAATTCCTTGATACAGTAACTAAATTTATGTCTATATATGATATTACTTTCGCCGTGTTTCGCAACATAACACTATAAGAAGCTTGCTCGACATGCCGATACCTTTGTGGGCTAGCTGCACAATACCCGGCCACTACGAAGCTATATCTAAAACAGTTGCTACGGGGTTACGTAGCTGCGTAGCCGTGCAGCCACGTAGCATGAATATACCTCTTTCTTCAATCCATGATCCACGTAGCCGCGTAGCAATGTAGCCGATGTTTCTTAGGTATTGTCTCGAAGTGGCAGGATATTCTGCAGTTATTCCGTTGTGAAGGTGATATATCAGTTTTATATCCTTTTCCAAAATTACATTTCAAATTCCCAGCACTGCACAGTACTATTTTTTAAACTTGTGTTGTGTTGTCATTCAACACCACAAGAGCATGAGGACGAGGATAATAACTCGAACTCCGTTTATTGCAACACCTCACGTTTTCTTTCAGAGTTCGAGTTACTGGAGTTCGACTGCATGCCCGTGACCAGCCCCCACCCTTTGTGGGATTGTTTTTGGAAAAAAAAAAATACAAACATTGGCATCAATGTATTAAATCTTACTTTACCCGTGCTAGATACTCATATTATGCAGCTATTTTGTAGGCTTGTCCGTCTCCCATGCTCACTGCTCAGGAGCTTGCTGCCGTCCGGCTGTTTGACATGTAGCATCAGGTAGTTCATACACAAAATAATTATTTTCAGAAGTGTGAAAATTGGTCGATTTTGCATTTGTTAATCAAAGATAGAGTTACCCTCACGTGGTCTGGCCAAAAACTATTTAAATTAATGTTAAAAAGTTAAGAAAACCATCTTTCATATCCGGGATTAACCCGCTTTCTTTCCGATTGGAGTCTGACGGTTCTGGAATCTACTATACTAAAAGCCGGACAACTGCTGTGAGCACTGATTTTTTAATGCCATAAAGACCTTCCCGGGCAACCAATTTCGGTCCAGGGAACGCAGGAAATGGGACTTTTTAGAGTCCAATTAAAAAAAAAAAATTCTGGGGGGAGCATGCCCCCGGACCCCCTAGAAGTTAGTGCCTCCAGCACTCATGCGTCTTCCCGCTCACGTCCTCTAGTTAAACATTTCAATATTGTTCTTAACAATGTTATTGAAAACCCTGACTCTGACTGCTCATACGAAAAAGTTCACTTCTAGCAAAACACAACGTATGTGTCGACGTGACAATCTGTTAAGTACCCTGGGTGTAACATAGTGAGTATTACCCCCCCCCCCCCATTTGAAAAATCATATCTCACCCCTGCAATGTGTGCACTTCAAATGGCTTTTTCGAAGTCCCTTCCCATATCCACACCTTTGATGCCAGCTTGGCGCGATGTGCCAGGAGAAGTAACAGCAGGTCTGTGTCTCGTGTGGAAATTGCTGCATTATCGACATGCTCGTAAAGACTGTATGAATTGCACACTTCATATCGGCATCGGTTGGCTTCGGTTAGATCTCAAAACGGCTACATCAAGACTATAGGATCCGAGCAAAGAGCATCCACTTCGTTAAAAAAAATTAAAAAGTTCACACTCCCTCAAAATTATTATTTCGGACCATTTTAAGTTTACACATTTTGCTAAAGATGGCCATTGGAAGATTTAAAAAGTAAATATATCACTCCAAAAAAGAGTATTAGGAACCCAAATATTCCGAGAAAGATCCAAAGCCAGAGGTTCTTATCCCTGAAAAAAAACAAAACAAAGCAAAACAGGATAAATCATGGGAAAAGCAATCAGTTAAATATTTTCTTAAACAAAAGAGATAAGTGACGGTGTTTGTATATGTATTAAAGGTGAGGACTCGTGCGCGTTAATTAATTGTTAGCCAATTTTTTTCAGTCGGGTTTTAGCGAATAAGAACCTTATGTTTCCAGCTAAGCCTAAGCAGATATAATGTTTGTTAACACAAATATAGGCTAATAAGGTTCTTAAGAGTTCGTATTTTCTGAACGATAAATTTATATTGTTGCTGATCAGTGGAACTTTAACTAATATTCCACCTCTATAACATTTGCATACCGTTTAGAGACCCGTCATTTTATATAGCCTGTGGGGAGCGGAGGGGATCACTTGATTTTTAGATGAACAGATGCGGGGTTCGGTTGCAACTGAGAGCCCAAAAGGGGGAGATCACTGAAAATTTTGGAAGGATTCAGATGCGGGACCACTTATATCTGCTTGGATAGTGCAAGTTTGAGAGCATACAAAATAAAGCAACCATTCTACTGGGAGATGTTGGCTTTTGCGGTCTCAATTTGTTCTAACACAACTTTATTTATTTAAAAAACGGAAGCTGTCATACTATGGAATGTGCACATCTCAATGTGTATTATATGTGTATTATATATATACGTATTATATCGTAAACTTTTTGTGTTAACACTTCTATATTTTTTCTTTTATAAGGTGCTTAGCTATGTTCATCTTTAAACACGACAGATGAATTCTAAATTGTGGACCAGAACTCCTGGTAACTGAAACACTGTGAAATAAACATAAAGGATTAATTGCCTCTCCAGGAATACCTTTTGAGCTTTATCATCCAATTCAATAACTTCATTTGCCTCTTGAGCCTCCTCATCCAATTCAACATTTTTATTTGCCTCATAAGCCCCATCAACCAATTCAGCAACTTCATTTGCCTCTTGAGCTTTATCATCCAATTCAACAACTTCATTTGCCTCTTGAGCCTCATCATTCAATTCAACAACTTTTTTTGCCTTATGAGCCTCATCATCCAATTTAAAAACTTCGTTTTCCTCATGAACCTCTATCATTTCCTTTGACTGAACCGAAAGTTTGTACCGTGATCTTTCTTTATATTGAGGATTCCAAACGGGGAAAGGAGAAAGGTTGATTTTAACGGGCCTCGAGGCTACACTAAACGACCTTGCATTCCGTGGGGAAAAATTCTTTCTGATGTCTCTAATGTGTTCAACAGGGGCAGAGCTGGAGAAAAAAACTAGCTGTGTAACTTTAGCGAATTCTAATAAGTAGTACATCTCTAAGCTACGTGAGATCCGGCAAATAACTTTGCCATATTATAGTCATCCTTATGCCTTGTGGCCTTCTACAGCATTCAAATGACTCCCATGGTGTGTCTGGTGTGTGTGTGTGCGTGAGGGGGAGGCGGAGGGGGGGGGGGGGAGGGGCTGAGTACGATGACTTTGAACGCTTATAACTTTTACAAGATTTATTTGATAGAATAGGTTGTTGGGTCGGCATTTTTGCGTTACCATGACAACAGCATTTTGACAGACGTGTTTTTCGAAATTTTGTAAGTTATGTGTTCCTATTAAAAATAATTAACTTTAATGCAATTGTTTTCACCTTTAAAGATATTCTGTGCACCGTTTTATTGATAACTTTTCCGTAATTTTGGGCGGTTTTCTGACGTTCTGTAAAAATTTTGAAATCCAAGATGGCGGATCCAAGATGACGGCTGTTTTGACATCATGACGTTATTGTCACGTGATGTGACTTCATCATTCCACGTGACGTATATAAAAAGATATATTGGACATACTATATATCCTCTAAGTTCCATTGTGATTGTTTGTGTTATTAGAACTAGCACTAGCATTAAGGCCTTTAAACATAATTATAGTAACTTTATTAAGGAAGGTTATGCCGACTTAGATAGCTTTCCCATGTCATAATTTTTAAATTTTTATACTGTCACACCCAAATTACTGTTTGTATTTTTATCTAGTTTTGATCTATTTTATCTTTTTTCACTTTTTATTGATAATATATTTGTAGTAGTATTAACTTTTATTCTAGGGGAGGGCCACAGGTTTTTCAGTTTTTAACTGTAATGTGTAACCCTCATTAAATAAAGTTGTTATTATTATTATTATTATTATTATTATTATTATTATTATTATTATTATTATTATTATTATTATGTTTAAATATTCTAGAAGTTACTGAGGGGGCGGAATCCGCTCCCTCCCCTCCCCCGGGTCGGAAAAGATTCAAAAAGCCCGTCTGACCGGTCTGAATAGCGTTAACAAAGCCTTACCTGCAACATTCACCGTTTCCTCCTTCACAACAGTCTTGATCATTCTCCCCATTGTTTGGGCCTGGGCAATAGTTTCGGATTTCAGCATAATCGTCGCTGCATGATGAACCTCCCGGTAGACAACAAGTAGGCTCACTATCCCATATACAACAGTGTGTTCGCTCATTCTCATCATCTGGGCCCGGGCAATAATTTCGCTTATCAGCACTGTCGCTGCATAATAAACCTCCCGGCAGACAACAAGCAGGCTGATTATTCAATAAACAACAATGCGTTCGTTCAAGAGGATCGGTCAGCCTTGGACATGTGTATGTATCGTTGAAAGGTCCGAGGCATCTTGTTATATTTAGGCCACGCACTACTGAAAGAATTAAGAGAATGGATGTACTGAAATTTGTTTTACGATCCTTTCTGTACCCAGTGATTTCGATTTTAGAGGAGTGTATTAAGCCTTGAGAAGAGCAAACACCGCAAGGGGAGAACAGAAGATATGAGGCTTAATTGGCTCATAAATCCACTGAAATTTTTTGAAATGCAAAACATGATAACTTGTCATTTATTGTAGGCAATACTGAAAATCTTACAGACTGATTCTGTGGAAGATATAAACGAATAACGATAAAACCATGAAATTATACTTCATGTACACACATTCATTACGTTCGTGAATCAAATGCAACTGAACAGCTTAAATAGTATTTGCTCGTTAAACTGATACACAAAGAAAAAAGTCAACGGTCAAGCTTACCTGTGGCAAAGGAAAAAACGAGAACAGAAATTTGGATGACGCGACTTTCCATTATAGTTTTTATGTAGTAGACGTAGTAGAAGTGATGAAAACTTGTAGACACCAGGGCATGTTATTGTCAGTAATATCACAGAAAGGAAGTGAAAATATATGCAAGTGACGCAACGGTTAAAACTGGGTAAAGTTGTACAAACGCATCCGAGCATGTTAGCTATTTTATACAATCCATCACAAGTCAGTGCAGTCGCAAAGCAGCTAGAAAACGGTAAAGGGATGAATTTGTAAGCGTACATTGCCTGTTTGTGGTTTTATTCGCCAGTTAAACTAAATTTACGGAATGTAAAGCGGAGTGTGTGTGCCGGGTACGTGACAGAAATAAAAAATACGTGCGTGGGATGTCACTGCGGCTACAATGGAATTGTCATCCGGTATGAAAGTTTATGTAACTGTCGTCTTGCTTAACGCAATTAATTGCCACATTCACACAAACAGGTAGCGTCCAAACAGCCAATTTTTTAAAAAATGTTTTGCTGAATACTGAAAAGTAGTAAAAGGTACAACTAACGGAAATCGATTGGCCCACCTTTAACTTTTACTGATTTTTGCCAAGGTTATGTTAATGTTTGTTTGATTTTGATAAGTCAGTATTTACTTATTGACTGTCCGTGAAAACTTCGCAAGTGAGTCAGTTCTTTCCTTTTGATATTAAGCCCAGTTTTCCTCCAAAATCTAAGTAAAACAGATTATAGCAAGGAGCTGGATGAAGTCGAGGAAGTAGTGAAGCAGGGTATTCTATCATTTTCATGATCCATGCTTTGTTTGAAGGACATGAGACAACGCACGGTCCGTTGAGTGCGTGACCCACTTTACAAACAGGAACTGACGACATAGAGTGACTTCATTGAGCTGGTTACATCCTCGTTCCCAGGGTATTTCTTGTTAATGGAAGACAATAGCTTGGGTTCAACTTAAACAAACTGGTGTTAACACTCTTTTGGAAATTCTAGCAACTGAAATCAATGCTCGAGCTGGAGAGCACTAACTTGACTCCTCTGCTTACAAGCGGTATTGTGTTACAAAGACTCAAGATATAGCTGAAAACGAAAGATTTTTGGAGCTTTTATTACGTTTATCACTTTTTTTTTGTCAAACACACTTTACTTAAAGGGGGCTGTGTTTTTCTCAAGTATGGACGTTAGTTTTTGTTATAGGTAGGCTCGATTTTTTTTTTGCTTCTTTATTTTTCTTCTTTATTTAACTTTATTTAACTTCTTGTTTTTGGTTGTATCCCGGCGACCTTCAGAAAAGAAAGAGCAACTGCTTAAAAGGGACTGAACCAACTTTTTGAGGGCCTTTGAAGCTCTTTGCCTCTTTCTTTCTCAGATTATTTAGTGAATAAAAAAGTGCTTTGTGGTAGTAAAATCACTTGTTTTAAACTAATCAAGCCATTAGTTGTATCCGGGGGGCTACTTTGTTACCCCAGGGGGAGGAGCAGCAGCAGCGTTCATCATTTGCCTTCTCTTTCTGTATTTGTTCAGCGGACACTTGGGAGAAAACCAGCACACAACAAGTATAATTACAGCAGCGAACACGAGAGCTCCGGTTATGATCCCAGCTACGAGCCCCACACTGAAAAAAAAAAAAAAAAAAACGAATTAGTAAAAGAAGTGAAGTTGAAGTTTGGTTAAGCATAGCGTTGTACTGCAATACTAACGGACAGTGTTATCGGTTAGTGACGTACAATCACTACACCCTGTCTTTGTCACGATCTCCATACATTTCTTAATCGGTAATTTAAGGTCATCACCCTGAAATAGAACTGAACATAGATTTTTAACCAAACTTCGCCTTCTGGTTTATTACTTAAAGGGAACTTAAATTTTTAAATAAAAAAGGGGGGTCAACATATTCGTTCAGGAGCAGGAAGACCTTGTATATTCCATATAATTCCTTTATAATTCCTCTGCGAGTACTGGCAAAGTACTCGTTTTTAGCGATAATTTATTTTTTCAAACATAGGAATTGATATGTTTTCATTTTACAGAAAGAATTTGATCGCTGCACCCAAAATATGAGAAAACATTCATAGGTCACCATACTCGTTTACGAGAAAGCGACAATTTCCTTCTCTCGCGGACTAAGCCGCATAGAAAGAAGCCGCCATTTTGTTTATGTGCGCGCTTTAATTACGTGTTAAATTCTGCGCAGTAAGGATGCGCATTGCAATACAGGGCAATGACCTTAAAAAAAGCGGACACCTGGGTTGGTCCCAACCGTATTTCGTCATTTTACTGTAGAACAGTCAACGGACACTTAGAAATGCTTTTGGTTGGGAGAACTGATTCAGAGTGGGCAATATTTTTTGGTCATGAAAGGAAATGCGTCTTGATGAGCTCTATTTGTAATATTTGTAAATACTCACAACACGGGGGAGTCCGCTATCAACGTGAAAACATCATGAGTCCATCATGCAGTGATGGCCCCGTGAAACATTCCTGTCAACGTTCGACACGCGGTAGATTGAAGGACCCTAAAAGAGCAGGCCATTTTCCTAGCTGGGGAAGGGGAGAAGGAGGAAGAGAGGTTCCTGGCTTCAGTGACAGTGTGCAAGTTTAAATTGCCATTTGGTATCTAAACAAATATACGATCGCTTGAAAAGGAAATGCCAGAGCAATTTAAATTGTAGCAGGCTTAAGGCCCTGACCCTTTCTTAGTCGGACAAGAAGGACAGAGATTCCTCATTCCGACGTTGTTTTTCATAGGCTAGCGTAGCAGAAATAAGACGTTTTTAACTAGGGCTTACCTGCAACACTTTGCCTGGTTATTAATCATACAGCACACTCGATCATTCTTCCCATCGTTGGGACCTGGGCAATAATTTCGAATAGGAGTACCGCTGTCCCTGCATGTGGAACCTCCCGGCAAACAACAAGCAGGCTGATTATTCCAAAAGCAACAACGTGTTCGCTCAGAAGGGTCAGACACCCTTGGGCACGTGTATGACTTGTAAGGACCTCGAGAGGGGCATTGTGTAATGCCACGCACTTCTGATCAAGGAAAAATAACATAAAAATCAGTGGAACTATACGAGAAGTGCAAATTAGAAGAAGTAGTTTTACTCCAATTACGTCAACAGATAAGGATGCTAAAATCCTTTTATTAATTCTTTAAGGAGTATTTGCCTGTTGTAATATTATTGTAATATTATTTGTAATAATTAAAAAAAAAAAAAAAAAACAAAAAAAAAAAAAAAAGAAAAAAAAAAAAAATATAAATATATATATGTTCACTTGTTGTATTTTATTTTAATAAAGTTTTTGTTTCACATGGCAGTCGCTTCACAACAATCCTCGCGAGAGACTTCAAGCTACTTTAAGAGATTGAAAGTGATTATGTAAACGTTCGCCTGCGGCGTAAACACTCAATTTTTCTAAACTTGATCTCGTTTATGTGTCAGGCTAGATAAATACTAAAGCTATTTTATATTTATTAAAGGTGCTACGGACAAACGAATTGAGGCGAGAAGCAGTTCTGTTCAGGGTTTACCTTTAACATGTAAATATTCCAACTATTAAATAAAAAATTAATAATAATAACAACAATAATAAAAGGTTTTATAGCTCTAGAAAAATCTACAAGAAGACTATTGCTCTATCTTACACCCCAGCTAGGTAAATTTCTAAACCTGGTTTGAGCTCTCGATCTATTTTGCTACTAATCTCACTCCCAGCCAAGAACTTTAATTTTGTCTTTTTCTGATCGTGAAACATACATTTTGAGCAACGAGAAGAGTGAGAATCTGCAGGGAAAGAACTCAAAATGTCGCCAGCGATAAAGGTAACGTTCAAATTTGAAGAAATTAAATTTGGTAAATTACAGCTACGCGAAGACTGATGTCAACCTCTCAGAAGTACAACCGGCGAACCCAGAGCTGTGAAAAACCAGGCATTTCTCTTTTAATAGACTAAACGGACTAGGACGTTTCCGCACGTATAGCGATATAACAGCGAAATTCTAGCCGTACGTGCAGACATTTATAAATCGATTCTTAAAATAATCAAATGAAATGGGACAAAAATATGTTTTTGTCCATTAAAGAATACAAGAAGAAAGAGTCAACATTCAAGCTTACCTGCAGCAAAGAAAACCAAAATAACAAACATTTGGAAAAAGTGCCGACGCTCCATCTTAGCTCATCTTAGATGTAGTCGGCGTAAATACGATACAAAACGCATCAGTGCATGTTTATATTTATTTCCAGTTGTCAGTAGTATTAGGGAGAGGAAGTGAAAGTAAGTATTAATCCAATATAATTATTGTTAATGGTAAAGTGTTTATAAGTAATGTCACAAACAAAGCGCCAATACATACGGACTTTCACGGCAACGTAAAACTACTTGCAGATCTCTTCAAGGGCTCGCTTCGCTTATTTCTTTTTTTATAAAAGAAACACCGAAATCGAAAACAGTAACTAACGTTGGTTAATGGTTAATTAAAAATATCGTAAGTCTTGAAAAGAATAAGGCTTGTTCAACTCACGAAAACAAATCAAAATCGTCAGCGCTATTTATGTTTCTCGCTTTCGCCACGAATGTGTTATATTGTCTCGTGATCGACTCCTAAAAACGGTCCGTTGTGTTCGCGATTCACATCATGTTCACAAGCAAATCATAGCTGCTGAGTCACAGTGGCAGAGTAAATATATCTTATTAGACATTTTATTGTGTAGTATTACTGTATATTTTAAGAGTCTTGTAGCATTTTGGCAAGCCCGAAGGGCGAGTCAAAATGTACAGCGATACTGCACACTAAAATGTCTAATAAGAGATTTTTTATCCTTCTGTTATTTTGCTATAGGCTAAAAAGGTTTGTCGACAAATGATGATAGAATCTTCGTATCTTGGGGTGTATAGTTCAGGAATATAAGGCGGATTTGGTGTTTGACAAAGCCATTGTTTGATGTTTAGTCAATACGGTTCCCGTGGTAGTTGAACATTGTGGTATGTATCAACAACAATGGGTGCCAGAAGAGGTCTGTAATGGTCCTGGTTATCCAGTTTGACTTTCTTTTATTTTGTCTTGCATACTGTCAACCCATTGCTTAAACAAATCTTCAAAGACACGCCCTTTACATCGATATATTTTTATTTGACTTACCTTATTCATACTAATTTTCTCGAGTACTAATTTTTGCGATTTTCGCGATTTTGAAATAATCGCGAAATTTAATACGCGCGAAAAAAGCATTGCTCGAAATTTAAACACGCGAAACTTAATACCCCATTTTATATTAAAACAGTAATTTTAGGATCTGCAACTAACTATCCTTGAAAATGTCGTTCCGTCTTGTTTTTTTACTAGCACCCTTCCTCTGATTACTGTTTCCATAAGTTTGTAAATCGGCGAAGACCTCTTTAAGTACAGTCACCTAGGTTTAGTTTGCAAACTCCTTGTAGTAACGTTGAGCGAGACCTTTTTGTATTTCCAGAAGTTCCTAAGTCTTTTTCTGATCCAGAAAACACGGACAAAATCGCGAAATTCAATACACTTTTGCTCTTATTTTTCTTGCAATCGCGAAAATTAATACTCGCGAAGTTCGGCGCCCGAAATTTCGCGAAATTAAGTACACGCGAAAATTAGTAAGAATAAGGTAGGTAAAATAATGAATAGGTGCTGTGTAGTACTTTGTGTTTAAGTACGATATATTTTTTTCTTTTTCAAAGTGCTAAATTGTTGTCTAGTTTTGCGAAACGTTTATGGAATGACACCTTCATCAGTCGCAAAGTTCAAAATAAAACCGTTGAGTAATCAAACGTTATTATCCACGCGCGTCAGATCCCATATAAAGGTTGCGCGCGCGAAAGAAATATATTAAATAGACATTGCAGTGTTAGTGTGGGAATCCAAAGACAAATATCTTTTACAAAAATTGAATTCTGAAGAAATAAAATCCTAAAGTTAAGATATATTGAAGGATTGTATTCCCCAAATTTGACGGATGTAGCTGTGCTAGAAAGCATCGAGTTCCGTTTTAAATTTTTCATAATTTGTCTTTATCTCTGCAGATTTACGTTCCGGTTCGGTGAGTTGACGCGGTTCGCAGGAACTGAAAATTATAGACAAATATATGGAAAACTAACAAATAATGTAACTGAACCCTTTCTAGCCCAGCTTCATCTTTTAAATTTGGTAAATAAAGTCTTTTGCTAGTATCTTAACTTTACAATTTATAACTTGTCCAGAAATCAATTTTTGAAAAAAAAAAAATATTTCCCATAATAACCTAACCGCGTTGCCTACCCTTCAAGATGGCGTCGAAAACCGTGACATGCTCTATGTGAATCCATCAGCCGTGAGGGGGCCCTTGGGAATTTTATACTGAGGGAATGGAACCGAACGCGCAAAAAGTTTAGACATCGCCTAAGGATGCTCTCGTAAAAGCCAAACTATAGAAGGCTAAAACACGCGTTTGGGAATCGCGCAGGCCTGTCAACCGAACACACCGTAGATCTTGTTGGCCAATATTGCATTAGGCGTTTCCACTGAAAAAAAAAATGTTTAAAATTTTCGAAAACTTGGCATTTTGGAGGCTACTGATTTTTAAGAGTAAGATATTATATTTTATGGTGGCTGAAAAGTAATATTGCAAAAAGTGAAATGGAATGCAAATTTGATTACAAGTTTTATATTTTATTGTTAACAACAACAGTAACACAAAATATGATAAATAAAAATAAAGTAGTCGCGTGCATATGCTTATGGAACTATCGAATTTTTTAATGGTCGTATAAGGCCAGCGTCTTTGTAGCAAACCACAATATCAACAGTTTTGCCATGATCCCGCACTAACAAACTATGAAACGAAGAAAAATTAAAATCAATTGTGATTGTCTTTAATTTAGCTAGTTTAGAATACTTGTGAATCTGGATATGCTTTGCTTTTGTCGTGACCGTTCAATAGAAGTGCAATACAACAACAGAATTAGCCAACTGTGAAGTCTAAACAGTGACCGCGTTAGTCCTGTCCCTGATCTCTCCCTACCCCACCCTAGGACTGAACTCTGGGACTGGACTATGGCCGTGTCCGCGTTATAGAGGCAAAGTTTACAAGGATAGTAATATTTAAAAAATATCGAGATATATCTAAAACCAAGTAATATGGCCTAGTTATTACTAGTCTCCTGTAGCTATGTGGCAAAGAGCCCAACTCGTGTGCGAAAGTCTCTGGTTCGACTCTTTTCAAGAGACCTCTTATGTCACTCACTGATCATGAAAAACATCTTTATGTTGATTGGTTCCAGACAAAGATTGAGTATCCTTGCAGATGCACTTGAGCTCTCAATTAATAATGTTCCGATAAATCGCGTCCCCTCAGTCAAATCGCTCGGTGTGTTTATCGACGAAAACCTAACTTGGCAAACCCATATTGATAAATTGTCTAAAAAGATTGCATCTGGGATTGGTGCCATAAAACGAGTTAGGCCTTTTGTTCCACCAGCTACACTGCTATAAATATATATACAGTGCTCCAATTCAACCTCATCTTAACTACTGCAATCTTGCCTGGAGTAATTGCGGTAAAACTTTGTCGGACAGGCTACAAAAGCTTCAGAACCGCGCCGCTCGCGTGTTAACTTCCTCTAGTTATGATACTAATGCCAAAGATCTAATACGACAACTGGGTTGGAAAGATTTGTGTACCCAGCGTCAAATTCAGAAAGCCTTAATGGTATATAAATCTTTAAATGGCTTAGTTCCTGAAAACCTATCGTCTAAATTTCTAAAGCGTAATGGAATGCACTATTCTCTAAGGGATTCCGAAAACAAACTGGTTGTACCTCATCCACGCACTAACTATATGAAAAATAGATTTAGTTACAGTGGTGCAACTCTCTGGAACAGCCTACCCTGCAATCTCAGGATGATAAAATCCAAAGCAAAGTTACACACGGCATTCATGGAAAACAAAATTAGTTTAATATTTAAATTAGGATTTACTACTTCAATTTTTATTAATTAGTATTTAGCGTGGACTGTTGATTATAGTTTATTTGTATTAATTTTATTATAACTTTAAATACTAGTATTACCTGATGATTTTTTACCGTGTATAAAGAAATATTAAATAAATAAATAAATAAAATAAATAAAGAACAGAATAAATCATAGGAATTATGACTTATGCTAACGAACTGACTATCTTTTGGCCAATTTTATCTTTGCGGAGTAGTACTTATAATTGGAATAATAGAAACAAACTGCAGAAATAATTGGTGATCGTTAATTTGGACAGTATTTGGAACCCATAAATGTGTATATATCGACAACCATGCCGCGAAAAATAATAATAAAAAAAACTTTCTCGCTGCAACATTTAGTTCTCCGCGGTACGGTTATCGATATCTGGCATGTATACACATGTACGTATACATTGCATATTTTAACCATTTTGCATAACATCTTTTAAGGTGTTAATCAATATGGTGTGTGTTAAAACACTCAACCTGCTGCGTGGCCAAGCGCGGGAATTTGAATAATTATATCCACATGCATCAAGAGAAAATATGCAAGGAACAAGATATACAAAATGTTCCTTCTCAGAAGGTGAACAGCAGCCAAAACTTCGATGTTATTTTCCGATGCTTGCAATAGTTTTCTTCTCTCGATTTTGACAGCAATATAAAGCACAAACATTATTCTTGCTGCTGACCACGTTAAAAAAAATCAGTACGAGCATTTTGGAAATATCCCGTTAAAGGTCAATAAGGCGCTTTGATATTGTTTCGGGGTGTCTGAGCGCAGTTCTTTAAAATCGAATATTTCGTTATCCTTGCCGTTCACAGAGCTCCTTTTAATTTATTTTTTAACAGGAGCTAGTTATTGCTTTAATATGTTGAAAGATGTCGATTCTCAATTGTGGGAAACCACAAAACCTTGCGCAAAATTGAATTCTTGATTTACTTAGAAAAGCTCATACAGTTTTTTTAATGCGTCTACAGGTAGTAAATTTAATATACTTTGACATAGTAAAAATGGATACAAAGCTAGTACATGAAAACTTTTAACTTGAGAAAGGGCCAACGGACAACGCCAAGATCCGGATCATGGTGGATCTGATAAGCAAATGGTATAAACACGAACAAATAATAAAAAAAAAACAGAAAGGCTGACCGTACGGTAAAGGGATTGAATATTTCGTCGCCTGACTTCATCAGGAAATGAACAAAGCTAGTGTCTAACTACAATTCGAGAAAATTTTGTTTGAAAACAAAATAATACGATAATCATTGCTATGGTAACCCTTTCTTGCCAAGAAACCAGTAGAAAATTAAACTATGGTCATATGTTATCATTATGGCGTAGTTTGACAAAAACCGAGCGAAATTAAAATTTTTAATTTCGCCATTCAGAGGCGAAAAGAGCTACATCGAGCCTGCTAAATAGTCAAGACCGAATTCTCCAGACCAAAACTGCACATCTCTTCAACTATTAAACAGTGACAATATTGATATCAGATAATTTTTAACAACTGAATTTTTTTCGACCTTGAAGAGACAGGGCAACTGGTTAAAGGGAAGACTAACTTAAGCCAGCCTTTGATACCGTTTGGAACTTGAGTGTTTTTTTAACCGTAACACCACTCGTGAATCCAATTAAAACGTCAGTTGTATCCGGGATGGTACTGCGGTACCTTATAAGGGTACGGTGGTACCTCAGAAGGGTACGGTGGTACCCCAGAGGGAGCAGCAGCAACAACAGCAGCAGGAGCGTTCATAATTTGTTGTCTCCTTCTGTATCTGACCATCATCATTCGTCTTCTATCTTTGTATTTCTTTAACGGGCACGCGGAACAACAGCAGCATAGAACAGGTGTAACACAACAGGTGACTACCACGAAAACGATAACTCCGACAAGTATGAGCACAAAGGTGGTGGAACTTCCCCTGAGAACAAAAACAGAATAAATAAAAGAATAAATTGTAATGTTTGGTTAAGTATAGCGTTTTACACTTATGCAAACTAAAGGTCTTGAGAACAGCAGACACGTAAAGGCGTGATCTAAAATATGAAAGCAATCTATTGAACACAAGGAGCGACAACGTTCAAAATTCTGAACGTTTTCAAACACCTTTGAACAGAATACTGAACGTTGTCGCTCCTTATGTTCAATAGATTGCTTTCATTTTTTAGATCACGCCTCTACCAGCTTTTAACTTAAGATAAAGGAGGCTATCCATATTCAAAAGGAACTACCTTGACTCAATCAGCAATTACACCATGTAAATCTAAAATTATCCTTCTAGTTCACATATTTTCACGTTCTGTTGTTACTACTCGTCTTAATTAGCATTTTTTATCTACCTATTATTCAACTCTCTGTGCTTTGTAAACCATTCAACTGAAGATGACAGATGCTCTGTCGAAACATGTCTTTAAAACTTAAAAAAATGTCGTTTTTCTTAAAAGGGGACACCTCTAACGCGGACACCTGGAGTTGGAACTGTTTTGGTTAACTCAACGTCTTTATTGACGGCTTCACATGAATACAACAATCTTCGTTTTTACAGCTTTCGATCTGTGCATGTTTTACAACTTGGAACACAGAGAACACGATGTAAGTCACGTGACGCTCGCTACAGGGTACCCACGGGGGTACGATTACAAGTCAAGTTAGGAATCTCTGGTTTCTTACACAGCCAATCCCTGTGGGTGTAGCGGGCTGTAACCTTACTTCGTCATTTTAATGTAAAACTGGCCAAAGTATGTTGATTTTGAAAGGAAAAACGTCTCAAAGAACATTTTATGTAAATACGCACATCACGAAGGTCAATCAACAAATGCAGTGGAACCTAACATGTAGGCCACATTCCTGGCTTCAGTAGTAGTATGCAAGTTAATTTGCCAGATTATATTGTTTCCAATAAAAAACGTTCAATCGCTATAAAAGGAAATGCCGATCCCCATTCTCTTTAATGGTATGTATCAGGCTCAAGACTTAATTCTTAGGCGAACACGTCTCTAAGACAAACAGACGTTGTTCTTAATTAGCGAATAGCGTAGCAGAAATGTGACATTTGTACTGGACCTTACTTGCAACACTTTGCCTCGTTATTAATTATACAGCAGAGTCCATCACCCTCCTCATCGTTAGGGCCTGGGCAATAATTTCGCTTATTAGCAGCGTCACTGCATGTCGAACCTCCCGGCAGACAACATGTAGGACCGTTCCAAAAGCAACAGCGTGTTCGTTCAGAAGGGTCAGACAGCCTTGGACACGTGTATGATTTGTAAGGACCTTGAGCGGGACATCGTGTTATGCCACGCGAGGCTGACGAAGGAAAAATAAAATAATAATAAAAATTCAGTGGAACTACGAGATGTGCAAATTAGGAGAAGTAGTTTTACTATTACGTCAACAGATACGGATAATAAAATCCTTTTGTTAATTCTTTTAGGAAGGAATTTGACTGTTGTAATATTGTTGTAATTTTTCTTTTAATAAATGTTTTATTTCCCTTGGCAGTCGCTTCATCAAAAACCTCGCGAGAAACTTTGAGAGAGTGAAAGTGATTACGCAAGCGTTCACCTGCGGTGTAAACACTCAATTTTTCTAAACTTGATCTCGTTTTTGTGCCAAGCTAGATAAATACTAACGCTGTTTTATATTTACTAAAGGTGCTACGGACAAACGAATTCAGGCGAGAAGCACTTCTGTTCATGGTTTACCGGCTTCAACACGTAAATTTTTCCAACTATTAAATAATTAATTATAATAATAATAATAATAATAATAATAATAATAATATTAGCTCTAGAAAAATCTACAAGAAGACTATTGTTCTATCTTACACCCGTGGCTTTCCAAACCTCGATCTATTTTGCTAACCTCACTCCCAGCCAAGACCTTTTTGTACTTTTCTGATCATCCAACACACATATTGAACATGGAGATGAGCGAGAACTACATGGAGAGAACTCAGAATGTCGCCAGCGATAAAGTTAAATGCATGGAACGTTCAAATTTGATAAAAATTAAATTTGGTAAATTACAGCCATGCAACCCGTCTCGGAAGTACAACCGTCGAACCAAGCTGTGTAAAACCAAGCATTTCTCTTTTAATAGACTAAACTGACATTCCGCACGTATAGCGATATAACAGCAAAATTCTAGCACAGTTCTAGCCGTACGTGCGGACATTGAAATAGATTCTTAAAATAATCAAATGAAATGAGACAAAAGTATGCCTTTGCCTATTTAAGAATACAAGAAGCAAGAGTCAATATTCAAGCCTACCTGCAGCAAAGAAAACCAAAATAACAAACATTTGGAAAAAGTGACGACGCTCCATCATAGACGTAGTCGTCGGGATAAATATGATGCAAAACGCATCAGGACATGTTTATATTTATATATTGCCAGGGGTCAGTAGTATAAGGGAAAGGAAGCGAAAGTATCAGTCCAATATAGTTAATGGTAAAGTGCTTATAAGTAATGTCACAAACAAAGCGTTAATACATAGGGTCATAGGCACTGTCATGGCAACGTAAAACTACTTGCAGATCTCTCCAAGGGATCGCTTCGCTTCATTTTTCTTTAATTAAGAAAGAGGGTCTATTATACTCTTGCGGTCTGGCGGATTAAGCCTATTTTGAGCGTTGGTCTGCGGTCACATTCTTTATTATCTGGCTGTCAAGAAATTTATGGCAGTCTCAGTCTTTAGAAGAAAATAAAAGCAACTTGCGGACTAGGAAAAACAAACAATGGCGGTCTGTGGACTTAACGACCCCCTATAATAGAACCTCAAGAAACACCAAAATCGAAAACAGTGACTGACGTTTCTAAAGGGCTGATTAAAAATATCGTGTCTTAAAAAGAGTAAGGCTTATTCAACTCACGAAAACAAATTAAAATCGTCAGCGCCATGCATGCTTATCGCTTTCGCGGTGAATGTGCCATTGTCTTGTGATTGACTCCTGAAAACGGTCCATTGTGCGCGTGAACCACAATCACAAACAGGAAAGCTGCTGAGTCACAGTGGCAAGTAAACCAGCGCGAGTTTAGTCTGAATGACAGATCCCAATCTCTTTGCAGAACAGTGTCACGTGACTTTGCTCGGTCATAAAATATGTGATGCATGGAACGAGTTGGATACAAGAAAGAAAAAGATGGGAAAAGAGCGTGATGAAAATTGTAAAAAAAGTGAAAAATTTACATAAATTTGTATGGATAAAAAACTACTGACGTTCTGGATGGGGTGCAGGAATCTTACTTTTCAGTTAAATGTTCACTATTTTGTCAGCTATCAGTTAAAATTCAGTCCATTTCACAGTCATCAGTAATTTTGCAGACCTCAAGACTTAGCTATCAGTTAAAAAACGCGCCATTTCTCAGCTGACAGCTAAAATTTTGACCACTCAAGAAAATTAAGGCATGGGTCTCCATCATTTCACCAAAGACTAAGGGGGTTGTTCATCCTCTTAGCCTTTAGCCATGACAATCTTAAACTTGGCAATGTAATAAGTTTGCACATTTTGTCAAATTTATGAGGTTGACTTTTGCAAATTAGATCACGTGACATGACAGGGTTATTTTTAGCTTAAAAATCATTTTAGGAAAATGGCACCACTTTTTAATGGTTTCTGGATGCTGCTGTTAGCTTTATGATCTTAAGGTTATTAGGTACATCACTTCTGTGCCCGGACCTTGTGAAAAAATTTAAAATAACGGTCTGTAAAAAAAAAAAAGATTTTTTCTGGATAACTGGGTATTAGTACAAAATACTGTTTATTTATTTATTATTACACGTCATCGCTTAAAAATGCTTCTTCACATAATTATGAAATGACTTTATCTAAATACCAACTACTATATTTTCGCAAATCCAAATTCACTCAAGTTTAATTATCATTTTCCTTGGTGGAAAGTTCGAACTGCCCGCAGAATAAGGAAGAGGGAAGTAAGCTGGGGGTGGGGGTAGGGTCTTGATCACGTTTTGTAGGAAATAAAACGGTCCTTTCACAATTCATGAAAGATGAATTAGGCAGTTTTCATTTCACGAAAACAGAGAAGCATTTTTTTACACGATCTTTCGTAAGCATTTTTTTACACGATCTTTCGTAAAATAGGATATAATCAAAATTACGGCTCAAGAGGAACTGATCATTTATTAACCATTTCATTGAAACCTCGTTTGAAAATTACGGTTGACGGCTAATAACAAAATCAATTTTGAAGCAACCCCCGCCGCCCCCCCCCCCCCCCCCCCCCCAGCCAATCCACATATAAATAAAAATAAAAATGAGGCCATTCATAAATCACGAAAACACTTTTTACCGCACTCACAGAATTGCAACGGGGCGGGGGGATCAATTATACATAAACGGCGAGGTGCGAAGGGGTCCCTTTTTTTCCACGGAAAGGAACAATCAATCTTTTAAAATTTACGAGCGTGATGATGCTGTATAAAGGTTAACAACAGTGAGTATATTCTCTGCCAGCTGCATCCAACGTGACCCTCTGACAACACTTAAAGCAGCACCCAATGATTAGAGCTGCAGCAGTGACCACGGATATGGCAATAATGATCCAAGGCTCGCTTTTAGTGCTGAAAAAAAAAAATAAACTACTCAGAGACTCAAAGGGTATTGCAAAATGCAATATGGCCAATCAATTGACATTATCATTATAATAACTTCGCTTGAGAATAAAGGACACTTATGGCTGCCGTTTGTTACTATGGTTGACTCAAGAGAATATATTCTCTTGGTTGACTGCATTTGTAATTAACCAAATAGCTGTTGGGTTGAGTTAATGGCATTTGGTACATACCAAAGTAGTGGGTCAGGGGGCAATTTTCAGAACTTTAGGAATGTTATTTTGGGCATTCTGGCAAGATTTTTTACCTATTACAGATGCCCTCATTAAAACACTTAATAGTACAATTATTTTCAGTGACCCACCCTTACAGACCATATTTTTTTGGCTGGCCCCTCCTTTGAAGGCTTTTTTTTCATGACCCCCCCCCCCCGTCAAATCCATCAGCCCCTCTACCTCATAAAGAATGAACGGTCCCTAAGTCAAATGAGTTCACTTTTCAGTTTGAGACGTTGTTTTATGTTTAGATGTTGAAAGACCGTTCATGATGAATTTCTGGTTTGACATGAAGCAAACCACTAAATCATGTGACAATCTACATCCGTGAAAAGGATTTCCCTTATTGAAACGTCACACACGCGGCCGATCAGTTGACACGAGTGCGGATTTTTAGTCTAACTTTTGCTAATTGAATTTCAAAAAGGCTTTTGAAGCAGCAAACGTGATACTTTTCGTGCAAACGTTTGTAACATGATCATGATAGCGGAGCTCCCACGCGCCGAAGGCGCGCGAGCGGAGCATCCATAGGCAGGCAAATGGTATCCTATCGAACCGAGAAATTTTGGGAGTCGCCTACGTACGTACGTACGCACGCCCGTACGCACGGATTAGGCCTGGGGACGAGGTTGCCCGCGCGTGGCTAAAGAAAAGTAAGGAAATTACAAACAGCAAATAAAGCTCGCAAGGCAAGACAAAATGTACACAAGGGGTAAAATTACACAGCGATACTACACAGCAAAATATCTGAGAGGTTTATTATCCAACTGCTCTATTTTGTTAGTCTTTTTTCGTGTGTGAGTGTTATGTGTCGAAGCCTTTACGCCAAAAAACAATATGGCTCGATGGCTCTCGTTCGATCGCTACACGGTTAAATTCAATTTATTGGTCTCTGGTCGCATTTTTCGTAGCCCTAAAACGAGCAATTGACGTTATCTTCTATCGACTGGATGATGTGGACGTTTCAGTTTGATCTAAACGAAGTAATGAAAACACGGGAAAATGTGTTGTGCAGTGTCCACTGTGTAGGCTGCATGAAACAGAGAGTATAACAAAAGCGACAGAGAATCGATCGAGAACTTTCTTATCGTAATATTTCTCGCACGATGTCCTCAAAAGTCACCTATATTCCGTGAAATTGTAGATAACGAAAGAGGTGTACGACGAGACCCGGAATAATTGCGAATGATATTCCTTGTGCACGTCCAGTTTGCTAGTTTCTGTTGTTTGCGGATGAATCTTCGGCCGTCAACATCACGAATGCAACAACTTTAGCAATGATTGTGTAAAAACGAAGCTAAACAGTGCATGGATCAAGTCCGCTGAAGAAAGATACAGGAACCTGATGCAACGTAACAACCTGTACTGATTTGCTGAGCCTGATTTTATGACAAAAAATTTCATGATGTTTATGAACTTAAGCTTACTTTCTAAGCGCAGTTTCGATAGATTCTATGTCGGTAAATTTTAGATCTTTCCTTAACTTAAGCAATATAATTTGCCCCTTTAAGTCGCTTTAACTGTAACTTGTAGTACATTTAAGCTTACGCTTACATGTCAGTTCATTTTTTTGTTCCTCTGAGTTGGTTTTTTTTTCTATGGATTAACCGATTATCTATTATTATCTATTATCTATTTCAGTAAGAAATATCCGGACAGATTATATGTTGATGGAAAATTTATTTCTCAAGACGAGCCTTTCGCTTAATTTTCAAATTTACATATGTAGATTTTGGACAGGTTTCTTTATTTTCTTGCACGCTTTCTCACTTAATACTTGTCACTTAAATTTCTACTAAACACAAGCTCGATAAGCTGCAAAAACAAGATGAATTAATTACATCCTTAGCCGCCACAAAAGGAGCGGAGCATCAAACACGCTGTTCACCGATGGTGTGAAACTGCCCAAACAAAATCTTCGATGCACTGGGTAGGTAAGCAGTCAATATTTTTTCTTAGCTTTTTGTTTTGTAATTATGTGTTAGGTTGTCCAAGCTTTATACTTGTTATAGTCGCTCTGTATGAGTGTGTCTTGTCGTTAGCCTTTAGATCAGTGTTTGCTTCCAATGTTTGGAAGCTCCCGTTTATATACAGAATTAGCTTGTTTAAAGATTATTATAGAAAACCGTTAATTTCAAACACCCGCATTATCTTTAACATGGTCGTGACACTTCAGCTGCTCGCAGAAATAATTTTTATTTCTAGACACGTTAAGGATACATGGATCTTAAAATATGTTCGCTTAATGTAAGAGGCTTGGGGGACATGCTAAAGAGAAGGGAAATGTTCTCTTGGCTCAGGGCAAAAAATAGCTCTATTTATTTTCTACAAGAAGTCCATTGCTGCGAAAGCACGTCCACCATGTGGTCGGCAGAATGGGGATACAAATCCTTTTTTAGTTGCTGTACGAGCGCAAAGGCAGGAGTTGCAATTCTATTTAACAATACATTCGATTTCGAAATGAAACGAATGTACTGTGATCCAAATGGACGATTCATTATTTGTGATATCCAAACCAACCAAAAGTATATAACGCTGGCCACCATTTACGCTCCCAACGACGATGACGCGGCTTTCTTCGAAGGCTTCTTTGAGCACTTATCAGATTTTCAATGTGAAGAAGTAATTATTGGTGGCGATTTCAACTTAGTGCTTAATTTGGATAAGGACAAGAAAGGTGGCGTCGCAAGAACACACAATAATTCAGTTAGGGTCGTTCAGGAGTTTATGGAAAACTTAGATTTAATTGATGCTTGGAGAGTGCTACATCCCGATTCCTTAAGATATACTTGGCGCCGACGGAAACCCGAAATTCAATGCCGACTAGACTTCTTTCTTGTTAGCCAAAGCTTAATGTGTAATTTCATGCACGCCGATATTTTGACAGGATACAAAACAGACCATTCGATGATCGATATTAGTATAGCTGTTCATTCCAATACAAGAGGACCAGGCTTTTGGAAACTTAACACTTCTTTCTTGAACGAAATCGAATACGTTAACCAAATAAAATCAACAATTCAAGCAGTTAAAGAAGAATATCAAAATGATGACAATGTGAACCACGCGTTATTGTGGGAGATGATAAAAATGAAAATCCGAGAACAATCATTAAAATATGCAACTGCCAAAAAAGCTAAAATTTTAAAACGGGAAGAAGAGCTGGAAAAAGCAATTAACAACTTGCAAATATATATATGGAAACAACAAGCGACGACGAAAATGCAAAACAAGTTGGGGCTCAGGAATTAGAAAGAAAAAAGGCAGAATTGGAGAATATAATTGAGTACCGCACCAAAGGGGCAATCTTAAGATCGAAATGTAGATGGTATAATGAGGGAGAAAGAAACACAAAAGGGTATTTATTTTGCAAAAATAAATGGTTTTATGTAGTCTTGTCTTTTATTATCCCAGCAAACAGAGCTTTGCCAAAGCAACACATACATACTTGTTTATATGCATGACACCTAATCTAGGAGGAACAGGATACATAAATACTTTTTAAACATGGAAAAAAGGCACTACAAACAGGGAGTAATGAGTCAGCTTAAAATTAATGGTGAAGAAACAGTAAACACTGATAAAGAAATCCTAAATCAGTGTGAATCCTTTTACAGAAACCTTTATAGCTCTCATATGAATAACAACGACACTTATGTTAATAACATGTTTTTCGACGAGAATAATACTAAGATGCTGAACCCAGACGAGCAAATGTCATGCGAAGGCCTGCTGTCCAAAGAGGAATGTTTACAAGTCTTAAAAAATACAGAAACAAATAAAACACCAGGCTCAGACGGAATACCTGCAGAATTCTATAAAGTTTTCTGGAACGATTTGTCGGACTTCCTTGTTAATTCGATTAATTTTGCATATCAAACAGGGCAATTTTCGGTAACCCAGAGACGCGGAATCATTAAATTAATCCCCAAAAAAGATGCAGAACCTTACTTTATTAAGAACTGGAGACCAATAACCCTTTTGAACTGCGACTACAAAATTGCGACCAAAGCTATTGCGAATAGACTAAAAAAAAAAGTTCTACCGAACCTTGTAGATAATGATCAAACTGGATTTCTCAAAGATAGGTTTATCGGGGAGAATATTAGACTCATTGACAGCATAATCCATTACGCAACGGCTAACAAAGCCCCAAGTCTTCTACTTTTTCTCGACTTCGAAAAAGCATTTGATACAGTAGAGTGGCCGTTCATTCAAAAACATTTAAATATTACAACTTTGGACAATCACTAATCAACTGTATTAAACTATGCTACCATAACACAGAAAGCTGCATTCTCAATAACGGATGGGCCAGCCACTTTTTTAAGCTTGAACGAGGAGTAAGGCAGGGCTGCCCCCTTTCTCCGTATCTTTTTATTCTCTGTGTTGAGGTTTTAGCGGATGCAATCAGGAAAAACCAAAAGTCAAAGGCATCTTTGTGGATGGAAATGAAATAAAAATTAGTCAGTATGCGGATGACACCACTTTAATCCTCGATGGTTCCAAGGAATCTCTTACATCTTCTCTGCATATATTGGATAATTTTCAACGGATATCTGGCCTTAAATTAAATAACAAAAAGACGGAAGCCCTTTGGATTGGTGCTAATGCTGAAAAAGAAGACAAATTATGCCCAGAAAGAGACCTAAAATGGGTTAAAGGAAAGACCAAAGCTCTTGGATTATGGTTCTCGACTAATCCTGACCTAACCGCAGAGCTGAACTACAACGAAAAATTGATAAAAATAAAGAATAGCCTAAGCTGTTGGGAGTGTCGTCGACTTACCCTTTTTGGCAAAATTACTGTTCTAAAAAGTTTAATTGCGTCCCAACTTGTATACATTTTGTCTCCCCTCACAACTAATCACCGTGTCTTAAGGGAAATCAATAGGCTCTTCTATGATTTCTTATGGAACGGCAAAGGCGACAAAGTTAAGAGGGAAGTAATGATTAATGACTATGAAAAAGGCGGCTTAAAAATGATTGATATTGAATCCTTCAATAAAGGATTGAAAACCATCTGGGTCAAAAAATATACCGATGTAAACAATCACGGAAAATGGAAGTATTTTTTTGACTTAGAACTCCGGAACTACGGTGGCAGAGCCTTTTTCAGCGGCAACCTTAGCAAAAGTGACCTGTCAAACTATGTCAATTTATCCTATCCATTTATTGTGGAAATCTTAAATATCTGGTCTGAAATCACTTACGAGAATAAAACGGACCATTTTTGCTCTCAGAGCCTCTGGCACAACTCCCTTATAAGAATCGATAACAGATCAATCTTCTACAAAAAATGGCAGCAAAAAGGGATTTACAGGGTTTCGCATTTGATGAAAGATTCAAATACTTTCCTATCCTTTGCTGAATTCAAAGATCGGTATGGTATCACTGAAACAAATTATCTTGCTTTTTACGGGCTGTTATCCGCTTTAAAAAATCAAAGCACCCTTACACAATAATACAAATATACAATACGAAAGCTTTTATACGAAATTTATGAAAGCAAGTAAGGCAAGCAGACAGGCCTATAAAAAGTTAATTAGTCTTAAACAAAGGTGTCCAACCAATAGTCAAGAAAAATGGGCTACGGATTGCGCCTTTGAAGCCCATGAACCAATAGACTGGAATGCAGCGTACCAGCTATCTTTCCAGTGTACCAAATCTACAAAACTAATTGTATTTCAATTCAAATTGCTGCATAGACGACTGGCGACTAATGATTTTCTTAAAAAAGTAGGAATAAAAGATAACGATCTCTGTAGTTTCTGCAAAACTGAGAAGGAAAGCCTAATTCATCTTTTCTGGTCCTGTAGAGTTGTCTCTACCTTCTGGCAAAACTTTAAGGAACTTCTTGTAAGCCAAAATCTTGCGCTGAGAACATACAACCTTTCTTTAAATATAGTTCTAGGCCTAAGGCCAGACACATCCAAAAATAAACAGAAACTTAATTTTAATTTTCTTGTGGCGAGATATTATATATAGTCCTGTAGGACACGCAACTTGTCCCCTGAAATGAAACATTTCTCTGTCTTTCTGGCATGTTACAACAGCCTCAAAACTGGAGCAGCGTCAAATGATAATCGTTAGAAATCTAAGTAGGTGATAATTATAATTAAACGTATTTAGCAACAAGCAACTGTTAAAAAAAATGAAGAAAACCCTAAGGCTAACACTGTACGGAAATAATTGTATTTGTAGGTCAACCTTAATAAGTGTTGCACTTTGTTAGTATTGTAAGTAACGTGTATTGTATGTAAGTAGTCTCTTTAATTAATTAATTAAGTAATTAATTAATACAATGTAACTTAATGTAGTGTAAGTAATGTAAGCAATTGTATTGTAAGTAATTATCCAGTAAGTGATGTAGGTAATTGTCCCGTAAGCAATGTAAGTAAGTGAACTGTAAGTTGTTTTTTTTTCTGTGTTTTGCAATTAAAAAAAAAAAAAAAAAAAAAAATTGATTTTCTTTGGCCGTCAATAAAGTCGAATTCTAATCCCTTGCCGTGAGAGTTTATTTCTTATTGCTGTGAGTTTATTTCGACTTTCAGCCTTACATTTTCTCGGCGGAAGTAATTCATGATCATACAGTATAAGTGACGTTTTTGGAAGTGCTAAACGACGACAAAGCAAAAAGCTCGAACAAAATAAATTTATTTAAACTAAACTTGCTCTGAAAAACATGTTTACCCCATCTAGCTCGAGCGCGAGGTGAAAAATAAAAAAAAAACTGACTCATATTTTTTAAAGTAGTTCAAACATTTTTTTTTGCTTTAGTGTAGTCCACTTTTACACTGAATAACTACACTGAATAGAGATGATTTTACGTTTAAATTTGTTTAAATTTTGCACACGGTAAGAAATAAAAGATAAGTTTTGAATTTGCGTACGTGACTGAGCCACCCTTTTCAGTACAACGATATTAAGACAAATACAGGAAAGAAAAGTAAAACGGGAATATGCCTGCTATTTTCTATTCTTAGAAAGCAGACAATAAACTCTTAATTAATTTTTAGGCCATGAGTTGTATTAAAGCAAAACGATAAGAGGATCGTAAAATTATTTTCTATTCTTTAGAAAGGAGTGAATAAACTCTTAATTTATTTTTTGGCTATTAGTTGTTCTGCCTCGAGATTACGATGGATTTTTATTTGTCTTGCACCTATGGGCCAGCGTATACAATACATAAAAGCTTTGACCGCATATTTATCAAAATGAAAACATTGTAACTCCAGCAAAAATTAAATAAATTAAAGCGAAGCTCCGCTTTTAGGCTTGCCTAAATCTATATATTACTTTTGTTTTCCTCTTTGATCACTGTGACCCATCAAAGTCTAATTGGATTAATTTGTGGTTTTTCCGAAGCCACGGATTTTTACAAGAATCCTGCCGCTTTGAAGAGCACACAACGTTCTGTTTTGATAAAAAATTTCCAAACAAGACCCTGTTCCTTTAATTTTCGTTAGTTTGGATCAAATTTCCAAGGGGTAATTATCCGATAGTTCCGAGACAAAAACATTATATTGTTTAAATAGAAATTGAGACATGCGTGACAAATAATCTACTATAATTATTATTATTATTTTCGATCCCAGCCTGGTTCCCCGCTGGGGGACGCGGTCCTTGTTGATCCGCACGACGACCGATGCGGCATGAATTATTTCTAGTACGACTTTTCATATTTGTAGTGCTCGTAACCCAGAGCAGGGTGGCTGCGGGGTTGCTGGCACTTGCCAAAGGTGCCACCCCAGACTCTGCTGGGCGGGAGCGTCCAGTTTCCCGAAGTAGGCTAAAGCGTATGCTTGTCCTACCCCATGCCCTTTTATTATTATTATTATTATTATTATTATTATTATTATTATTCGGCTAACTCAGCAAAAAATAATATCGTTTTTATTGTTCACCGCTGAATTTTCTTCCGCGCCCCCATTTAATCAAAGAGCTCTTCATTCCTTGAAAATGTATGACCAGCAGGTAATTCAAAACAATTCTTTGATGCAATTTCAAAAGCAGAAATAATCGGCGGAATGTCCATTACATTGATATAAGATATATTCGTCTCACATGACTTAGCATGTCTGATTAGCACCCTCGTGTAGGTATCAGGATGGTGAGCGAGATGTTGTGAGTTCAAATCCCAGAGGGGTCAGTTTTTTTTCTTTTTTAATCCGTAGCACTAAAATGGTTTGTTTATTATATCGCTCCGTAGGTATGCACTGCAGAATAACTTTCATGTAAGCCGTTAAGTAATAACGCCGTAATTAAATATAATAGAACATATAGACTGATTCATGTACAGATGTACTTTTGCTGTTACATCTGAAAAGCGTTTCATTTTCTTGCGAACAAGCAGCCACGCAGTCGATTTTAGCCAGCGCTCTGGTTTCTAGAAAGATCCATCGTGATGAAGCTTATGTGAAACCTGATTTAGTTTTCAAATGCTCCTTCATGTACGACGCTAGCTCGAAAGATAGAAACGAAAGTCATCGATCAATTTATGGCTCTCGACGTCCACTTTTTTGCGTTCGATTACTTTATACACGTAATTGTCAGCCACATTTTGTTTCTTTGCTTCTTTTTGGTTTTCTTGTAAACCACTTTAAATTTAAAAGGTCGCCTTTATACGGCCGCCTTGCTACGTTTTTACTTCTATTATATTCGCTGGCCAGCGGAATTGCAAAAAATGTTTACAGATGATGGACCGACCGACCGACCGACCAATGAGTGCCATTGGGCTAGCTACTAAACTTCCTGAATTAAAATTCAGTCGTAAAAACGAGCATCTTGAATTATTTTTTTTTTTTACTTTTTAGGAAAAAAGACTTAATTAAAAGCCAAAAACACTAACGAAACAAAACGAGACAGGAAACCCACTAAATGCAGTGAGTTTAGTGGGGTTTTTCTGTCTGTAGCCCCACTTGTGTACAGAAAATTTCACGGACGAGTTCTATCCATTAGGTTGTTTTCCTCGGACGGGCACTTTGGGCTACCTTATTCTCCTTTATTTTCGCTGGACTTTAATTTCGCGACAATTTTTTTCGGCACATTTCGCGATTCTTTAATTTTGCGATCGGGAAGAAAAAATGTGTTTGCAGGGAATTAAATTTCGCGATATTGAAGATTCAATGTCTATTTTTTCTTTACAAAAACTGTACGGGACAGAATGGTCAATTTGACGACTATACAAAGGATGTATTGGAGGACCTTTGCGTAGATGATTACTCGGATGTCGAAGAAAAACTTGAGAGCGAATCTTGACACTGATTAACGTCTAAAGTAATTTAACAATTATTCCATGAGCCCGTTTGGATACGAGGTGGTAAATAACCAACGAGGCGCGAAGCGCCGAGTTGCCTATAACGACTCGTTCCAACACGTACAAGGGCGAATGGAATAATTGTTTTATTAAATTCTTCTCAAGTTTAAATCGACTGGACATTTCATTTTGATAGAAAAGAAGTGATAGTATGAGGAGGCGCGAAAATTTCTGGCGCTGTGTTCACTTCTTGAGTTGAATGAAACTTACGAGGAAAGCGAGTGAGAGAGCTTTCTTCCCAAGATTTTCCTCGAACTATCCCCTCTAAAGTCGTCTAAATATTCTGGAAATTGTGATGACAGTTAAGATTTACGAGAAGATCCGAAGCAAAAGCTTTTCTGGAAACTACACGTCTTGTGCAAGTCGAACGAAGCAAGTGTTTAGAAGTATTATTAATTACAGCGCGACGCGCCTTACTGTGGCCACCCAACAAACTTTTTTGACAAGTTATAATCAGCCAATCAGAGAGCGCGAATTCGTTTCACGAAACCTGTGGAATCGTATTTGTAAACAAGGTTGTATTTTATTTCAGCTTATATTTTTGGTATGGTACAGACCTAAATCAATTTTAAAGCGGAAATATTTTTAACATATCCACCGTTTTGAAAATAGCTAAAAGAATTTTGCTATGAAATTGTTGAAACTCCCTCGACGATTGCGATCTTTGTTTAGTCGGTGGCCAGCATTTGACATTTTCGAAGGAATTCCTTTATTTGGTGGTGAAAGCAATATTCGAATGTGTTTAAATACGGCCGGGGAGTACGGAGGTTGGAAAAGCAGCTGAACTCCGAAGTCATTCAGCAGATCTCTAAACACTGGCTCAATAAATAGACCATGGTGGAATCCCCAATTATCGAAATTATCCGCAATTATATTACAATTATCCGAAATTATTCGCAATTAATGAACGGTGGCTAAAGTAGTAAATTCTTCTTGCTGAGCTTTGAGTTTCTGTAACTCTCCAGAAGCACTGGTAATCGACGTTTTTATACATTGTAGTCACTAGCTGTCTTCTCAATGGCTAAGAGCCTACAGCTAATTCTGGGAATCCGCGCAACCCCGTGCAACCTACAGATTAGTGAATAATCTGCTAGCAGATTATTCACTAATCTGTAGGTTGCGCGCGCAATGCATGACTTCCGTCGATTCACTTCTTCAACCGAGAAATAATTTGACCAAAGTTCAAAAATTGCTGGACAATAAAGTCTCGGAAAACACAAAATGACTAACAAAAATTGGGAAGGAACTATTCCACGATTTAGAAGGACGACCAGTCGGAATTAGCACAAGTTTTGAAACAGGTTGAAATCGTTTGTCATATTACTTCCTTTTCCAGAAAAACAATGTATAATAAAACAATTACTATATTCGGTTTATGTGATATTCGGAATAATCAAGGTCTCTGTAAGTGTTATCAGCGTCAGCCTTCGGCTTCGGCTGATAACACTTACCTCGACCTTGATTATTCCGGATATCACAAAAACCTCATCCAATAATTGTTTATAATCTGCACCTGCAAAGCTAGTAGGTTTTCCTTCATCTCGGTTGTTTACTTGTTTTTCTATCCAATGCTTTACACGTATTCTTTCCGCTCATGCTAGCGCTGTGTGAAGAAGCTGCGAGACACTTTGACACTTGGCATTTGCGGGCGTGCTAATACAACTGTTCGAGGTAAACTTCTAAGAAAGGTCTATCGACTTCAACGGTGCCCTCTTGCCTTTCATGCCAACGACATTCTTGATCTCGCTGTCCAAAATACGTTTCTCGGCCAGGATCAGTTTGTCTGGTGAAGGAAAAAACGCATCAATGTCCCCCGGGTTGTAGATATTTGAGGGAGCTTAGTCGGAGTTTTGAATCCACGAGATCCAGTTGTAGAGCTCACTCATTTCGTCCTTCGCCGTAATGCGTTTAACCTTCTTTAGACTCTTTAGCGTTTAGCTTTCTCTCTATCGCTTCATGTAGAGGACTAAAATTAGAACCCGCGCTTTTAACAAGGAGGCGGGACAGCTCAAACAAATTCGCGCTCTCTGATTGGCCAACTTGTCAAAAAAGTTTGTTGGGTGGCCACGGTAAGGCGCGTCGCGCTGTAAACTTTTCGCATAAATCCTTTTGTTTTGCGTAGCTAATTTTACTATGGCATTTCTGTGGTTTTTGTAGCACTGCTGATTATTTCTTGTTAATAAAGCTCGCCAAACTTGCTGTTTTCAACCATTTTTCTGAAATTTACGCTGAGCGGCACTTGCCGCACTCATTTCTCATATAAGGTCAAACATAGGTATATGAGCTGATAACCGGGATTCAGTGAACCAATCAGTTCCGTGCACGTGTCGCTTGAGTTAGCCAAACTTCATATCTTTCCGTTCGAGTGCAAAGGTATAATTTTTTTTTAATCCAGCATATGTCGACAACTCCGATCGCTCCTTCGCGATCTCATGTAGAAATTCTTTTTTCATATATTTTTATTTGCATTCATTGGCTTATTAAAATGTACTTCTATTGGTATCTGTGCAGTTCTGTTGTATTTTGTGGCTTTCCTTGCCGTGTCGAATCTTAAATTTCATTGATTGCATACCTCCTGAAAAATAAAAAGAAATAATAAAAAGAAAAGCTTACAACGACCCTACAACACGGGGTATTTCGAGTCGGGCACCCATCCAAGTGTTAACCCCGCCCGGCAAGCCTTAACTTTGGCCAGCTTGAATTGAGCAAGCGCTTTCATTGTGGTTTGAATGAGAAAAAAAGGGGGTTGTGCGAAATATACCTGAGTTCAAATTCGTTGCTGCAAGACAAGTAGTAAAAAAATACCGATTAATAAAGACTAGAGTCAAGTTATTCTGTATTATTTTTCTATAATACCCAATAAAATTGCAGGCTCCATCCAACCTGGCTGCAGTTAAGTCCTGTCGGATGGGGTTAATACATGGATTGGTGACCAACTGGAAATTACCGGTGTAGCCGCTCTTTCTTCTTGATTGCTCCGACTTTCACCTTTAAGGGGAAAGATATGAAGATCCACGAATGCTGAAAGTCTGATACTACACGTACATCAAGAACCGTACAACCTGTGCCAAACCTCCTATTTCTGTTACAATAAAAACTAAATTCGCTGTGCAGTGACCCTCGAAAGCTCGACCTGTTTACAGATTTCATCGATCATTCTACCCTTTGCGTAGGTGTTTCAGTCGATTTAAAAAAATGAATATAACGTCTGATCTACCAAAAAATACCAGAAGAGAAACGGTTGCATTCGCTAACATCTCTGCATCATTGACTTGAGTAAATGAAGGAAGGTAACGGAGTAAAATGCCACATTCTTAACTCGTTTCCCGATTGACGCTTTGCCCGCCATCTTTAATTTAATATCACTCATGCGAAGCGTGACGTCATACTGGCAGTGACGATTGAACCAACCTTAGAGGCACCCCCCCCCCCTCCCCTCACCTGTCATACACGTTTTGGTTTCCTTTGGAAATTGAACACGGTATTGGAATTTTGAATCTCGGACTACCTGTCTATTTTACAGCCGATTTTAGTGCAATGTGTAGACCCTTCACAGTATTTAGCGCAAATTGAACCCTTATGCAGTTAAATGTCATAAATGGCTTTGCTTTGCTAAAACAAACGATACAATAATTTTATACTCAGCGAGCTGTAAACATGTAGCGCGACTGTTGTCTAACTGGTCGAATGTTTTCAAAACCCGAGTCTCCACACTGCACTGAAATCGGCTGTAAAAATGTCGCTAAAAAACAACGGATCTTTGGTTATTTTTGCAGAAATTTTGACGATTGCAACTGACCCTTACCTACAAAGCCGTCCATTAGTGTTAACGCAGTCCCGATCATTCTTCCCATCATTTGGGCCTGGACAATAATTTCGGATTTCAGCATACGAGTCACTGCATGAAGAACCTCCCGGCAGACAACAATTAGGCTTACTATTCCATACACAACAGTGTGTTCGTTCACTCCCATCGTTAGGGCGCGGGCAATAATTTCGCTTGTCAGCACTGTCGCTGCACGATGAACCTCCCGGCAGACAACAAGTAGGCTGACTATTCCATAAACAACAGTGTGTTCGTTCCTTTCCATCATCTGGGCGCGGGCAATAATTTCGCTTGTCAGCACTGTCGCTGCACGATGAACCTCCCGGCAGACAACAAGCAGGCTGATTATTCCATAAACAACAATGTGTTCGTTCAGGAGGGTCGGACAGCTGTGGACATGTGTATGTATCGTTGTAAGGTCCTAGGCATCGTGTTGTATTTAGGCCACGCACTGCTGATGTAGACAAGAAAAGGTTCACAACAAAAGAAAAATGAAGAGAATGGATGTACTGAAATTTGGTTTACAGACTTGCTGTACTGAGTTTGCAACGTCATTATTAGTATTGTATGTATTGTAACCGCGCCGCAAGCAATGTAAAAAACTGCACTGTTACTAATATAAGTAACAGTACTGTAAGTCTGTGTAAGTAGTTGTACCGAAGTAACTGCAAATTAAGCAATATTAGTACTTGTATTGTTTATAATGTAAATAATTGTATCGTAAGTAACTTTAAAAGCAGTCCACCTGAAAGTTATTGCTGTTTTTGTGTGTTTTAATAAAAAAATAATAAATAAGTAAACGATCTTCCTTTCTTTTTACAACATAGAGCTGTTACGCTCTATGTTGTAAACTTTCGCCCGAAATCCCGTTGTCCCGATAAGCTGCCCGTCGCCCCCACTATCTGCCCCTGGGTCTCCCAGAATGCGGACAGGGTCGCGAAGTAAACTTTTTCTGCTGTTTGTTAGTTTTCTTTTCGTTCATTTCTTTGTTATTTTTGAATAGTTGTTAGGCCGCAAGCCGGCGTTGCCTTTGCTATTCTAGATCGAATTAGACATTCCTTTCCCGTGTTGACGTGGTCTTTTGTCCATCAACGGAACATATTTGTCCATGCATGTACACAAAGTGGTATCTTTAAATTAAGCTCCAGGCCCATGGCTTTGTAACCTTCGTCTGAGCGCTACATTGATTTTCTCAGCCTTGTGGCCAGTCAAGACCTTTTCTATCTTCACTTGATCTTAACATTTTGAAACATTCAAACACGAAGACCGATATCAATATCACGAAACTAACTGAACTACAGTAACTCAGCCAAGATTGCTTTTTGCTCGCTCAAGATAACAGCAAAAAATGGGCAACAGTAAAGTCAGTAAAGCTTACCTGCGACAAGGAAACTCAGAATTACCAGTATGCAGTAAACGTGACGCTCCATGATGAAACCTTTTGATCAGTAGTTGGCGTAAACTGACGAAAACCAAATCAGAGCTTGTTATTTATTCAATTGTCAGTGGTCAGTAATATTACGGAAAGGATGCGGAAATATATCGCATATAATGCACCGTCATATCTTTAATGTATTTGAGGTAAAGTAATTAATCAATCACCAGGGCGTGTTATTTTTTTTATACGCTCCATCTCATCGTTGCATAAGGACAAGGGAAGAGGCGAGCCCGGAGGCCGAAAGGAGCGAAAGCTAAGGCACAAAGGTGAGCCATCGCTGCGGGGAGGAGGGTGGGGCGACGATCTGATGTCTGGCGTCCGTTTAAACGAAGAGAGGGAAAAACAGGACAAAACAGACTTATTTATACTGAAGTAGCCAAAAATTATGTAAGGTCGACTCCCTGGGGTATACACAGAAGCAGGGAAGTAAATAAGTAACATCCCAAAGGAATTAGGGGCGATTGTGCATGAGGACTCCCAGTGAGAATAGGGCAAAAATACGGGCTGACAAACGTACGGAATTCTGGCCCAAACAAAGTAGAAAAATTAGTGGAATAATAAATCCCTTATTCGATTGTTTAACATATAATACGAGCGGACATTTATGTAAATATAATTGTATAATTGTAATCAATCCTCCTGTAAGTAATTGCTGTTTTTTTAGTTAATAATAATAAACAAGAAAAAAATAAAAATAAAAAATTAAAGATCTTTCTTTATTATTTCAGCGATCGATGAAGCTACCTGATTTTAAACATCGAGAAGAGCGAAATCTGCATGGAGACAACAGAACATGCCAGCCATTAATAATATTGTTTTATGTTGTCAAGAAGTTGCACTGCATGTTTCAATTTTAAGGCAATAACGTAAGTGGTCGCGAAGTAGGCTTCAGTTGTTTGCTTGTTTTCTTTTCGCTCATTTCTATGTTATTATTGAATAGTTGTTATGCTGCAAGCCAGCGTTGAGAGTTAGATATTCTTTTCCTGTGTACATGTCGGAGTGGTCTTTTGTCCAACGAAACATGTGTGTTCATGCATGTACACAATATTGTGGGATCTTAAATTCCAGGCCCATGGCTTTATAACCTTCGACTGAAGCTACATTAATTTTCTCAGCCTTGTTCCAGTCAAGACCTTTCTAGCTTCACTTGATCTTAACATTTTGAAACAGTCAAACACGAAGGCCGATATCAATAACACAAGACTAACTGAACTACAGCGGCTCACTCAGCCAAGATAGCTTTTTGCTTGCAGAAGATTACGGCAAAAAATGGGCAACAGTAAAGTCAGTAAAGCTTACCTGCGACAAGGAAACTCAGAATTACCAGTATGCAGTTAACGTGACGCTCCATGATAAAACCTTTTGATCAGAAGTTGGCGTAAACTGACGAAAACCAAATCAGAGCTTGTTTTTTATTCAATTGTCAGTGGTCAGTAATATTACGGAAAGGATGCGGAAATATACTGCAAATAATGCACCGTCATATCTTCAATGTATTAGAGGTAGAGTAATTAATCGATCACCAGGGCGTGTTATTTATTTTATACGCTCCATCTCATCGTTGCATAAGGACAACTGTAAAGTGTCTTGTCACTCCGAAATTTCCTTCACTCGACTTCAAAATTTGTTTAAGACGGAATCCACTAGGAAGTCGAGTAATATTTATTAAAGTTGGACAAAAATCAATTTCCAGAATAATTTAAATCCTATTGCGTTATTTCCTACCCTTAATAAAAGGTAAAGATGTAAGTAATTATCCGTGATAACACCAACAACAATTTCTTATCAGAGTCTGAGAAAATGAATTTCAAAGTTCACAAGGTATAGGAAAAATCTCACGTGTAGCCATTTTGTAAATTCGTCTTAAGCGATTCAGTGGAATTCAGCGCAACTTCAAAATGTGTTTTCGATGTGTGGTGTTGTTAGAAAAGATTTCTTTTGATAAGATATTTGAAGCAGTAACAAAAAAGTTTGCAATAAGGTGGAAATAATTCTGGTACAACAATTTCTTATCCGAGTCTGAGAAAATGATATTTAAAGTTCACAAGCTATGGGCAAAAGCCCCGGGGGGGGGCACTCCCATATATGAGCTATATAGGTATGTACCGCTGTGAAGGGTATGGATTTCAAGCAGTTTAGTCTGGGATAGGGTATAGAAATCAGAGAGTTTTGGTCTAGAAAAGGGTAGCATTTGCCGGGAAACCGATCGACGATATGACGAATATAGTCCAGAAACTCGGAAGAGAAAGAGGCTTTCCTAAACGTAAATAAAATCATCGCGGCATCGTTGTTCACAGATGGTTTCCATTAAAACACTGATAATGATACAGTTCTAACAAAATGCAAGTCTGGGATAGGGTAGGGATTTTCAGTGTCTAGTCTAGTATAGGGTTGCAAAAATCAACTGAACATGGTCTGGTATAGGGTAAGGGCTTCAAATTCCCAGCGGCACACCCCCACCCAAAAATATACCGGGTGCCCCCCCCGGGGCAAAAGCTTACATCTTTTAAGCGATTCAGTGGAATTCAGCGCAACTTCAAAATGTGTTTTCGATGTGTGGTGTTGTTAGAAAAGATTTCTTTCGATAAGATATTTGAAGCAGTAACACAAAAGCTTCCAATCAGGTGTAAATAGTTTTGGTACATAATTTTGTCCAATAACTACTCGAAGTCCTGGCGGATTTCCTCTTAAGCAAGTCACTGGCTGAAGGAACAGTACGTATGAAAATTTGTCCGACTACAATGGAATTTTTAACAACTCGAAATCGGAAAGTTTAACTTCAATTCAATTCAGTATACGTATCTTTGTTTAATATTTCAATCCCATTTTCGAAAATTACGCTGGTGTGTTGCCGCCATCGGCTCAAGTCCATAGTTTTTAGAATGTTATTTCTATTTTTAAAAACATAAACCAGATAAAAGCAAGTGTAGCATGTGTGAATGTTTAAGTTCTACCCTCTCAAACCCATGTTTATGAATAAGGAGCATGCGCACTGGGAACGTTTAATGATTAAAGTGTGTACCAATCTCGTTCCGAGAACCGGCGCGTTCCAGTGAAACAAAGCCCGGATCATTCAAAGACGGGTTGTGTGGAACCAAGAAGATAACGAATCGCGATATAAAAGAGACATGATTCTAGCCGTACGTGCAGACTCTCAAATAAAATTCCTAAACCAAAAGCTAACAGGTAAAATTCTTTTTGTATAATTCATTCAAGAATAACAGAGATAAAGGTAAAGACTTAAAGCAACACAACAAAAATTTGAAGAAAGAAAGAAGCTCCATCATAGTATTGATGTAGTCAGCTTAAAGTGATGAAAAACACGTCAGGGCATGATGCTTTTTATTGTCAGTGGTCAGTAATATTACAGAAAGTGAACATTTATTGTAAAATGACGCAGCTGTCATAACTGTGTTAAGTGGCAAACACCCATCAGAGCATGTTAAGCTATTTTATACACTTCATCACATATTTTAATATAAAGTGGCAGTCAGTGCTATAGCCAGAGAACGGTAAAGGGATGAAATGGTGTGCAGGTACGGTAAAGAAAGATCTTTAATTTTTTATTTTTATTTTTTTCTTGTTTATTATTATTAACTAAAAAAACAGCAATTACTTACAGGAGGATTGATTACAATTATACAATTATATTTACATAAATGTCCGCTCGTATTATATGTTAAACAATCGAATAAGGGATTTATTATTCCACTGATTTTTCTACTTTGTTTGGGCCAGAATTCCGTACGTTTGTCAGCCCGTATTTTTGCCCTATTCTCACTGGGAGTCCTCATGCACAATCGCCCCTAATTCCTTTGGGATGTTACTTATTTACTTCCCTGCTTCTGTGTATACCCCAGGGAGTCGACCTTACATAATTTTTGGCTACTTCAGTATAAATAAGTCTGTTTTGTCCTGTTTTTCCCTCTCTTCGTTTAAACGGACGCCAGACATCAGATCGTCGCCCCACCCTCCTCCCCGCAGCGATGGCTCACCTTTGTGCCTTAGCTTTCGCTCCTTTCCGCCTCCGAGCTCGCCTCTTCCCATATCTTATCCCAACCTGGGGCGTTTGGGAGTGGGGGCTCCCAGCGGGAATTTATTACTGTTCTACTGTGTAATAACGTGGCATATTTTGCGCGTTTTTTTGCCTAAATATGGTAAAATGGCGCAATAGTGGAATAATAATGTTACTTATATCACTTACAGTGCAGTTTTTTTTACACAACAACAAATACAATACTAATAATGACATTACAATGAAAACCAGCATTTTAACTCAGTACAGCAAGTCGTTTAAAACAAATTTTTAGTACATCCATTCTTTTTTTTCTTTTGTTGTACAGTCAACTCTCTCTAAGACGGACACCGTCGGGACTGGCCCCAACTGTCCGTCTTAGAGAGGTGTCCGCCCTATAGAGAGTCGAGTTAACGTGACACCAGAAATTTTGAGACGATTTAGCTAAACGGCTATGCACAACGAATACACGTATGTTTTTAGTCACTTACTTTAGCAAAACCTATAAAGTGGAACAAAAATAATATCAGAAATTCGACTTGTTTGTTAATAACAAACGGTAATACTGTAAGTAGAAAACTAAATCTTGCTGCTTATATACCAGTTTAAGCAGAGAAGTAATGCGTTTTAGCGGATTGTTTTTGGTAAGTTTGGTATTCTGAAGGCGCTGACCTACTATGCTATGTGTCGATAACAAGTTTTGAGGTATTATTTACTAAAAAATAACTTTTTTTGTGCGTGTCCGTTTCAAAGTGTCCGTTGTCCGTCTTAGAGAGGTGTCCGTCTTACAGAGAGTTTTCTTACAGTAAAATGACTGAAAAACGGCAGGGACCATAACCAGGTGTCCGTCTTATGGAGGTGTCCGTCTTATAGAGGTGTCCGTTAAGAGAGAGTTGACTGTAAACCTTTTTATTGTTATTTATAAAATAACTCAGATACTACGCGCGCTCTTATTGGTCAAAAACCTATGTACTATTGTACCGGTAAAGTCCCGCTTCTGTCCCGACATGGCCGCACTACGCTCGATTACGCATACTGGACGAAGAATTAAACTTAGTTTAATGTATTCTTTTGGTCTATCTGATGGTTAAAACGGAGGATATATGATTCTCGTAAATGATCATGAAAATTTACTTGGGCGGATCACAAAATTAAATTTTCCCGCCCACCACGAAGGAACTAGAGAAAAAACGAAAACGCAGAGACAAACATATGAGAAGGAACACAATAAACAGGTACGCTTTCACTGGACTGGAAAAATATTAAAAACATGGATATGGTTCCATTCAACATAAACTCGGAAACTTTATATGAAAGGAATTAAAACTGATCAAATTGGTCGCGATGAACATGAATTATTTTGATGGCAGAACCTCACACTGAGTTCTTGTACGCGCTTGAATTATATTTTCAGTTTAACGTGCTTTCAGTGCTTTCTTCCAAGTCTGTTATTCGGCGAAAAGGAAAGAATATGGAATAAATAAATTCATAACAAATTTCTTAAGCACTGTTTGTGGAACTAACCTTTATTCTCAATACCTTCGTCAGTCTGTGAAGTTTGTAAACTTCCAAAGTTTTCGTGTTTCTTTTACCTGCTCTTACTTTCGCGATGAATGACTCCGGCCATAATTTGCTAGATTTACACGTCAAAGAACTTTTAAATATTTGAATACATTTTATACCGTGACAGTTTGTCTTTTTCCTTTCCTTTCTTATGACTTTCATAGCTTTAAGAGAACTTTTAAACGTTTTTGTCGCGTCGATTTGTGGATGGAGGGTTGGGGCGGAGACCTTATTGCCCGAAAAAAAAAATGACATCCGTTGAAAACAAATTTAAATTGTTTTTGCCCCACTTGAAAATTATACAAACGCGTAGGAAACATTCAGGGATAAATGAGTTAAATCATTTCGTTGAAAGTTTTGAGCTGGCGCTTAGAACTGAATTAAATGATAACAACTGAATTAAACTGAGCTGTCACTCAGAACTTGGGAGAAAAATCAAACCGAAATTTGCGAGAGAAACACAAGCTGATATATGAGAAATCATTATTAAGACTTATGAATATCGGTATATTTCCAATCCTGAGATTTATCAGCTTATTTTCTATTTTTTCTCTATGCTTTTTGCCCTAATTCCAAGCGTTTTGCCCGAAAAATTTCAGTGCTGGTGGGGGGGGGGGCAGCCACCCTCCACCCCCCCGCCTCGTACGCCTATGACTGCCGGTTAAGCCTCACATGTTCTGTTTTATCTATACAGTGTTCGCCCTTCTCGAAGCTTAAAGCACTCCTCCAAAATCAAAATTCCTCTGTACAGAATGCTCGTAAAACAAATTTACATCAATTTCTTTAATGCTTTTGACAGCAGTACGTGGCCTAAATATAACACGATGTCTCGGACCTTACAACGATACATACACATGTCCAAGGCTGTCTGGCCCTCCTGAACGAACACGTTGTTTATTGAATAATGAGCCTGCTTGTTGTCTACCGGGAGGTTCATCGTGCAGTGAGAGTGCTGACAAACGAAATTATTGCCCGCGCCGATGGAAATGAACGGACTCACTGTTGTGTATGGGATAGTCAGCCTACTTGTTGTCTGCCAGGAGGTTCTTCATGCAGTGACAAACATGCTGAGAGACGAAACTATTGCCCAGGCCCTAACCATGGGGAGAATGATCGGGACTGTTGTACAGAAGGAAATGAACCTTCCAAAAGGCCAACGTGTTGCAGGTAAGGCTTCGTCAACCCTATTAGTCAGGTACACTGGAGCCCAAAATGTGATACCCATAGCTATTTTTACTAAATCGAGTACGCTGATTTTGAAAATCATTATTGCCAATCTCAATTCTTGTGTAGTTTGGGGGCATTTAATTATGACGTCATTGTCCAAATAAGGAGTTTTCTGTCCTTTAGCAATTTTAAGCATTATTCATCTAGACTTTCTTTGAAAGCATACCGTATTTATTCGATTAAGCGCCCTGGGCGCTTATTTAATTTTTGGACCTTGAGAGTGGGCGCTTATTCGAGGCTGGGCGCTTATTAACTTTTCACCATTTTTAGCAAGTATTTAGTTTATTTTTGTAACAAAACAATAAATAATAACAAAACTCGTAGATGTACCAAAGCAGAATTTTAACTGTTTATTAAAAGTTTTTGTAAATTACTAAACTACTGGTCTACGGGGAAGTCTCTTAGTAGTACTTAGTCAATTTAAATAATCAATACTCCTCTTGTGCACGTCACTTTACTTTTTTATGGTGTGGGGGTGGATGGGCGCTTATTCGAGGCTGGGCGCTTATTAACTTTTCCTACCTTCAGGGTGGGCGCTTATTCGAGGTGGGCGCCTTTTCGAGGTTGGGCGCTTAATCGAATAAATACGGTATTTAGTGTACTGTAAATATAATTTGAAGAATTTCTGACAGTTTTTACGCTAGTTTCTATGAATATCAAGCCGTTCAGTGACAATTGACCATACACACATTCACCTTATCACGGGTGTAGTTTTGACATTTTGTTGAAAAACGAATGTGATCCTTGTAGCAATATAATGCTGCACAAAAATCAACGATGATTGACATCACCACGACAACCTCTTTGATTCACAGACAGAGTGTCAAGGAGAGAACGAAGCAAGATAATAAAGCTGTATTTGCAGTACATTCTACACAACAAAAATTGGGCTGTTTTCGTCAGAGACAAATGAGACATTGCAGATCTAACATTGCCACAAACGATCTCTACTCGCGGCTCTAGAACTTGAACAATATCTTTCTTTTGGACAAATTCAGCTTGAACGATTCGTGGAATGAAGGCTAATATTTCAGAAAGAAAAGAAGAACGGGAGCGGGAAGAAAGGATGGAAGAAAAATTACCGTGACCTATTCGCAAGAATAATCCGGCTACATTTAATACTAATAATAATAAAAAAAGGTGCTTAAAAACGCATTAACAACCTGTCGGAGTCTCAATGCTTTTTACAATTTAAGTTGTGTACCTAATCAAATATAGACGTTATTAAAGAGAAAAGTTTTAAGTCTAGATTTAAAAGAGTCAACTGTGTAACACTGTCTGACTACAATGGGAAAGTCATTCCATAGCTTTGGTGCAATCACAGAGAACGATCTGTCACCATAGGTAATCGTTTGCCGGCATTTATAAAGTTAAAAGTGCTGCAACTATATCCGAGAAGAGAAAGATTTTGCATGCAAACCAGAGTATGTTGTGTTATCTCGCAACGGTGTATGAAGGCAGATGTTCTCTGCTTAGATCCTATATTGTTCTTCATGCAGTGAGTCTTAGCGGGCATGTCAACAACATAGTTTTTTTCACTTAAAGCACAGACGTGCTGTTACATAAATTCTCTTGGCGTATCACGCTAAGCTCTCATCAAAGGTGTGGGTACAAACATTTGGAGGAGATTTCAGTATATCTTACTCATAACTTGTCAAGTGCATTATTAACATTTCACATCATCGCCGGCTGTAATAGCACCTCTTTTATCTGTGGACCGGACATTCAAAGAGAAGTTTTACAGAGCACTTTAATCTTCTCTCCTCGGTGACAGAAGATGCACTCGAAGCTGACACCACCGCATCCCCCAGAGAAGTTTGTTTGTTGAATTATAAGACATGGGAGGACTCATTGGACTTTGCTCGTGTTGTGCTTTTTGGCAAAGTCCGTATCCCAGAAAAGCTACAACATACTAGCGAGTAGCGACCCGTTCAAACAGAGGAGTGGCGCCATACACACATTCAGAAACCAGTGCTTCTGAACCCAGAATGGACAGGCTGGAGGGTTGCAGATGATTTTCTAGTCCCTTCCTTGTAACACTAGATCCAATCCAAAGGCTTGTCTAGAGATGTTTTCATGTGAACTGACCACTGTCTTCGCGACTCTTTGCTGTAAATGCAGAAAATCGCATGTCATGTTCACTGGTCTGTGTGGATGCACCAATACCGGCGCTAATTGCTGTACCAAACTGTGCTAAAACGTTTTAAAGATGCTTGTATAAAAAGCAACATTAGTTTAGTGTTTTTGAAAGAGTTTAGAAGATATATTAAAAATATTTACAATATTGATTAACAAAACAGTAGAACCCCGGTAACTCGAACTCGGATAACTCGAACAACCCTGCTAACTCGAACTAACTTCTATTTCCCTTGGATTTGAACTCACTTTTCATTCATTTTTACTTGGTTAACTTGCGAACTCGGATAACTCGAACAACCCCGCTAACTCGAACTAACTTCCATTTCCCTTGGATTTGAACTCACTTTTCATTTTTACTTGGTTAACTCAAACTTGGATAACTCGAACATCCCCCTTAACTCGAACTAAATTTCATTTCCCTTGATCCAAATTTGGGTCAAATTTACCCCGATAACTCGAATTCCGGTTCTTGCAACTTGCCACGGTTGCCCATTGATCAGAGCAACGAACAGATCACGTATTTTACAGCATTTTTCTACTCTTATCATAAGAATCTATGATCGTGTTAGTGTTTCTGACGAGATAAGTTTAATTTTCACTGTACTGTATACTGAATTGCTGACTGAAATCAGTAAACTATCAGTTATTAACTTGGCTTATTAAATATTCAATCGACCCCGATAACTCGAGTTAAGAGTTCGAGTTACAGGGGTTCTACTGTATGATAGACATTTTGGGCTCCTGTGTACCTGATTATATACAAAAACCGTCACTTATCTCTTTTGTTTGACTTGACAAATTATTAAGTTTATAAAGATTTAACCGATTGCTTTGCTCCTGATTTATCCTGTTTCATTTTTATTTTCACGGATAAGAACCTCAAAACCTGGATCATTCTTCCATAGGGCTCTTGGTATTGATAGTTTGTCGGTATATTTAACAATTATTCGCCGAAGGCGAAGTGATTATTGTTGAATAATCCCCGAGACGAAGTCGAGGGGATTATTAGTATTTTTATTTATTTATTTTTTTTTATTAGTATTATTAGGGATTTCACGTGTTTCACCAAACACGTGAAACATAGGTTTACTAGTCAAAAAGTTGTACATTGATCAAATTGTTTTCACAAAATCGGTTCACTGAGCTGGTCTTACTATTTATTTTACTCGTAACTACTCGATAACTCCATATTGCCTTTGTAGTATTGCCGTATTGGTCGACTAATGAAATTTTGTATGGGAAAAAATTATTTTTTTAATAGTTTACACGCGACTCTTTCCATACAGAAGCGATTCGCTTTCGCTAAATAAAATCCTAATGTTTATATCCGTGGTCACTCGAGCGCTTTCGCCGGCTTTGTATGAGAACAATGCACGGTTAAGCCTCTGTCTGCTTGATGGTGAATAAATATTCGATCTATTTGAGCTTCAAAAACCTCTAGGAAGCTAAATGAAATATATCTCAAGTAAATTAAAAAACGGAGCTTCTTATAAAACTCTCTCACTTCGATCCGCAGTGGAACAAGTGCTCTCAAGTAGACTATGTACCCTACTCTGTCAATTTGTCAATCAAGTAGACTTATCGTGTCGTCAAAGCATAAATTATGCTGCATAAATTCCCGCGCGCATTTTATTTTAATTTATTTCACCTCACCAAAGATTCCCGCGCATTTTAGACATAAGCCACACCTCCATTATGACGTCATCCAAAATTAATTTATTCTAGCTGCCCACTTTTAGTGGATGGCTGCCCAAAAAAGGGGCGTCAATCATGCGCCCTTTTACTACTCATTAATGATCAAATCTACCAATTGTTACAAAATTTGTCCACTAGTGCGATTCGGCCCTTTAAATTTAATTTATTTCTGTAGAAAACACACCATATTTACTAAATTTTTTTTTTTATTATTATTTTTTATTTTTTTTTTTTTTTTTTTTTTTTTTTTTATATATATATATATATATTTTTTTTTTTTTTTTTTTTTTTTTTTTTTTTTTTTTAATTTATTTATTGACACACAAAGAACACTACTTACTTAACAAATACATACACTACCTACGATGCTAATTACAAGACATTACTTATTACATTATTTAATATACATTTTCTTTTTAAATAATAATATCGCAATAACACGCCTTACAATACCTACTATAACAAATAGCGCTCTTACAAAAAAATATTACATTATATTACTATTACATTTTAAAGTTACAATCTATTTACAAAGTTCAATTTTTTACTACTAACTCTAATACTAACTGTATGTATTTTATTTTACTATGAAACGAAAAATAAATAAATAAATAAATAAATAAATAAATAAATAAATAAATAGATTGCGGCACAACCTCTGGGCAGGGGGCGGGGTAACTTGGGGGGAACTCAGGCACAAAGTGTTGTCCATTTTGCTTTGAATTTCGTCAAACTATTATTTTTAACAGCGATTGTGCGTTCATAGAGAATCTTTTGATTGAGTAAGAGAAGGAAGATATCTAGATTCGGATATGCTGAATTCAACCAGGACAGAAAAATGTGATACTTGGCGATGATGAGGAAATGATTCAGGGCATAAAAATTACTTAAATCTGGTTTATAACCGTAAAAAATATCTGTGTCAATTAAGGTGATATTTTCTGAACGTTTTTCATTCCACCATGCAATAACTTTTTTCCAGAATAATTGTACCGTCGGACACTCATACAGCAAATGAGGTAAAGTTTCGTATGAAGAGCTACAACGATCACAACTGGGAGAACTTTTCAATTTCATTTTGTAAAGTCTGTTATTAGTGGGTAGAATGTTATGTATGACCTTGTATTGGAAACATCTGAGTTTATTTTCTATTGTAACTTTGAATGGCAATTCATAGATGGCTTTAGCAGGAAGACGTTTTTCTATAAGCTTAGTTTCTATGTTTGGGGCTTTAAACACTTTCATAACGAGCAGTTCGCGAGCAGATTTGGCGGTGACATTCGCAAGAGGGAGCTCATTACTGTCAACATCGGTAAGCATTCGTTCGGAATTTAAAATTGATTTTTTCCATTCTTCAGGGATCGCAGTGAGAAGGCCGTAATACGTTAAGAAGTTTACCGTCATACCATATCTATGTTGAAACTCAGACCAGGATAAAAACGTTCTGTTCTCATTTAGCAGATGACCGATTTTAATAACTCCTTTTTTATGCCAAGATGGATAGAAGACTGATTTACCATCTATTTTAATATAGCGGTTATTCCAAATAATTTCGTTTTCATATTCCTTAGCAGAAGAAGGGTCTTTAGAATGTAGCTCCTGCCAGACATTCAATACTTCCTTGTAAAAGGACGGTACATACGAGACGAAATTAAGATCAGATACATTAAAATTACATTCCAAAAGAAACGAACCACCATATTGGGATGTAGCAGATGAGAAGAGGGAGCACCATTTGTTATCACCAGCTTCATATAAACGTTTAACCCATGCTCCCTTTAAAGATTTGTTCATCATGTTGAAGTCTACCATGTTAAGGCCCCCTTTCTCTATAGGACCAATAAGCGTGTTACGTTTGACCTTATCGGGCTTAAAGTTCCATATGAACTTGAAACAAATATCATTAACTTCACAAGAAAAATTTGGTGGTGTTGTGAGAACGGAGGTATTATAAACAAGCTTGGAGATAGCGAGGGTTTTGATGATACAAATTCTTCCCATTAAAGTTAAGCCTCTGGTCGTCCATTGGTTTAAAATTTTCTTTAGCGCAACAAGTTTTTCCTCGAAATTAATTTTGTAACTAACAGACTGATCATATGCGAAGGCCACACCTAGCGCGATTACATATTTTTCAGGCCACGAAATATTAAATTTAGAACGTTGACCCAAGTTGCATTTAAGACTGCCCAGCCAGATACCCTCCGTTTTAGAAGTATTTATTTTTAAACCTGAACAACCTCCAAAATCATTTAAAAGATTAAACAAGTGATTAGCTGAGCGATCATCTTTTATAAAGGCTGTGATATCATCCGCGTACATACTTAATTTTAATTCGGTGTCGTTTATTTTCAAACCACTGATATTTTCATTATTCCTAATCGCTTGGCCAAGTACCTCAATTGCCAGGACAAATAAGAGCCCCGATAAGGGGCAACCTTGTCGGACTCCTCTTTGAAGCTGGAAGAAATCGGACGCAAATCCGTTATTTATCACACAGCTGGTGATATTGGAATAGAAGATGTGGATCCATTTTTGGAAAATTGGCCCAAAGTTCATTAATTCAAGGACTTTAAACAGGTACTTCCACTCTAGGGAATCAAATGCTTTTTCAAAAATCTATGAAAAGTAACATACCAGGTAGTTGTTTTTTCTCATAAAACTCAATTACATCAGATATTAGCCGAATATTTTCTCCAATAAAGCGGTTTTTAACGTACCCTGTTTGATCATTATTTATCAACGTTGGTAAGACTTTCTCTAATCGTTTTGCAATACATTTCGTTGCTATTTTGTAGTCAATATTCAACAACGTGATTGGCCGCCAATTTTTGAGAAGGAGGGTGTCTTTATTCTTTTTAGGTAACAGAGAAATCACACCTCTCCTTTGCGAGATCGACATTTCACCTCTATGATAGGCTTCATTTAAACAGTCTATTAAAGGAGTTACCACGGAATCCCAGAAGCATAAGTAAAATTCTGTAGTCAGTCCATCTGAACCTGGGGTTTTGTTTTTCTCAAACGTTTTAAGAGCGGCTAAACATTCTTCTTCAGTGATAAGGCCCTCGCAGGATTTTTGCTGCTCGCTATCAAGTCTCTGTACATTGTCAAGATTTAAGAATGACGGGGCTGAAGCATCAAATGTGTTATCTGTTATTTGTGAGGCATATAAAGCTTTATAAAAAGTTTCCATCTCACACAAGATCCTGTTCGGTTCCTCAACATACTCGTTTTGATCGGTTTTCAATTTAACAATATGCTTCCTTTCATGCGAGCGCTTCTCTAGATTCATGAAATATTTCGTGTTTCTTTCGCCATGTTCGTACCACCGTGCTCTGCTTCTTATAATCGCGCCTTTTGTTTTATGTTCAGCGATTCTTTGAAGTTCAAGCTTGACACGTTCAATGTCTGTTGCTAAATTAGCTGCTAGCGGATTTTGATCCAAACGCATATTTAATTGTTTTAACTTGCAGAGTAAATTTATTTCTTTTGATTTTTTTCCTCTAGCAAGACGTTTAGAGAAACGGATACAAAAGTCTCTAATCTCCATTTTAATCATCTCCCAATAGAGTCTTTTGTCACTTGTTCCACTATGCTTTTTCTTGGCATGAAGTAAAAAGAATTTTAGGTTTGTTATAAATTCTTCATTGTCAAGAAGAGAGTTATTAAATTTCCAAAACCCAGGGCCAGCTTTTTTTTGCTTATTTTTATACGCGATTTCAGCATAAATTGGAGAATGGTCTGAGTCGTAATATGATAGCACATCCGTCATACTAGTACGTGGAACTAAATGTTTTGAAATAAGCCAATAGTCTAATCGACATCTTATTTTTCCTGAACTATTCTGCCAGGTAAAGCGCTTATCATTTGGATGATGAAATCTCCATATATCATCGAGATTTAAGTTTCCGCTCATTTCCTTTATGCTGTGGATAACTTTTTTCTTACCGCTGATATCTTTTCCACCTATTTTATCAATATTTTGGAGTGGACAATTAAAATCGCCTCCCATTATAAGATTTTCATTCACATGAGGACGTAGCTTGCTTGTTAATTCGTTAAAAAAATTTAATTGTTGATTTTGGTCATTGGGAGCGTAAACATTGGCTAAACAAAGTTCTTCGTCTTGGAGTGTGAAGCGAACAATAAGCATTCTTCCGTTCTTATCATTAGTAATGCAAATATTCTCTGCTTTTAAGGTTGGTCGAAAAAGAATCATCACGCCTCTGCTATGTTTAGAGCCATGGGAAAAGCAAATGTCACCACCCCATTCTGCACGCCAAACGTTTTCGATTGTTTTGTCACTGTAGGTTTCCTGCAGAAAAATTAAGTCATATTTGCCATTATGGAGCCACCTAAATAAATTTCTGCGTTTGATCGACTTATTTATGCCTCTGATATTAAGGGAAACACATTTTAAACCCATTGCAAATGTAATTACGGCTCAACACCTGCACCAGAGCCCCAGCCAAAAAAAGTTGTCCCCAGATGTGGTGCCACCAAAAAAAGAAAGAAATACCACGAAACACTAAACAAAAATCTAATCAAGCCGTTGAACGACTTCATGTATAGAGGAGATAGCCTTAGTAAATAAAATAAATTCATCGATCGGAAAGGATCCCCTCTACGATTCCCCGCATTATAAAACTACAGAGTGACAATACTCAAAATTAATTTCATAGCATAAAGGAAAATGTAACGATTGAAGCGGTCAGAACAGATAAATGAGTAAATGCGAAGTGTGAAAAATTAACATCGATCAGTAAATCCTATCCAAGTCTTCGTTATTATAAATTCTTATAGGATAGTCAGTTGCCTCTATTTTAACAAAGATTTTACCGTCTGTCGTCCAGGCGCTGTGCCAATGCTCCGACTTCTTTCGTTTCCACACTTTGGCAAACAGCTCGCGTCGCATTCTTGTTAGATTTTCGTTGATGTAAACAATGCCACCTCCATTAAACACTTGGTTCAGATTCTGACCTTTTAACTGCTTACGAGCTCCATATAGTTCTTTCTTTGCTCTATAAGATTTGAACCTGACAATAATTGGCTTGGGTTTACTGGGATTCTTGCTTGTTTGAAGCCTGTGACATATGTCTATATCGTCGGTGCGGATCGTAACGTTGAGCACATTTCCAAGTGCAGTAACTCGCTCTGCGATGTTTTCATCTGGCGTTTCTGGAATGCCATGAATTTCCAGGTTGTGTTTGCGGGTGTACTGTTCTAAATCATCCAGTTGGTTGATGGCAGTCCCCAAATCTTCGTACATTTCGTCACGTTCTTCGGTGGCTTCATTTAAACGCTTCTTCATAGATTTCATTTCTTTCTTTAGTGCTTCGTTTTCCGTCGTTATCGTTTCTATTTTAGCTATATGAAATTCTAATGACTTCTGGAGCTCAGAATACTGGTTACGTAAAGCCTTGTTTTCTTCGAGAAGTTTGTTTGTGTTATCTTGAATGGTGTTAAGAACTTTACGGATGTCCTCCTGCTCCAACATGTTGTCTTCCGTAAACTTCACGGACTTCGCGGGCGGTTTCTCAGAGCCAGGCGAGCTGCTGTCGCTACTTCTTTCACCACGTTTACCTGGGAAATAGTATGTTATTTGTCCCTCTTTTCCTTTATCCTTGCTCTCCATTAAATATAGCTGCGGGGAACAAGGTGGCAGACTACTGAAATGTGCTGCCGTCCGCCATGACACACCACGTGCTCCACCCCGGTTGGGCCATCCCAAATGTTATGAATTTATGCTCCAAAAAGTGCTAAAATGAAACGTGGCAGTGCTCATTTAAAAAATGACAACACCTATAGCAGCAGGAAACGATCAGAACTGCAGCATAGAACACAGCAATGCCAATCAAGATCCACTTCCCGAGGTTAGTGCTGAAAAAGAAAATAAAAACAGCTCAGAGACTCAAGCAGTGGTGCAGAATGCAATATGGCCAATCAATTGACATTATTATAATAACTTCGCTTGAGAATAAGGGACACTTATGGCTGACGTTTGTTACTAAGGTTGACTCAAGAGAATATATTCTCTTGGTTGACTGCATTTGTATCCAAATAGCTGCTGGGTTCAGTTAAGGTCGCGCAGGACCCTTGCAATCATTAGTATTAGTGTCAATCATTAGTGTATTTATTTAAAGAGTGTGCACGAACTGCCGGGCGACTGAAGCCGACAACAAACGAAATATTTATGAGATTGTTCGTTTTTAAACTCTTTTGTACAAGTAATTTCAAGTAATTGTTATCAGCTATGTGCACGTGCGCTGGAACATAGGGAATTATCATAATTAGACTCACAGCTTTGAATTTATCACACCTTGTTGTAAACATTGACTCGGAAGGTGTTCGGAAGCCTCAAAACCTGCAATTTTGTGTCCAAGTTTTCTGCGCCGATATAGAATTTCAAGAGTTGATTCGCTAGGAACATAAAATTAGTGTAATCTATTGGGCTATGACTAGAGCGAATTTTTAAATTTTCTTCTCAAAATGAAGATAGCACGTTTCAAAGTTTAGATTTCACATTTTTGCTTTCTTAGAAGCCATCAACTTGTAGCAATCGAAAATTTCGTTCTAGTCATGGCACAAAAGAGGTTATGATTTATCACTAAGCTATATAATCATTTCATTTGTTGCGCTGTTCTAGCTGAAAACTTGGACACAAAATCGCATTATCTGCAGTTAAGCGTTTAAGGGCTTATAACATCACAGACAACGGTCATCTCTCAGTAAAAAGACAATCATGATGTAATACCATCATCCCCGAATACCTCTGTTAAATTTTAGAGGAATGTTCAAAATGTAGTGAATTAAAGCTTTACAAGATAGCACTCCGTCAAGAAGTTTGGCTAATGAATTTATTAATGAGCTAGATCTTGCGGGACCTTGATGGCTTTTGGTACATAACAGCCGGGGGCATGTTTCCCCAGGGAAAATTTGAATTTTCAGAACCTCAGGAGTGTTATTTTGGGCATTCTGGCAAGATTTTTAACTATCACAGATGCCCCCGTTACAACACTTGAAATTATGATCATTTTCAGTGACCCCCCACCTAACAGACAATTTTTTTTGGCTGGCCCCTCCTTTGAAGCCTTTTTTTCATGCTCCCCCCCTTAAATCCCACCAGGCCCCACCCCCACTTACCTCATAAAAAAATGAACGGTCCCTAAGTCAAATGATTTCTCTTTCAGTTTAAACGCTGTTTTATGTTTTATGATAAATTTTTATTTTGACATGAAGCAAACCACTAAATCATGTGACAACCTACATCCGTGAGAAGGATTTCCCTTATTGAAACGTCACACACGCGGCCGATCAGTTGACACTTGAATGCGAATTTTTAGTCAAGGAAGTTTTCAATCATTTGAACCGTTGTTTTTATGCTAACTTTCGCTTATTGAATTCCAAAAAGACTTTTGAAGCATCAAACGTGATAATTTTACTTTTCGTGTAAACGTTAGTAGCATGATACTTTTGTTTTCCTCCTTGACCGCTGTGACGCATCAAAGTCTAATTGGATTAATTTGTGGTTTTTCTGAAGCCACGGATTCTACAAGCACTCGACGTTATGTTTCGATACAAAATTTCCAAACAAGTCCCTGTTATGTTAATATCCGTTAGTTTGATACTTTTCCCCTTCTAATTAAACGTATGTAACATGATACTTTTGTTTTTCTCTCAAAGGTATGTAACATGTTACTTTTGTTTTTGTTAAAAACGTATGTAAACGTGAGAGATTTGTTTTCTGCAAACAGGGCGACATCGATTAAAACACAGATGTTGAGGGTTAATCCAAGAAGTGTTCTTTTTTCAGATTATGAGATGCAAGGTCCCTTTTTCTAAGAAAACAGCGTTGCCATATCAATAATTATTTCATATGAATTGCTGTGACATCCACAAGTTAACTTGGTGCCAAGGAAAATTTCACATTTTTGCAGGAAGAAACACGCGATGATTGTGACAGTCCCAGTACATAACGAAGACTAATCTGCGCCAACCTTTAGCACAAAGTATTTTGTTCCAGAAAGAATAGTACCACAAGGAGAGCATATCGCTTTCTGAAACAAATATATACTTTTTCGCTCTCCATTAGACACACGTGCTCGACTATTCTTTGCAAAACTGTCAATCAAAAAACAACTCTGATTGGTTCGCGGCAATTGAAAACGATAAAATTATGCTTTCCTTGGGTGACGCGTTACTCGGAATAATTGTCTTTTGTACAGTGATTTATCATTTATTTATCGACACCGCTCATCTAAAATTACACACTTTCGCATCAAGGCCAGCACTTTCTAACCTGTGGTTACCACTAGAAGTAGATTATTTGCCACGCATATCTTAATCTCTATTTAAACAATAGAGTGTTTTTGTCGAGGAACTATCAGCTGATAGTTGCCCCGCGGAAATTCGTAGTTCTTAAAACAAATGCTAGCCCGAGAATCGAAGCTTCAAGGGCTAATATGCTAGTTTTAAGAACATCAAATTTCCAAGGGGCAACTATCCGATAGTTCCGAGACAAAAACACTATTATTTAAATAGAAATTGAGACATGTGTGGCAAATAATCTGCTATTATTCTTAGTATTAGTCGGCTAACTCCACAAAAATAAAAACCCATGGAAATATATATATTGATTTCTCTAAAAAATACAAGATACTACTTTGCAATATAGGACCGATTTCACATCAATCCGATTTGGGAGGACCGCTAAAAAGCTGATAAAAATGTTAAGTATGGTCGAAACATTTTTTTCGAGACACCTTAAATCATGTACAATTTACTGCAAGATGACAAATTTGATAAAAAAAATCGTGTTGTCCGTATTTTTTAACAATATTAGCTTAATAAGTTTAATTAGCATTAAATAGAAAATAGTTGTAACTTTTATGTATAATTTTAATTAGTAGTGAGTTATGCGTAGGTATGCATCTATTCCATCAGTACCAGCACCCAGTATCTCCGTAAGTAATATATTAAAGCTGTCACTTTTGCATGTTTTAAGACCTTCTAGTTATCATCTTCATACAAGTTTTCAGATCGATAGCTTTATCTTGTATTTGTTTCCTTTGGAAATTGAACATGGTATTGGAGTTTTGAATCTCGGACTACCCCTATATCTGGTATATAGGTATGTGCCGCCCCAAAGGGTATGGTTTTTGAGCCGTTTTGGTCTGAAAACGGTTATAGATTTTGAACATTTTGGTCTGAAATTGGGTATGGTTAGGGACTGGTCAATAAGTACCAGGGGGGGGTGGGCCGGAGCAATTGGAAAAGTGATGGTTCAAAAATTTGTGACCCACCCCTTCCTCCTGGCTCAAAACTGATTGACCCACCCCTGGTAGGGAGTTAAAAATTACATGACTTACCCCCTTTGCTTAAAAAAATCAAGGAACCCATCTTTTCTTTATTATCCATTAAGGGTTGGAGGTTTTTGATTTGACATAACTTATTTAAGTGAAAATCCCTACATATAACACCGTGATTTTCCCTGATGGACACTGCTGTTCCATGTACGTCTTTTCCCGTTTCTTAACACAGCAAAGAAGAATGGATTTATCACTTCTTATACTAGCCTGTTGTAAGTTTTCCACATATTTCTGTGTAAAGTCCATGGGAAAATTTAGACACAAACATATGCGAAACCTGAAACGGTATGTAATATTATTTCATAAACAACTATTGAAGAGTTCATATTTTTACACAGAAATTGATAACAGAAACTACAACCACTGTCCATCACTCATATTTGCAAAGTGTTTTAGTTTACTTGTCTGGCATTAAAAGGTTTAAGCCCGGCGTGAATCTATACAGGTTGAAGAGAGACAGGCAAACCTGATGTTATGATCACAAACCATCTAGGGGGGTCAGGGGGCATGCTCCCCCGGGAAATTTTTATATTTGGGCCTTCTGAAACCGCTAAAAATTTATTAAAAAATGCTCACATGGAGAAATTTATCAATTTTATATACTGATGAATACAGCTTTTCTTGGAACTATAACAGTTTAAAGTTAGTGTATAAATGAGATGACCCACCCCCTACGTGTAGATCAAAATTTCATAACCCACCCCTTTTCGAGGACTCAAAAACTGATGACCCACCCCCTTTCTGCTCCGGCCCACCCCCCCTGTACTTTTTGACCAGTCCCTTATCTGGGAAACTTTCACGAAAGCTTATAAACTTATTTTTCTTCCAAGCAACTGGGGCGAGTAACTGGTGTGAGAGAAAGAAAAATAGATAAAATATATCATTCCAGCCAAATTTTACCTATTCATCTTTGTTACGTTGACTTCCGTTCAGCACCCATGGTCTGAAAACGGGTATGGATTTTTGAGGCCAGGTTTACCAATTGGGTGTGGAACATGGCACTTTTTGGTCTGAAATTGGGTCTGGATTTGGAGATGCAGGCGGCACACCCTCACCAAAAATTCCAAGGAGTACCCCCCACCCCCCGAGGAACTACCTGTCTATTTTACAGCCGACTTTAGTGCAGTGTGTAGACCCTTTACAGCATTTGACGTAGATTGAACCCTTATGCAGTTTAGTTGTCAGAAATAGCTTTGCTTTGCATAAAAAAAAAAAACACAAACACAACACATAAAAAAAAACGGGAAAAGAATTTTGTGTTCAGCGAGCCGTAATCAGTAAACGTGTGGCGCGACTTTTGTCGACTGAATGTTTTGGAATCCCCGAGTCTACACACTGCATCATCAAAATCGGCCGTACAAATGTCGCTAGAAAACAACGGATTTTGACAAATTTCTCTAGAAATTTTGACGATTTCAACTGAGCCTTACCTACTACAACTCGGCCGTTCATTTGTCACAGAGCAGACCACATCATTTTTCCCATCGTCGGGGCCTGGGCAATAATTTCGGATATCAGCACTGTCGCTGCATGAAGAACCTCCCGGAAGGCAACAAGTAGGCTGACTATCCCATACACAACAGTGTGTTCGTTTACTACTGCCGTTAGGGTTCGGGCAATAATTTCGAATATCAGCACTGTCGCTGCATGAAGAACCTATCGGCAGACAACAAGTAGGCTGGCTATCCCATACACAACAGTGTGTTTGTTTTTTCTCATCGTCGGGACCTGGGCAATAATTTCGATTATCGGCACTTTCGCTGCATGAAGAACCTCCCGGCAGACAACAAGCAGGCTGATTATTCCATACACAACAATGTGTTCGTTCAGGTGGATCGGACAACCTTGGACATGTGTATGTATCGTTGAATGGTCCAAGGCATCGTGTTGTATTAAGGCCACGCACTGCTAATGTAGACAAGAAAAAGTTCACAACAAAAGAAAAATTAAGAGAATGGATGTACTGAAATTTGCAGGGGGGGGGGGGGGGGGAAAGAAACGAGGTCTGGGACCGAGTAGCGATGCTCTCACAACTTGCAAAGCGATCAATTCACGATGTAGTCAGCGGTTTTTGGACGATGATGCAACAGGCAATCTTTTCCCGCGAAATGGAAGCTACTATGCCGTGGAATCACTTATTATAAAGGGGTTCAATTCTCTTAACTAAAAATCTAAAAGCAGCGTGTTTATCCGAAAAATTTCGTCATCGTCGTGTAGTTTTAAGAACGCAGAATTTTGTGATGCCGTGCTACTTTTCAGTGTTGAAATGCAAATGTTTGTACCACGATTTTCAACTGGCCCACATGGGGATTGTAAATGCATGAAGTAAAACAAAGAAAGACCAAGTCAACAAACAACCTCGAAACAATAGAGCAAGAACAATAGCTCCGACCGGCGCGGGAATATTCGATCGCCACGTTTTCATTACCATTCCCGTGATGGTTTTATTTCATAACAAACACCACATATTGACACCAAGAACCTTTCCGGAGAAATTTTCGCTGCTTTAAAGACAAAACTTAGAAAGTCTTTTTTATTACTATATATATAAAAAAATCGAAGTGGTCGCGAAGTAAGCTTTTTCAGTTGTTTGCTTGTTTTCTTTTCGTTCATTTCTTTGTTATTTTTAAAAAGTTGTTATGCCGCGAGCCAGTGTTGCCTTTGCTATTCTAGTTAGAGTTAGACATTCCTTCCCCGTGTACATGTAGCGTGGTCTTTTGTCCAACGGAACATATTTGTCCATGCATGTACACAATAATGTGGTATCTGTGGTAACCTTCGTCTAAGCGCTACATTGATTTACTCAGCCTTATTGCCAGTCAAGACCTTTTCTATCTTCACTTGATCTTAACATCAGCATTGAAACACGAAGACCGATATCAATATAACGAAACTAACTGAACTACAGCGCCTCAGCCAAGATGGCTTTTTGGTCGATGTAGATTACGAAAAAAATATGGACAACAGTAAAGTCAGTAAAGCTTACCTGCGACAAAGGAACTCAGGATTACCAGTATGCAGTAAACGTGACGCTCCATGATGAAAGCTTTTGATGTAGTTGGCGTAAACTGACGAAAACCAAATCAGACCTGTTATTTATTCAATTGTCACTGCTCAGTAATATTACGGAAAAGATGCGGAAATATACTGCGAATAATGCACCGTCATATCTTTAATGTATTTGAGGTAAAGAAATAAATCAATCGCCAGAGCGTGTTATTTATTTTATACGCAGCATCTCATCTTGACATTAGGACAACTGTAAAGTGTGCTATTACAACTGTAAAGCTTGAAATTCACATATATCATTTGGGTTTTTAGTTAGGTGTCCACGATTAGTAAAGGAGACTTTTCCCCTCAGCTACTGCAATGTTGACACAATAATAAAGTTATTATTATTATCACTTCGACTATAATGGAATTTTCATACGTACTGTTCTTTCAGCCAGTGATTTGCTCAAACAAAATTTTCTCCCCTCCACTTCTAAATACAGCCAGTTAGCCAAAAAAAACATGTCATGTATACAGCAAGGGATGTATAAGACCAGTTAAAGCCAAGAACAACAACTCGAAATCAGAAAGTTTTACTTCAATTTCAGTAATTACCTAAATATTTCAATCCCATTTTTTGGAAAATTACGCGGGTGTGTTGCCGTCATCTGCTGGCGTCCATAGTTTTTAGAATGTTAAAACAAAAAAAAAAAAAATTAATTTCTACCTTCCCAAACCCATGTCTGTGCGTAACGGAGCATGCGCATTGGGAATGTTTGTACCAATCTCGTTCCCAGACCGCAAAACAGCCCGGAAAATTCAAAGACGGGTTGTGTGGAACCAAGAAGATAACGAATCGCGATATGAAAGGGACATTTTAGCCGTACGTGCAGACACTCAAATGAAATTCTTGAACCAAAAGCAAACAAAGAAATTCTGTTCGGTTGCGGAGCATTTCAAGTGTAAGGAAACTCGTTTATTTCAGAAAAAATAAGCACATATTTACTCTCAGCAACTACTTTCAAAATCTTTGGTCTTGCTTCGCCTTCTACTTCACCGTATATGAAATTTTCTGAAATCATAAACGAAAAAAAAAAAAAAAAAACGCGCGAGACATTTGACGACGGTCAATTTTAAGTTTCTTTCAAATCTTTCTTTTAAATCATCTATCTCTAAGTTTTAAGTTAGTTTCAGATCTAACTGCAATTACTTAAAATGTTTTATTAAGTTAATGGCAACATTAAGGCCACACTCAAACTTCTATAAGTTCAGTTCTTTTAAGAGTTTTGCTACGAAAAACATAAATTTAACTAAACGTTACTAGCTGTAAGCTCTCAATAAGATTGACAAGTTAAATTCCACGCCTCGAATATTCGTAATCAGATTAATGCTGATCCATGGCCAAGACTTAATCTTTCTTGGTTAAGTGTTTTAAGACAAATATAAGTAATTTGTACCACCTTATTCAAGCACGATTAAGCTAATCGAGGATTAGCGTGAATTTTGATTTCAGTTTTTCCAACTTTTCAATGAGGATTTCTGTTTATACTTTCTGTCTTTTAGTTTTGACGCCGACTTATCTCAAACTCCACACAAATAAGCAACTTTTATAACCCTCGATCAACTTCAATCCTGGGTTAGTGCAAATCGGCTTTCGAACAAGGCAGCCCTGGTGTATTAAATACCTAAACAAATATTTAAGGTCCCCTTCGATTTTGCAAATCGCTAAAAAGAACGTAATATTTCATAACTCTGCCACTATGAGTCAGCTGAAAATATAGAAAAACCTGTTTAAAACGAGTCTTTATCCGATCCAAATGAGCTGATCAAACGGACAACTTGAAAACCCTAATCTACAGCAAACCTTTTACTTCAAAGCTGTCACTTACCGAACATAAGCTTACAAGGGCGTTATAGGTGAATTTCCGAAAGAGATAAAAGTCTAGAGAAATATAAGAGGTGAACACACACCCAATACCTGGTGTTCATATATTATTTTTAACTTAACCCTCGACTTTATATCTTTATTATTCCCATATATAAATTCAGATTCACTTACAAACACCCCAAAATTCTCAAAAAGGTCCTGACGCGTTCATGGAACGTGCATTCTAAACCTATGAACGCATTTCGGGAATGCATGAAACCACAACACAACAGAGGAAAAAATGTTCAATACTAATAAGATGGTAAATTCACCTACAACGCCCCCTATACAAGACCAGGTCCCTGCTGCCAAACAAGAACACATTTGTGTAACAACAATATTTACAGGGAAAATTCTGAAGGTTCCTACCCCTTGGTCCATTAAGCTTACTGCACAAAACATCCTTCAAAAACGACTACCATTAAACGAGATATGTCTCGGAGTTGAATTAAGTCCAATTCTTTGAAAAGAAAGCGTCTACTAACTAATGACAACTGTAAAACTAAACCTACAGTACAAAGGTAGCAAGAAGAGTGGCAATAATACGTGTTACAAACCAATCAGAACTTAAAGCAGACACACGACCGATCACAAGCCTTCGGGAAATGTAACTAAAAGACAATTAAGGACTAGCCTCCAAGTTAGACGTTCTCTGTGCTCGTCACGCAATCCTCCCCCACATTGAAGGGGGTGGAGATAAAAGATTGCGTGACGAGCCCAAAAAAGGACGAGGAAAAGAAGGCCAGATCAGGACTGGGTTTGCTTTTGCATTTGATTCATGTGGACAACATCTTTCCTCTGATTGGCTAGAACAGTTTTGCAGAATAGTTGTTAAGCACTGTGGAAAAACCACTCCACGCCTGCTCATAGACCGTTAAGTCACGTGCCCGCCGTTCGGAGATCCTCGGCTGATTCCAGGCCTTCCTCGGTATCCCCCTTGTAACCAAGGTCACCGTCTGACGTAACGGCTCCACCAAGAGTCGTCATCTGTTCTTGCAAACCCTTCAGTGTTCCCGAACGACTGCGATCATCGTCAGCTTCTGCAGGTGGTCGTGGTGTAGCAGGTCCCTTGCTCCCTGACTCATCAGCTTCCTCCTCGTGTTCAACCTCGGTGTCAGAGTTCACGGGAGTGATTGTCTCATCAGCAGCGCTGTCGACTAGGGCAGCGTCTGTATCCAGGGAGGTTGAACTACCTCCTGGTGCAGCTGTCATATAAGCTGCAGTATCTGTGTCGGAAGTGAATTCGTCCCTGGCACTCATGAAAGACTCTGTATCACTGTCTGGCTCTGGACTTGCTGACCTGACGTCTTGTTGGTCTGCTTGTTCGCTTTCCTCTTCATCTTCTTCTTCGTCTATGACGTTGTTTTTGGCGATATCCAAAAGCGAGCCTGAAGGAGACATTTCACCACTGTTTTCCTCGGACCAAACTCGGGTTGCAGTGTTCCCAGTCTGTTTCTCGCCATTTTTCACACCAGAAACCGAGGCTAAGGCTTCAAAGCTTGCATGCGGCTCACTCTCTAACGGATTGAAAGTTTTCTCAATTGTATAATGTTCAGCTACAGGCATCCCTTGGATGGACTCGAAGTTAATTTTATAAGTTACAGTTGGCTTCTCGGCGGATGAAGACGAGTAAGATGCCGACTTCTCTTCAAATCGTGACGAGGAAAACTCGTTTGTTGCGTCGCTTCCGTTTCTTTGCGTGACAGTTCGGTGCACTTCAGATGTGACCGCATGATGGGTCAATGTTGTACTTTCATTGGAAGCTTCGAACGCGTTACTATCAAGATCAAAGGGGGATTCCTCTTGAACTTGCGTGACACTTGGCGACACCGACACTACAACTTTGTCAGCGTCACGTTCAGGAAGTGTCACGGTACTAACATAGGTCTGTTTGGAAGTCACCACCTGCCGGTGGACAGTACTGGTCACGTTTTTTACGGAGGTCTCGCTTTTTTCTGACACATGGCGGCTGCCGCTGAAGGTCGCTGCCATTGTTCTTTTGGACGAAGGCGCAATATTAAGGCTGCTACGGTAACCCACCTTCTCTTGGCTGCTTGAATTTACTTCGTCCATGTTGTGCCCGGCAGAGTCTGACACTTCAGGTTGTGACTGTACGGGACTCTCTGTAAAAGCTTTGAGCCCTTGCTCCTGCACGACACCAAGTGTTGCTCGCCCTTCATCGGGAACGTCAGTGGGGGTTGAGATGTATTCTCGGGAAATGGACTTCACTAGGGCAGCCTTGACTGGCGAGTCACTTTCAGGGGTCACAGGTCCGTGCAACGCTGGACAACTGTCAGTAACATCTGCTAAGGGAGGTCCATCTTGGAAGTCATCACTAGCACGATTGGATAGTGCATCACTGCTGTTCTGCCCTTCTATGATGGTCTCCCTGACGTTTTGAGGCGTTTCGCCGTTGATGTCTTCATTATCTAGTTCGGGTGGGGTACGTTCTTGCTGCTCAGCGCTGTTTTGTTTGATCTCTACTGGCTTCTCTTGTAATGCATCTTGCACAAGGTCTGGAACTAAAAGCAACATAGATCATGAAAACCAAGGATCAACTCAAACCATGCTACTGTAGGTCGGTATACGGTATCTAGCCTCCCACGCAAATTTATTTTGGCTCGTCTAGCAATTCCATCTGGACTGCCTTGTTTAACAACTTGCTCCAAGTGTAATACCATCTGATGGGGATATATTTTGAGGGTGGCTTATTAGAGACGGGGGGGGGGGGGGTGGGGGGGGGGCTAATTTAAAAACATATCTCAGTGAGGGTACATGCAAAAGGAATAAAGTGGACTTTCTAATGTTGTAGAAGTGTTTGGTAACACAGTTTGTGGTGGCTGAATAGCTAAGTATAAAGTTGCCTTGTTTTCTTTTTCGTAAATTGTCGTGATTTACCATCTTGGGAGGAGGGAGGGGAGGTTTAATAGAGAGGGGGCATATGATGGGGGGGGGGGGGCTTATTAGGGAGGTGGCGGGCGCGGGCGTGGGGCTTTTATGGTGTTTTTTCTATTATTGAATACCAGTTGTATAACATTTAGACCTTTTTTATTTTTTATTTTCAATTTTAAGCTTTTATATTTGGGTAATGCACGATTGAAATTTTTATATCCATCATTGCACAAAAAGTTTAAAAATTATAATCATTTATTATTAAGAAGATTAAGTTATTCAGCTGTCTATTTGGTTATTTTTAAGAGCCTTCAATTCAAGTATGTGAAGTATGCAAGAATGTGATTCTCACCCTGTCCTTGCTCATCAGCTGTGTATGACACATCACGAACTGCAAACTGCTTTTTAATCATTTCCTCATTGATGTTCACATCCTAAATAAACACCAAAGTGAAGCTCACTTACTCTCAATAACACATATATCACTGTTACAATCCTGCCGCCAGACATGAAAACCTGGCTTATAGTGTTTCAATGGTTAAAGAAGCTAGGTCACGGTATTTTAGGTACTTCTATTTATTTTCGTTAATTAAGAGCTCTAAACTTCAAATTGGCACACCGAGTCTTTTATTGGCAAAATCACAACCACCTATCAAACAGGGGTGATTTCTGAGCATTGTACATGACACTTTCATACAAATTGAGATAAACTTTAAAAAGTCGGACCGATGTTTTTCAAGTTAACCTGAAAGCAATCCATTTTAATCTTGTTGAATTTTGCCCATCCATGCCCCTTTTTGGCCTTTTTGTGTTTCTTTTGAGTTCTTCTACAGTTTTAAGCCGTTATTGTGTCAAGACATGTTTCCAAAAAGAAGGCACACAAAATAATGTATCCTTTATAGACATTTTTTGTACACATGTACAATAAAATGTGACAACAATTTCTTACCGTCTGTCCAGTGGTGTCAATCAACTCAAGACAAGGTATGTCTCCATTGTATTTCACCACTCGTGCCATCAATGAAACCCACTGAGCGCAGTAGCTGAGCTGATCAAAATCATCAATTGATTCTTTACTCCACTCACCATCTAAACAACATAGTGTCCTTAAGCAGTTAGTATTTACTTCTCAGGGCTGATCAAAACCTTTAGAACTTTTCTTCACAGTAACAATAGATTGTCACGTAGACTGGCGACGAGATTACACAAAATTAATAATTATGACAGGAAACTTATGTTCTTGAGACATATCAAAATTCCCAGAAATGAAGTACACATGATTGTATGGAAAGAAATGTAAAACATGTCTAATTACTCTCTTAGTATAATTATATTTTTTTCATTTCAAATTTGGTAATGAAAGTACATGTACATGTACTTTAAATTAATTGCATTTTAGAGCCTTACTATCTATAATAATACAGGCACTCAAGGAAACTACAAAATGTTTAAGAAAGTACAAGAGTATCTACATGTACATGTGAGTGAAATGGCTTTTATTTTGCGACAACTACGTGTAAGTTCTACATTGACAAAATTTATGTACTATAATTATATACCATGAAAATCCCATATACAAACTGATGGGAGGGCTATATGTGCAATTAAATGCCCAAGATGCACACAAAGAAATACTAATTCACATACATTGTATAATTTAAATGCACATACCTTTAGGCTTCACACCAGCCAAAAAGCATTCAATAGCTTGAAAAGGAAGTCTCTTATGTTCCTGTCTATATGTTGTCAAAATGAAATAAAAACATGTTTTAACATGATGGTCATAAAAAAGCTCCCGCCAGCAAGCCTAATCATTGGTCCTCCATTATGCATAATGGCCCATTTTCACTGTTCTAAGTAAATATAAAAATTGTCTAACGTTTGTTTTCACTGCCACCGTAATTATTGTATTTACTAATTCCACCAACAGGCCTAGTCAGTTGAGCGAACAAGTGCCAGTGCCAGGTTTTCATGTCTGGCTGCATTTCACAGTGCCGTATCTTCAGCTAAGCAAACCACTGACCAATTACTGAAGATTGCGGGCGTTTTCAGATTTCAGAAACCTGAAAACACCGCTTACTGGCACATGTTCCCCCAACTGTAGTAAAAGCACTTCATTTAAGTCAGTGAAATGTTCCCCTGCAAGACAAAAATAACAACATTAAGGTAATTCCCTTGAAATAGAACTGCTCATAGATTTCCAACCGAACTTTGCCAGTTGGTTGTTTACCTTAAGGAAAGTTAAATTTTGAAATAAAAAAGGGGGATCACCGTATTCGTTTAGGAGCAGGAAGACCTTGTATTTACCATATAATTCCTTATATTTCCTTTGCGAGTACTAGCAAAGTACACGTTTTCAGTGATAATGTATTATTCTACCATAGAAATTGATGTGTATTCATGTTATAGAAAGAATTTGATCGCTACTAACTTTCGAACTAAGAGAAAAAAATGATAGGTCACCGAACTCACTTACGAGAAAACGATGATTTCTCTCTCGCACGAGCCAAGCCGCATAGAAAAAAGCTGCCATTTTGTTTATGTGCGTGCGCTAGTTACGCGTAAAATTCTGCGCAGTAAGGATGCGCAATGCAATACTAGGGAATCACCTTAAGTAAACATCTCTTAATCAAGTACTGCACTTACTTAAGTTCTCTTAGTTTTTCCTTGGAAATCTTTCCAGAGTCTCCAAAATCCACATAATACAGATCCACCATACCATCTTTGTGGATTTCCAAAACACGTGCTCTGTACCAAGAGGAATCATACTCAAATGGCGCACAGCAAATATCTCCAACCTTAAAGGCATTTAAGACAGCATGTGATTCTGAAGAAGAGTACATTGCTGTCAAGTCATTTGTTAGTTTATCGAGGTCAGGAGAGTCCTTTGTTAGCAGTTGTACCCAGAAATGTCCAGGATTGTCAATAGCTGACACAAATACCCCAAAGAAGTCATCTGTCTTTGGTAACTGTACAACACCTGTTATTGGAGACGCTGAAAGAGTAACAAGAACTCAGTGTTACTGATAAATGCAATATCAGATAGAGCAGTTTTCAATTATCACTCTGGCCAATTACAAAAGACATAGATAATCCAGAAAGCCAATCAAAACTGGAAGAAAATACAGTGTACATGTTGCTGGCACAAAGTGCGGGGAAACATCCAAACATGCAACAAGTGACTCGTGATTGGTTTTCGTTTTCCTTTTGTTTGGCTGAGAAAGTGGCACAAGAGCTTGTAAACCAATCACTGAGTATAGTAATGCAAAACCAATGCAAAATATGAATTACTATTGACACTGAAGTGAAAACCTCTCTAACAGATTGTCAATATGTGGAATTAATGGAGAACGTACCAAGTGCAGAATCTAATTTCCTGGGTGCACGTCTATTTCTAGGCATTCCAATATCTCCCCTGCGAGCCCTAATTTCATTGTCTTCAGCAATTTTCTCATCCAGTAGTCCTTTAGCATTGGCGATTTGATCCAAGGTTCCAGTTACTGTGCACTTCCTTAAAGGACTTGACATGTCATCACTGTCACGATCAATTCTAATCTTAGCACCTATAGAAAAAGATACAGTGAAATGGAATGTCAGGCATGTACAGCAAGACCCTGCTATCTTGAGTTTGCTTATCTCAGTCTTTAAAAGTTGAGTTAATCAATCCCATCTTTTCTTATTTATCATTATACAGTATGCTATCAACACTGCTGATCCTAGCAGTATGCTGGACATAAGTCGCATATGAACCTAGTATTTGGCCTTTCTCACCAGGAATCTCTCTGTTGCTCAGTGGGTAGAGCGACCACCAGATGTTTGAGAGGTTATGTACTGATGAAATCAAAACTCCAACAACCCCATCCCACCCCCCAGAACACCCCAGGCATTTGACTTGTCCGTGTACCCACGGGACCAGGAAATTGACCTCAACAGATGTTATTGGGTGGGAAATTGAAACTACAGTACCGCTCAGAAATAAGCGTCCATCGTATACACAGCATGAAATCTTAAATTTACGATTCCGTAACGATGCCGTAAAGAAAGCGTTAAGAACCTCTTTACGTTTGTATACGAACCTCTTTACAATTTCGTACAGAACGTCTTTACGCACTGAAAACTACAGTGCGTAAAGAGTATGTAGGTAGACTATAAACGCTATGTTTACGCATCCTGTAAAAAATCGTAAAGAGGTTGCTTACGAAATTTTACGGCTACTGTAAAACGAACAGAAAGTCGGTCTTTACGCGTTGTTAAACTATCGTAAATCGGCAGTATAAAAAAGCTCATTGACGGCTTTGTATCTTTCTGTATTCTTCGTCAATATCTCTTCTTTTGGTAATCCGACTTTTATAAATGCAGGTTTGTGTCAACATCTCAAAAGCCTATTCAGAATGTTTACGATTTTTAACGCTTCCGTAAACTGGGATATACATGTAATTTACGTATATGACTCCCAAGTACTGACCCAGCCCCAAGAAGAACAAGAATACATGTTTAATTCTTTGCAATTTATTTTATTATCATAACTCGAACGAAACATACATCTCTGTTATTTCAAGAATAAACGTTTAGCCACAGCTGTTACTCTGAAAAGCACGTGGTTTGATTGTTAATAAAAGTGAATTTATACTAGAAATACTTGGAAACAATAACAGGTTTTTTAAAACTTGACTGTTCAGCTAAGTTGTATTCTTTGTTTCCATTGTTCAAGGTGGTTTGGCTTAAGTGCCTACATGTATGTGACACAAATTATTTATTGTTACTGTACTGTAAAATATAATCTTATTGGCAATTATACATTTCCTTTGGAAATAATACATTTCCTTAGAGATGTGTCCACTAATTTAAAGCTTTGTACAGGAAATTAATTTCACTGAATTTCCAACATTGCATGCTTAAAAGAAACTAAGTTAAAAGCACAAACACTATTTTTTTGGGTGAAATTCGTGTTCACATTAGTGTCTACTCTGTTGTGATGTTCCTAACAGGCCCAAAGTCGGCCAGCAGTTGCAGGCCTCTGACTCATCATCAACATCTCATGGTTTTGTCATTGCCCTTGCATATGGCATTAGAATGTTCCCATGTGTGTGCTCAAGTTAAGCTTTTGCTTTTGCAAGACTGGCCCTCTCCCATGGTAGCTGCATGGTAACATGTTGCATAATTTATTAGTCTGCCTCACCCATAATGAAGATCACTCATGGAGAGTAAAGTTTTTATGAGTCAAATGAGTCAATGATGATGAGTCGAATCTTAAAATTGAAAACAGTGTTGCCCTTACTAGCAAATGAAAGCTATCTGCAAGTAAACTAGAGTGGAACTCGCTACAAGCACACCCGAGTAAAACCAAATGGCAAGTAGACCAGAGCAGAACTAATTGCAGGCAAACTAGGGTCACCATAAGCAAAGTAGAGTGCTTCTAAGCTAACTTGTATAATGGGAAACCATGGTTTAATAGATAATAACCAACTTTGTGTAAAATTCACCTTGAATCATGACTCATAGAAACTTTAATCTCCATAAGTGGTCTTCATTATAGGAGAGACACCTGTACCATGGAAGGGCCAGTCTTACAAAAAGCAAGTGTTAAACTTGAGCAAACCTATGGAACACTCTTACTAATGCCATGCAAGGGTAATGACAAAACCATGAGATGTTGATGGTGAGACCTCCCACTCATGTTGTCCATGAAGATACAGCAGTCTCACAATAGCAACTATAGCTGCAGTGTCTTTCTTTTGCTGTCATGTCTTTCATCATTTTATATGCAAAGTGATGCCTTTCCAGTTTCTATTAAATGGAATAAAAAATAACAATTCAGTCACAGTGTCTGATTAGATGTATGTGAGACATTTATTAACATCAACTCTGTTGTTATATTATAAGCACTTGCCCCATTCATTAAGCCAATTAGCAAAATAAGAATTCTTACAGAAATTTCCTGTTAACACTGTACATGTGTTCAGTATTTGAGGCAAAACAGTTACTTTGACATTATTTTACTTCTGGACATGCATTGTTACCAGAGTGGTAAATGTACAGTATGCTTTCTTATTAAAGGACCCTAGCCAGCCTCTGTCACTTTCAGTGCCATCGAAATTATTAAAACTGAATCGTGAAGCAAAATCTTATTGCATTGCTGTACATAAAGTGTATACTGTAAGTTGTATTACTGGACGTTTGCTTAATTACCTTTAGCAGTTTCACATTTATCTGTTTTTGTTTAGACATGCTCTACATAAAATACCGGTATACATTGTAACACCGAAATTCTTGCAAAGGTGACTGACAGGGGTCCTTTAAGATTTTAGTGTGTAACAAAAAGATGTAATCACGAACTGGACTCGCATGATACATGTGTAATAAGTGTGAAATAAGAAAACTGCAATTTCCATACTGCAAAAACAATGCACTCTGAGAGAGTAAGAGTCAGAATTGAGGTGAATTTCTTATTATTCACAAATCAGTCAATTTACCGAAAACAATCAGTGACTCTGGCTTTACAGGGATATAAATTGTAGCTAAGATTTTATTTACTATTGGTGGGTATTAGCAAAGGAAAGGTCATGGCAAGGTTTCTGCACAGCCCCATACATTAATTACGCATACAATTTTCTGACTGACTCATTCTTTTCAGGGTACAATGTAAAGGTCTATACAATGACAAGATGCAGGGACATGTTGCAACAACATGTAGCAGTGACATACTCAGGGACATGTGGCAGTGACACATCCCTTTGTGTGTGCTGATACTTTTGAGATGTGCAACAGTTTGTTCCTGCGACATGTTGCACGAAGTTCAATGAGTTGAATTCCGTGCAACATGTAGCAAAGACAAAACAGCTTCAACACATGATTTTGTCGCTTCTACATTTTGCTGCGACGTGTCCCTGTGACATGTCCCCACGTGTGGAGACCTTAAGATTCATGCAACAAACAAACAATGTATTCTTATCCCTTCATGTACCTTACAATTTTCTTTAAGCAATCAAAAGCCAATGAACTCACCATTATTTTGTTGCTTTGAGCATTGATTTTCATTTATTGTTGTCAATAATTGTGTTGCTTTGAACATTGATTTCATTGATTTTTGTCAACTACATGTATTTGCTTATCAATTGACTATGATGGGTGTTTGTAGCCTGCGTCACAGACATAATCTTACCCCGGCTAGGGTTTAGTTTCATCTGCGGCGCAGGCTAGGTGTTTGATGATCAAGCAAGCCAGGCATAACTAATCGATGATCAATGACATCAATTGGTAATCAATGAGTAATCGATGGGTAATCAGTTGATTAGTCATTGATTATTGGTGATGATCAATGAGTAATCGATGAGTAATCGAAGCCCAAAAATTTTGTGGCCTATCGATTACTCATCGATATGACATCGATTACTCATTGATGTAATTGATTACCTATTGATGTTATAGATTACTCATCGATGACCCATCGATTACTCTTCAACCATCATACTGCACACAAAAGACACATTCCTTGCTTTCTTGCTGTTCTTGTACCATTTTTTGTGATTTTTTAATCTCTGCTAGTCATATTTTGCTTTATAACTGGCATTCTTGTTGACGAAATTACGCCCTCAAAAAAGGTCAAATAACCTTCCGGCATATCAAGACGTGAAGGGCTAAGCACAAATACAGATGATATTTCAATATTTCGCTTAATAACAAAACAATTGAACAGGAAAACCAACCAGTCTGGAAATGAAACTAACAAGTACGGAGACAAGAATCAACTACGTAGTTATAGATTTTGGTCGGTGGATGTTTGTCAGCAAAGTAAAACTGCTTCGGCTTAGGGAAACAGCCATCATAAGCAGTTACATTAAGCACCGGAACAGCTGCAAGCACTTTTACTTTCTGTACTTTTTTCACGTGTTTCCATGATATTGTTAGATTGTTATAGCGTGTTATACTTTTACAAGTTCCGGTTTTCAACCACAAGACTATATCGATGAGTAATCAATGCAATCAATGACTAATCGATACAATCGATGACTGATCGATGCAATCGATGACTAATCGATGACCAAAAATTTTGTGCCCTATCGATTAGTCATCGATTACTCATTGATCATCGGCAATAATCAATGACTAATCAACTGATTACCCATCGATTACTCATTGATTACTCGTTGATTTCATTGATGTCATTGATGTCATCGATTAGTTATGCCTGGAGCAAGATATTTTCAAAAGAATTCAGTTTGATTAAAATATTGTTTTTAAATTTACCAGACCTTTCAAAACCTGGGACTATGTACTTGTAAAATTCCATAATTTTGAAGTGAAACCGCAGTTCTCACTCATGGCTTTAGTTGCTAGTAGTTTTATCCAAGGTTGGAGAACATTGAAAGTGTGATTGATTTACAAAGTATATTTAGTAACGCATGCATGTAACCCTGGACGTATAATACTATTTATAACAATTGCAGTTTTGATACAAAGAGTCTACGCACTTCAAATGAGTAAATGGGTGAATAATAAGTGAATGTTTGCAATAATTTGTTTGTCATGAACTCCTGGGGATTCGAACATGATAAGTATAAATTATTGCTTAGCTCTAAAGTGTAAAGAAATATCTTCTAAAAGGGATGTACAGCATAGAAAAGGTAAGAAATTAAAAGAGAAAGACTACTCACCTAATCATACCTCACTGTTTCGCGCTCGACTCGAAGTCATGGAATAACCTGAGGAAATGGAACGATGTACGCGTCCACCACACATTCCATCTCAACCTTTTTTTATGTCCGAAGGCTTGTATTGTGTGCAAGGACAAGTTTTCGATAAACTAAGCTCATCAACAACAGGAGAGAAGACTTCGAAGTGGACCGTTGAACAAGTTGTGAATCATTGTCACTTTCAAAATGGACGCCAATTTCAGGCACACACGTAAACCCGCTGACCCTTAATAGCGACGTATAACAGTGCCCAGTCCACCTCTGAGGGACAGACTGAAAATCGCTCGGCCGCTCGCAAGCCGATCGCATGAAAAGTCAATGAAAGACTTATATAACGTGTTCGAACTTCAAGGTAACAATTCCATGGATTTTATAATAGTGTTTATAAATTGAACGAAGCACTGTTTTATTTAAAAGATAAGATGTGGTTTTCACTTGCAAACAAGCAAAAAATTTAGATTCCGGGATGTGGATCAATTTTTAGGATAAACCGAGGCCGGAGGCTAGGCCAATGAATGCAAGAAGCCTTGACAGTCTAATCTTAAAGTTGAAAAAGCTAACTGTCAAAGCATCACGCTTGCATATATCAGTGCAGTCTCCATTGTAAGAACAAAACAGTTATCTCTCGTGATAAGACAACTCCCTGTTTTTCAATGCTATTAAAATGTGCATCAAAAAAGGTAATTACAGCGGACAGTTTGTGGCCGTGTAAAAAAAACAGCTTATACATATTCGGAAAGACATTTAAAAGTAGTTGAATTGTGCGTACAGAATTACTCGAATAGCCTTAAAGAAATAGTAATGTTCTTAAAGAAATAAAAGGCGCGTTAAGATTGACTCTGAGTAAAGAAAGTTAAAGGTCCGTAAAGAACGGTTCGTAAAGAAGCGTAAACAATGTTAAAGATTCGTAAAGTTTTAACAACGAAACTGATCATAATAGTTTTAATTCTACTCTGATCGACGATTTATCACTTCTTTTAGCATTTCTCTTATTTGAAAGTGGTGAATTATATCCAAGGCGCGTAAGAACTGTTTTCAGTGCGTAAAGAAAGTTAAAGGTACGTAAAGAACGGTACGTAAAGAATCGTTAAGAATGTTAAAGACGCGTAAAGTGTTAACAGTGAAGCTGATCAAAATAACTCTAATTCTACTTAAGACGGATGATGTTTCACTTCTTTCGGTATTTCTTTTCAAAGAAAGTAGTGAATTAGCTTGAATTATATCCATCGAGATCTTTATCCTTTACGAACATGTAATATCCTTTACGCAGTCTTTACGCGTTCTCTGCTGTTTACGCATCTTTACGGAACGCGAACTTGTCCGTAAAGAAAAGGCCACATATTTACGAATATTTACGCAAGCGGTAAAAATGCGTAAATTCGTGTTTTCATGCTGTGATACGCACCTTATACGCACATACGCAGACGCAGATACACAGATACGCATACACCTGAGTTTAGAATCCCTTCTCAAACAATCATGCGTTCTTCGAAAGAATTAAGCGGTTATCAATCATCATGCCAAAAGCAACTTACTCGATTCCAAACAACTAAACCTTAAAGGCCGACCAGAACAACGCAAAATCGCCAGAGAACCTGTAGTTCGTCGCAAAGTCGCCAGAGAACAAATCAAGCAAGCCGCGTGAAGTTTAAATGTCATCAAAATGGAACATGATGTGCTGTTATTTGTCGGAGTATATCCTGGATCCAATAAATTAAAACTCGTCTTAAGTGGTTTCTTCAAGCAGAGAAGTCGTGGTATTATAAGTGTTCGGTTTTGAACAAAAATATTACATCCAGCCGATTCTATCAGATCGTGTTACAGTTGTTTACCTAGCGTGTGAGAACGACCGCTTCTGATTGGCCAGTCTCTGGTGTCGCGACAACAAGTCAAAACAAGATTGATTTCTTCTCTCTCGATCCAGAGAGTCACACAAGCGGTGATTTTGCAATTTAACTCAACTTTAAAAGGCGAAGGAACAGAAACAGCTTCGGGCCGAAATTGTAGAAGCGATTGCCAGGAAATTGTTTAAGACATGTGGGATTTCAAATGCTCTCGACAGTTCAAAAGACGATCACGTACGCTGACAAAACAACATTCCAGAGCGAGCCGATGAACGCGACGACGAATAGCGAAGAAAAGACAAATAAAAACTTCATTCCTTACGTTGGTTCATTAAACCAAATGTCCTTTAGGAGCCAACACTTAAATAAAAGGTAATGACCAAGAATGAATTACAAACGCTTGTTAATTTTCGTTTGTTTGCTTGTTGAAGTGTCACGGCATGTAGCGAAAATAACGAAATCTCTGGCTTTACTCGGTTCTGTTTGGGATAAATTAAAACTATGATTCAAACGAAAAGAGAAATTTTCTCATTGCAGTAAAAACTCGATGACTAGTGTTTCTGATGTATTGTGTATTATATTAAACGACAGTCAACTGCAGTATTTAAGCTTAGAACGGAACGCATTTTATATTTTTGTAAAACTTGCGGTGTTTGTCGCTTTGGCACGGCATGATTTAGTCAGTCTTCCTTGTAGTTAAATTTTACATGTAGCAATGTTAGGCCATTGAAAGAACAATCAACTATGGACAAAAGAAAAAACAATAAGCTAGCTCATACATACTAATAAGCATACGCGTATACAGAGTATACGCACATACGCAGACGCATATACGCAGATACGCATACGCGCGTATACGCAAAAGCATACGCGTATGTTTTGGGACGCTTATTTCTGAGCGGTACTATATATAAGAGTGATGTGGATTTGAGTTAATTGTTGGGCAAATTTTGTTTGTTTTTTGTGTGTGTGTGTGTTTCGTGTACCGTATTTACCTGTGTATAATGCGCACTTTTTTTTGCCTAAAATAGCCTCAAAAATGCGTATGCGTATTATACACAGAATTCTTTTGTTTGGAGTCGCGTGCTTAATTACCATAAAAACAAAGAAACTGAATGTTCTTTAATATAACTGGTCTTTAATTGAAGACTAAAACTTTGTACCAATGAAAAGTCAACAACCTTGATCCGTGAATAAATTAACCTAACTACTTAAGCGAAACAGCTGATCAACAAAACAATCACTTTCGAGAGATAACGATGGCTACGAAACTCACCGGAACAAAGCGTCAAAGTTACACAGTATCAGACAAATTACGGATCATAAATTTTGCGGAACAGCATGGAAATCGGGCTGCCAAACGGGAGTTTGGAATTTCCGGAACCCTTGTGGGTTTTTGTTATTTACATGTATATGTTAGAGGCTCCTAATTAGCCATTCCGAGGTTGCGCAGGGAACTGGGGCGAGTTTCAAATTTTAAGCAATCGATAATCTGACACCACCAAATGAAAGATCGTGATGCCATTGGTCATTTGACCAAGTTTTATTAGCTCTTAGGATAAACAGAGACGAAGTTATGGACCTTAAAACATGGTTCAAAATCCATACAAACGTCTCTTATTTTGAGTCAGCGTCCCCCAAAACCATATGAAGACTTAAATTTTTTATGGTTTTTGTGATACTCTTTAAAATGGGCAAACATAGTGATTTTCATCATAGTTTCTTTCAAATAACGGGTCTTTGGCAGGATTTTACAGCTTTCACAAAATGGATAAAAAATTTTAAGAGTTTATATGGTTTTGGGGGATGCTGGCTTACAATTAGAGACGTTTGTATGGATTTTTAACCATGTTTCAAGGTCCATAGCTTAGTTTCTGTTCATCCTCATGAGGGGACGCAGGCGGTGTCAACTGTAAGTACTTCAGAGGAATGCTAGGATATTATCCTAGCATTCCTAACATACCTCACACCAGGTTCCTTCGCTTGAGCCGCGAAAGGTGTCATAATCTGTTTCGCTGTCAAAACATTATTTAATCTAATGAAGACCAGAAAAAGACGATCATAATACCGTCGACTAATAATGTTGTGATGTTGTGATAACAGCGCGCTGTGATTCACGAGTTTTTAAAATGTTGTCGATGTACCTCGGCAAAATCGGAGAACAAGGAACAAGTTTTAAAGATGATTATTGAAGAAAGCGTGAAAATAAACAAATTTTTAAACTAACAACGAAAATGCACAGCACATTTTATAATACCGGGGAGTTTTTTAATAAAATACAGCCGGACTGCTGTATCAGTACATGTTATTCGATTTTCCTGTTCGAGCCTATCAAAAAACTATAGAATTTTCGAACTGACGAGCGCATATTATAGCCGCAAGTAACTTACCAAACTGAATTAGCTGCATAATGAGCGGCCGACAATAATAGAAAGGAATTTTCCTATGTTTTTTTTAAAGGCCAAAGCAGTTTAATTCTTGAACTGCGAGAGTAGCGGCCTTTTGCGTACCTGACTCGTACTGGTAACAGGCCCGTAAAATTACGAAACTGAATCTTAAAGCTGTATCGAAGCAAAGCCTTCAGAAGAAAAACGCATCCAATGGAAAACAATGCTAAATAACGCCGCACTGTTTCCATTTTCAGCATTTTGTACAATGTACAAGTGTTGCGGCAAGCATATGTGTGCAGCCGTCTTCAATAGAAACATGCACATAAAATTATTTTTTGCAGTTGTTCCATGACATGGCTGCACCACCTAACAGACAAAAAAAAAAAGGTTGCCAGCTAATGATTAGTTACTCTTGATTATATATTCCATTGGGAGAACAGACTTAAAAGTATATATTGTGGCTCGATGATAAGTATCTCCGTGTTGCGGTCTAAACTATATGACCCACCAGTTGAAGGAAAGAACATTAAAACAATTTTAAAGCGTAGAAGTATTAGAATTGCAGGTTACATCGGACTGTATGAGGCGTGCCGCCCGCCAGCTCCGATGAAGAAAATATTAAAAGGCAGTGCAGTATTAGAATTACAGGTTACATCGGACTGTATGAGGCGCGCCGCCCGCCAGCTCCGATGGAGAAAATATTTTAAAGTGGTGCAGTATTAGAATTGCAGGTTACATCGGACTGTATGAGGCGCGCCGCCCGCCAGCTCCGATGGAGAAAATAGAATTGAGCAGAATTAGAATTGCAGGTTACATCGGACTGTATGAGGCGCGCCGCCCGCCAGCTCCGATGGAGAAAATAGAATTGAGCAGAATTAGAATTGCAGATTACATCGGACTGTATGAGGCGCGCCGCCCGCTAGCTTCGATGGAGAAAATAGAATTGAGCAGAATTAGAATTGCAGGTTACATCGGACTGTATGAGGCGCGCCGCCCGCCAGCTCCGATGGAGAAAATAGAATTGAGCAGAATTAGAATTGCAGGTTACATCGGACTGTATGAGGCGCGCCGCCCGCCAGCTCCGATGGAGAAAATAGAATTGAGCAGAATTAGAATTGCAGGTTACATCGGACTGTATGAGGCGCGCCGCCCGCCAGCTCCGATGGAGAAAATAGAATTGAGCAGAATTAGAATTGCAGGTTACATCGGACTGTATGAGGCGCGCCGCCCGCCAGCTCCGATGGAGAAAATAAAATTGAGCAGAATTAGAATTGCAGGTTACATCGGACTGTATGAGGCGCGCCGCCCGCCAGCTCCGATGGAGAAAATATTTTAAAGTGGTGCAGTATTAGAATTGCAGGTTACATCGGACTGTATGAGGCGCGCCGCCCGTCAGCTCCGATGGAGAAAATAGAATTGAGCAGAATTAGAATTGCAGGTTACATCGGACTGTATGAGGCGCGCCGCCCGCCAGCTCCGATGGAGAAAATAGAATTGAGCAGAATTAGAATTGCAGGTTACATCGGACTGTATGAGGCGCGCCGCCCGCCAGCTCCGATGGAGAAAATAAAATTGAGCAGAATTAGAATTGCAGGTTACATCGGACTGTATGAGGCGCGCCGCCCGCCAGCTCCGATGGAGAAAATATTTTAAAGTGGTGCAGTATTAGAATTGCAGGTTACATCGGACTGTATGAGGCGCGCCGCCCGCCAGCTCCGATGGAGAAAATATTTTAAAGTGGTGCAGTATTAGAATTGCAGGTTACATCGGACTGTATGAGGCGCGCCGCCCGCCAGCTCCGATGGAGAAAATAGAATTGAGCAGAATTAGAATTGCAGGTTACATCGGACTGTATGAGGCGCGCCGCCCGTCAGCTCCGATGGAGAAAATAGAATTGAGCAGAATTAGAATTGCAGGTTACATTGCTAATACTCTTGTACTGGTCAGTTTTAAAATTAATCTTTACTTCGACGATACGGCTGTATATTTTAGAGAACGAATAGAAAATGAATGTAGCGAAACATAATGCATCGCAAATAAAATGAGCCCGTTTTTGTAACAAGAGTCTGACCAAATGTTACAACAAGATGGAATCTTCAATTTACTGACCATGACCTAAAAATAGTAATGTTTAATGGATTGACTTACCTGGCGACCTCCTTATTAATGATCCATGACGTGATATCCCGGGCCATGATTATATTTAAAGCGTTTCTTGTGTATGACTGAAAAACTGAACTACGTGCAACCGAACCATTTGCAATATGTCGTAAGATATTTAGGATTTTGAACGACTTTCTGCGTGGAAGGCGCCAGCGTCACCGCAACTCGCTGCTGCAAACTCACCGTAATTTTCACTTTGTAAATCCACATGAATGATCGATCGACAGAACATAGAAATGATCATCTTGCATAAGGCGAAAACAACTTAAATCTTAAAAGGTCGAAACGTTTACGCGACATCAAAGTATCTAGAAATCATTCTTGCTAGATGAGCTTCTTCTGTCTTTCCCCAATTTCCTGCCAAAGCAGAATTCGCCGCGAACATTATAATTTATTCTGCCGCCAGAATGGAAATTGATCCATGTAATATAACACAACTGATGAGAAGATAACTCAAATGCTGCTGACAGATTATAACACTTTCGGTAACCGCGAACTAATCCTCTTAAGAAATCAGGAACTTACAGTTGACGCCACTTGCGTCCCCTCATGAAAGCATCAAACTTGGTCAAATGACCAATCCTACCATGATCTTTCATTTGGTGGTGTCAGGTTATCGATTACTTAAAATTTGAAACTCGCCCCAGTTCCCTGCGCAACCTCGGAACGGCCAATTGAATGCTTTTTGGATGTTTTTCTTCTCAAGATAAGCTTTAAAAATCAAGTGACTTCCTTTCGAAGCTTTTTTTATAGTGTTTACGCTATCTTCATTATCTATAATGTACTGGTAATAATTTGGAATTTTTTTTGTCATAGCTTTCAAACCTGGCAACTATCAATCGTCCAACAATAATTAGGTCAATGGTCCAATTATAGAAACATCTTCCAAATTTGGTTGATGCTAGACAGTTAGCTGGAACTACCCAGTGATTGTAAATGAATCATATTATAATAAAACAAGATAATTATTTGCTTACAGGTGGGACAACATAACAGGGCCTAATAAGATACAATATCTGCATATTTTTAGAACTGTGCACCACCAATGTCCAATTTAACAGACACCTTGTTTTATCAAAAATGTAACCAATACTGTACTTTTCGGTAGTTCGTTCATTTTCGGTAGTTCGTTCTGTACTTTTCGGTAGTTCATTCTTTGAAAAGCTACTATTGGTGGTTGTTTTGATCAATATTTAATAAAATCAATCACAAATGTACAATGTGTGTACATTTGCCAAACAATAAACAGACATCACCCACCTGAAACTGAACACATGTGACGTATTGTCTGTCCTCCTTTGCCAATAATTCTTCCACAAGCACGCTGAGGAACGAAAATATCTTCCGTTTTAATAACTGGTTGTTCCGCGATAATTTTCTTCACCAAAATTTCCGCTCGCTTCGTTTTCTCGCGTTCACCTTGAATGAGCACGATTCTTTCTTCGCTTTCATTTCCTTCATTTTCATCCTTTAGATTTATCCGAGCTCCGCTATCCTTTTCTATCTTTTTAATATTCGCTCCAGACTTGCCAATGATAGCGCCCACTACCGCACGAGGGACTTTGACTTCCACAGTTCTTTGGTTTGCAGACGCAACCTCCTCGCCTTCTTCCGCGTGAGTATATTCCTCATCTTCGTCTAGAAAATGAGAATTTTGGCGTCTTCTGTACCATAGATATAGCAATAATGCTACTACAGGAACGCCAATAGCAATTGCTGCTCTCTGCTCGTTGGAAAGGGAAGGCATTATTTTCTACAGACTTTCAAAATATTGTCCATGTGAAAGTCGTGAAAGTGAAAGTAGCACAACTAGCGGCTGGCTGCGCCACCTGGCCATGGCCCCCATTGGCCTTCAGAATGAGCCGGACTCAGAGATAAACCACGTTTTGAGCACCTTTATTAAAGGAGCCATCGGAGACGTGACAAAATTTAAAAGACGACAGTCATTTCATTTCGCAAGATCAAAAATAATCATGGTGCTTACAATACACAGTGGACAAGTTAGCTCCTCGGTTTTGCCATTTCTGCCTTTATTTCTACGCGCTCCAGTTGTGCAAGGAAAGAGAAGGGGAGGAAAAGAGTTAGGCATTCCAACAGGTATGAGAAGTAGGCATACGTTTGTTTTACACGAAGCCGGTCAGGGGCTCTGACACTGTGGGAGCTTCAAAACAAAATTTTCATAATCGAACATAAAGATATATAGATTTAAAATCATTGATTAAAAAGATCATGTTCACAAATTTGATCTTTTATTTGGCCTACGACAGGCTACTCGACTCACTCGATCGGACAACAACAAAAACTCTAAAGGTACCCGAATTGGGACAAGAGTACCTCGAGGATCAGAGCTTTCGGCAAGATTTCCGCACAGGACCCTACATTAATTATGCATACAATTTTCTGACTGATTCGTTCTTTTCATGATTGCTGTTTATGTATAATAATAATAATAATAATAATAATAATAATAATAATAATAATAATAATAATAATAATAATAATCTTTATTTCAACACGGTAAAAATCATCAGGACTTAAAATACATAATACTTATTTAAAATACTTAATACCTATTTTACATAATAAATTTAAATTACATTATCGTCTACAAAGTAAATAAAAAGAAACCTGCTTTCCATATGCGGTGATGTTAAAAATTGATTTTACACTCTGCAGCCGGAAAGATGGGTGCGCGGTCGCAGGTCTTTCCAACACCGCCTCTATACTAAAACTTTGAATAGTGTGGGGGAGCGGAACAGTTAGTCCCGCGGCCCTCTCGGTAGGACGTCGCTTCTATAGAAAACATTGTCCTAAGGTAGTCAGGTGCAAGACCATTGAGTGATTATAGACATCACGGCTGTTTTAAATAATGGAATCGGTTTATTCCAGCCAAGTCTTGCAATAAGATCATCAGCATTGGCATCGTAGGAAGAAGAGGTCAAGATACGCGCAGCACGGTTTTGCAGTTTTTGTAGTTATGCCAGAGTTTTACTGCAATTTCCCCAAACGACACTACAAAATCAAAATGGGGTTGTACTGAAGAGTTATAGATACATAGTAATGTCTTAAATGGAACAAAAGACCTGCTACGCTTTAGGATGCCAATGCCAGATGCAATCTTTTATAGGGATAGTATGAAATAGTTGCATACATAATTAATGTAGGGTCCTCTGCGGAAATCTTTCCGAGCTTTCATTTCTCAGCTTTTTTCTTTTACATGTTAGCACTTTCTTTCACTACTATCGCATTCTTTCGAATTATTTTCCGAATTATTTGGCAGACTCGACACAAAACGCCGGCGGCTAGTTTTGTGTTGCGTAATACTTTGTCTTTCGTGTTTTCTGGCCTGCGGTTTCTCGCGCACGTGAAACGAACATCCGATTATCGTCACGAACATCCGCTTTACAACTCTTTACATTTGCTTTGAGAACTCTAGTTATTCGTTTTATTGTGGTGGCCGAGATGCCTTCAGACCTGGTTACAAGTTGCCTTCCGTATTTTTGTCGAGGAGAGGTAGTTAAGGGTTTTGGAAGAGGCAGCAAGGAGTTAGGCATTCCCACGGGTGAGTTGTTACAGGTTGATAATGAATGTTCATAAACCGGATCTTCATAATTTGTGAACATTTTCTAATCCGTTTTTCCGTGTTGTACGGAGAGACCAATCGAGACATTTGTTGAAGCTATTAGAACTGTGTTCGTGCTCTAAGTTTACCACGTCAAAACGATTTTTTATCTATTGCTTTGAGCCATTCTAGCGATTCTCATTCGTCATCTCCCTTTGTATATAGTATGTAATCATGTTCATTGACTCTATTGGAACCAAATCTGACTCATGCTTAAAGTTGTTTCAACCTCAAGTAATGGGTTATCTTCTTGGTTGAAATTATCCCTATCTAGTCATATTTTCTATGGTTCCCTTATTTTTATATATGAAGATGTCAATTCACTCATAACATATAACATATCTTAACACAACAGCAATGAAAATTATTTTTTTAAAAGAGATACGGTATGCAAATTATTGCAATTGACAATTCAAGTTTCTTGAAAGAGTTAATTGTGTTTTTGTTCTGTTATGTTTGCTAAGATACATTCTGACTTAAGAAATATGTCTTTGAAAAAGAGGCACACAGTAGGTCCACTTTTGTTTTGATGATAAAGAAAGAAGTGTATACAAAATTACATGTCATTGTGTATTGAGGGCAACACTCCTGGATAGACCAAATCACCCCGACTCCTGTATGGTGACTCCTGGATACCAAAGAAAGTATTGAAGATAATTTACTTCTGTATCTTAATGATCCCAAAGATCTGTAACAATTTTATGATTCAGAAAATCTCTGGCGATCCTAATGCTTTGGATATTTCCAAACAAATCTTAAAAATTCCTTTAGATCTCTTATAATCTCAATAATATTACACTTCATGTGGACCATATTTTAAGAACAAAGAGTCATGGGTGTATACATGAAGGGAATAGAATGGTCATTGGGATATTATAAATCACGGCAAATTTTAGGCGAGTCTCGAAATCTTGCCTTCCCTTCTCGGAATCTCATGCTCGAAAAAAAAGCTGATCTCATAACCTTGAATTTTGCAATTTGAGTTTTTTTTTAATCTTACAGACCAAACAAAAGTTTAAACTGAATGAACTGTGGTACAACAATTACAGCAACAACAACAGCAAAACAAAAAAATCACAATTTGAATCTCAGAAGTGCTTCTTGTCGTTCTTGTGCATGTTGTTCGGAGACATCTGTTGGCTCAGACTAACAAACAGGTCTGCCATGGACAAACATTCTTGACTGTAGAGGCAGCTGAATCTCAACTAGCAGCTAACATCTGTGGATAAATAACCAAACCTTGGCAAGGTTATTTAGTCTGCCAGCAAGCTGTTCTATCAAACACTGACAGTTGTCTGTCAGCAAAATGTTTAGGTGATGACAGTACCTAGATTGTAACCTGTGGAACATAAGGGAGAGATAAGAACATTTGAAATTTTTATGGAACCAATCAAGCTTCAAATAAGTTTAATGAGAGAATATTATTTAGCTACAATGGGTGTCAAAAGTAGTTGAGACGAATGGTGGAAATAAGTTCTTATTTTAATATTTCCATTTTTCCACTTCAAATCTGATGTACCTGTAGATTGTCAACCACTCCCCCTCCCCCTTTTCAGTGTAATTTGTACACAAACAAAACAAGTCTTCTAGATAGCAAATCCAACATTGTTTCGGGGGGGGGGGGTGGATATATTGAAGAAGTGTGGGGTGAAATGTGTCCAAGTTACTCAAGAAGAGGCAAGCATCTCAATACTTTTGGGAATAGGTATAATTTCACCCTGCTGAGGTTAAACTTTTGTTCACAAGTGGATGGCCAAATGCGCAGGATATATTATTTAAAACAATTGTTTGTTATCCACTCATTCCACGTTTTTCCTTGCAGCAAACTTCCCAGTGAATGTAGTGGATAATTTACCAGAGGCAGTTAGTACTGGAATTTACTATGGTTGGGCAAGTGTCAACAGAGGGCCTGTGTACAAGATGGTCATGAGTATAGGATGGAATCCATTTTATAATAACACCAAAAAATCAATGGTGGGTAACTATCTGCTAATGAACGTGAAGAAAGCCAATTTATATATTATCAGTATGTGACTCGAAAAGTAATCAAGTGAAAATTTTGTAAAAATTTGCGATGTCAAGCCATCCTGATGACAAGTCAGTAAATATTTCGGTAAATTAATATTAATGAAATGTGGCTGTTGTGATTTCAAACTAAACAGTTCTTTCTTTTGTTTTCATTTCAGGAGACTCACATTATTCATTCATTTGAAAATGACTTTTATGGATCAGAGCTTAGTGTTGTCATTTTAGGTTTTATTCGACCCGAAAAGAATTTCCCATCATTAGGTTAGCACATATTTTGGTAATTATTAGTTGTTTCATATCATGACTTGTACTTACAGTTTTGCTCATTCACTAAACAACATTTGTTGTGTTTGCACATGCTAGCTCTCTCCTCCGCAGAGGCCTTTTCTAATTTGTTTTATTGCTTTGAAATGGGGAGAGGTGAAAAGTACATGTAAGCATGTAGAGCCTGAAGAGAGAAAAAAACGTGCACAGCCCTTTTTTTTCATTAGTCGTTTTTTTTTCCTTTTTCTTTTTGTTTTCTGATTATGGAGCCTCTGTGGAGGAGAGAGACAACTATAGTGCACTGTAGTTTGCAGGGTTGCTGAAACATTATCACTAGATTTTCACCTTTTTTCAAATCATTTTTGAATTTTAAGATTAAAATCTTACCTTTATTTCCATATTCTAGGAAGTGTTTTCACATTAATCAATCAATCAATCAATCAATCAATCAATCAATCATTTATTATCCACCTACTGTAGTGTTTAGTGTAATGACTTGGCCTGTGAACAGGCTCTCCACTCAAGGATCTGTTTGAGGAGGGGAAGAGAGGGGTAGAGCTCCTCACGATAGAGCCTGTTCGCAGGCTATTAATGACTGTCCTGAATGTTTAAACCACTTGCAACGTCTAACATCACTAATTTTTTTCTCCTCTGCTTTTATTTCAGAATCCCTTATAGAGGCCATTCACTCAGACATTAGGGAAGCTGAACAGGCACTTGAAAAAACTGAAAACAAAGAGTTTGCATCAAATAGCTTCTTCAACAAAACAGAGAGTAGCACATAACAAATCCAGCTCACAGGGACCTGAACATTGTTACTACTAACAAGTAGTTTTGCCATTTTATACACATTCATAACAATATTATTATTCAGCTAAAGCTCGAATTTAACTTCTTTCAATGACATGATAAAACCATGCGGCATACACCCAAGGGCATTACATGTAAGTGCTTCTGTAGCATTACAAAAGTATAAACCACAGCTTGTAAATGACCAATTTATGGTAGGGAATTTCTTCAGATGTAAAATTATTTGGGGTATTTAGTTAAACTAACCTCTTCAGATTACCTTATTACATGAAATTTTCGCGTCACGTTAATTTCGCGATTTTGAGGTGCACATATTTCTCGACACTTAAATTTCGCAATTTTGCGAAAATTTTGTATTTTGAATCACTTTAATTTCGCGTTTTTGAGTGAGACACAATTTACATTTTCTTAGCAATATATTTTGACATGCCTTTGAATTATATAAAACGACTTCATCGAAGGAACAATAACGTCAAAATTAACAAAAACGCAGGAGGGGACTTAATCTCAATAGAGCAGTTCTCAGAATGTCTACAAGTGAGTCAATTGACGACAACATCCATTTACATTGATTACTGACATATGCGAGTCACTTAATATTCGCGTCATGTTATGTTCGCGACACTTATTGTTGGCGTCACTTTAATTTCGCGATTATTTTAGAATCGTGAAATTCGCGAAATTAAAGTGTCGCGAAAATTTCATGTAATTAGGTAATCTTCGAAAAAGTTGCCAACAATGGAAAGTACAGTTAGTAACGTGCAACCATTTGTCATAAGTTGCATGGGAGTGGTCGTAATCAGTATAGTTACATTGTTGTAAACATGTTTGCCCAGTATTGGTACCCTGTTGAACTGGTATAGTTACCATGTTTTCATGTTTGAATAGTATAGTAACCGTATTGGCACCATGTTGTACCGGCATGCTATAGTAACCATGTTGATACCACGTTTGATTAGAATTCACCATGAAGTTCCCATGTTAATCTCGAGCCTTGAAATACTCGTCAAATTAAACTTTATGCATATTACCGTAAGTATGACTGCTTTAAACCAGTCATTCTGAGAATGTACATTTATAACACGCCATTCATCATACTTAGGTAAAAAAATATTTTATGGGTATTTCCTCAGTGTGTTCGTTACTTTTGATGTACATACTTGTTAATGGTTTAAATAATGAATCACTGTTGCTAAGTTGATATAGTATACCAATAGAGAGTACAAGAAACCACGACGCCAACGCCGAGGACAAAGTCTCTAAAAGAAATAAATTGACATTTTACTTGAGAATCATTCTCGCAGTAGTCTAGATTATTTTATTCATTTTGTCCATCTGTATCAAAACTGTCATCTAGTGAAAGTGCAAAAACAGCGTTCCATGTACCGTAAATAGTTACACTGAAAGTCAAAACGCAGAATTTAGATATTTTACGTTGTTGTTTTCCAGTTTTTTTTTTTTTTAAAAAAAAAAAAAAAAAAAAAAGGTTTCCGGGGAAAAATCGGAAAGCTCCGTTTTGTCCTCCTGTGTTTGTAGATTGCGGCTGAGAATAAATGCAGCAAGAGGTATCGCGCACGAGCAGAGCTAATGTACACGCTCATAAAACTTTCTGTTTAATGTAGTTCTTCTTTCTGTTGCCGTTGTGGTTTTCATTCTGTTGAGCAGTCTATCTTGATGGTGTTAAAATAGTTTAAGTGTTTATTTATCTTTTAAAGTTTTTAATTGTTTCTTTTTCTTGTTTAAGTGTACCGTAATCAAATCTGCACTTCTTCTCTATTCTCTTCAGATTTTGAAATAAAAAGTACTTAAATTGTTCAATTTGTAGTGGAAATTCCTACCTGTTAGCGTCAATCCTGTCGGGTATCAGATGGAGGGGTGGGGGGCTAGGGCGCCGGCTCAAAGCATTATTTTGCTTACTTGATTATTATGTGTGTAATTTGAGCAATCGTAATTTGAAAAACTTATTTCCCTCGTTATTACTCTTTTTCAGCAAACTGTTTGCTGGGCGGCCATGTACCGTTTTTCAGACTTTCTTTGATGACTGGAAATACTTGCTTTCCGTTGCATCTATCTCAACATTTCCAGAGAAGGAACTCTAAGAACAGTGGGCTTTGTGCCATCGAGACCCCAGAATCTCCTAAGGGTCAGGCAGCGTCTCTTGCATGGTCTTACGTGAATGGCTCGCTACCCTTCGAAAGAACAATAGAATAAACAACAGAAATAATGCCCAACCCCCCCCCCCCCCAAAAAAAAAAAAAACCAAAACAAAAAAAAAAAAACAATAGCACCTGCTACAAACTAGAGGACCGTCGGAGTTGCAAGCCTACGAGAGCTGATATTCTGAGAGCCAAAGGGATCTTTGGTTAACAAGGGGAAACAACATTAAACTACTTGTTACAATTAGGACCAGTTATTAGGCGTTTTGTTATTTATAGCCCGGTCCACTTTTCGTTCATTCGAAAGAAGCGTTTCAATTCACGTGGGGTACCAACTGCGGAAATGTTGATGGCCGAAGCTTTATTATTTCTCGAAATGTTTCGTACCAGAATCTCGTTTGATGGGCGTGACTCAATTTTGCATATCTTAAAAAAAAATACCAATTCTAAGGCTAGGCTACGGGTAAAGTCTGCATACAGTGCCTAGTGGCCTATCAGGCCGAAACAAATCCCGGTTTCCGTAGCTTGAAGCGACTAGGAGTATTTCTACAACTCCTCCCTGGATGTTATGGTAGTCCATCGCATGGTCGCACCCTAGCATTAAATTCACCTGTAGCCATTTAGCCACCTGTAGAGGGGGGGAAAGTGAAAAAAGTGTTGCAAAAGAAAACAAAACAAACACCCCAGCCAGGGGCTCGAACCCAGACCGCTCGATCCAGAGTCCAGCGCGTTTACCATTGGGCCACCGCGCCTCCTTAAAAGATGCTTCTTCCGAATCGGCCTTCTATTCGTATTGCTGCGATATGTTCCGGCTCAATACCCTAAAAGGTACCGCGGTGATTCTAATAGTGGTCATTTTAATTTTTGGCACACAAGGTGCCAATCCCGGCCGTACATTTTTATACCTCCCGAAATGGTACGACGGGCATCCCCGTTTGTTTAACAAGGGAGGTCCTCCCTCGGGTTATCAACACGGAATATAAGTAGTCTCGTTACAGTATGACAAATCTTTTTTTTTTTCGTTAGAGATAGTAATTCCAATCCCTATTTGGCGACTTTGTGTGTTAGATTCTGTCACCACTAAATTGAAGGAAACAAGCAGCTCCCATCCCCTCTCAAAAAATAGAAGAAGTGTAGCAACCTCGCACGCTTTCTTTAAAGACTGGTTAAAGATTTTGACATTTTGTATGTTGTAATGCTTACAGTAATGACGTTATGTCCTGTCTGAGATCCTGCCGATGCTAATTGGCCAGAGGTTTTTTGACCGCTGATCAGTGCGCGTTGAATGCATTGCTGACTTGTTTGCGCAGATTTGCCTAAGGCCGCCAAAACTAAAAGCACCTCTGGAAAAAAGTTTAAGGGGGCAAAATGGTGACCTCGAAACGATATCAACAAGGTGTTTGGATTAATATCCGCCTTTTGACTGTGAAGTAGAGTTGTATATATTAAATATACTACAATTTGTAGATAAATATAGCCTGGGGTAATATACGCTTGAACGCAGCACTTGTGCCGACTTAAAATATTTTCCTTTTGAAGTTACGAGTGGCTACGAGCACTATAAATAATGTGAAAATACGAGATTACTGGTAGACACAAAGAAAACATTACAACTGAAGGGAACCTAAGAAAAATGTGCATTAAGACCAAGCTCGCTAGCATAATAAGAGGAGAAAACGCTTGGCGGATTCCTATGTCATCCGGAGTGCTTGGTTTCGTTTTGGGAATGTCTTGTTTTGGTGTAGCAATGAAGCTGACGGAATATAAAAACAGCCCAAGCCTTCCTCCTTTGCTGGCTGGAATTCCAGTAAGTATTCTTAAAGAAGAAATCGATGATCGACTCTCTAGCTATTAAGTTAAGAAAAAAGAAGTTAATTGTTTTCACAGTGTTTGTACGTGCATTGTGAAACTAAATGTACTGTAGAGATATTGCGTCTTGCATTTTTCACCTTTAAAATGTTTAGCACGGCAGAATTTTAAAATTCATGTTTCTCTAAAGTGTCTTCTTCAAAATTATCGATTTTGCTACGGTTCTAACGCTAAGTTTTGATACGTCCACTTTAATTAACCGAGAGCCAAGCGTAAAATTTAATATAAATTAAAAAGCGATTTAAAAATATTTATTACTGAATTTGCAATGGAAATTGTATAGGTCCATCCGTGCACAGACGAAAACAGAAAAACAAATAGCACTAGAATGAATATAAAAATACCGACTTTGTATCAGTTACATGAACAACAATTTGACTTCTTACTGATCACAAACTAAATGTTTTGTTCACCACTGCACTGTCATGCACGTTTTTTTAGCTAGGCGAAATGTCGTGTCTCGGGTTGATATTTGCTGGGCAAAACGCCATGAATTGGCTGAAATTGAATTTGACAAGCGGTACGCGACACGGAAGACAAGAAGGCTCCAAGGATATAAAACACTTCTTAAAAAACACTGTCGATGTAAAAATGCTCATGCGACGCATTTAAGGAGATCGAAAAAAAAAATTAAATTTAAAAAAATTGAATGGAAGGGCGCGGCGCCAATCGATTTTTTTTTTATGAAGCGCATGCAAATTACATCCGGGAACTGAGGGATCAGTATTGCTATCAAGGATCAAGCCGAGTGGCACTTATAACCGTTCAAAACCGGCAAGTTGATACGTTTTGATTTTCCCCGGAAAACAAGATGTAAAATACTCCTTAGGAAACGTTGCCACTGTGAAGATGCTCATGTAACGAATTTAAGGAGACGGAAAAAAATAAATGGTAGGGCGCCAATCGACTGTTTTTTTTATCGTGATGAAACGCATGCGAAGTACATCCTGGAACTGAGGGATCAGTATTGCTATCAAGCTGAGAAGCACTTAACTTATAACAAGTTGATACGTTTTGATGTTCCAGCGGAAAACAGGTCTTAAATGTGGGTAAAGGTGTCTCATCGGCATCCGTCTTCACACAAGAGCATTTTTTTCCTTCCTTCACAGATGCTCGGCGCAGGAATAGCGGGAATGGCAGGAGGACGAATGAGAAAACGATGGCTGGTAGGGAAGAAATGAATTGTATCCCAACGACTTTTACCTCGTTTTATTAAATTTTCGAGTTTAATTTCCCTTGGAATTGACTAAAATGTAAATGTGCAGCTTTCTTGGACTTTTTGTCGTTATCACGGCTTAGCTAATGGAGCAACAACTCATTTTCCTGCGCTTTTCTAGAGGCTCCCCCTGGGCCTCATCCTTTTTTCCCCGTCTTCCAAAAATAAAAAGAAGGAGAACGACAAAAGGTGCCTAACTGCCTGAGAAGAGACAAAAATGATCAAAATGTGCGCTTTAATGGCCATCTCTGTCGGTTAATTAGTCTCTCAACGAACAGTGGGTCTATGAGGAAAAGACAATTCCAAGATGGCATATTAGAACTGAGGTGAACATTTGGGTTGGCACAATGAATAACTTGATAACGCATGCTTTATCTCGCAAAAATAAATAAAAAAATAAGTAAACAAATAAAAAAAATGATCAATATATGATTGAATCGAGAAGTTAAGCTTTCAAAACAACGATAAAGTATTCAGTAATGTCATCCGGCCTTTTGTTGTTTTTCAACAGATATCCGTTCACACGGTCCTTTGCTTAATAGCAAGTGTACTTAGTCTTCATCTTATGTTCTTATTCCTGGGACGAGAGGCTGATTCAAGAGAGAAGCACAGAGCCAAGTGTCAATCAAACTTTAAAGGAGAATGTGAGTGTGTACTGGCTTAATGTTAAAAAATGTAAATGTTGTTTTATAGTAGTCATTTACTTAGCTTCGAGATAGCCGGTTTACAGGCATGCCACTGAAACAGAGGAAAGAAATATTTTTAATGAACATTACATGGTTAAAAATCCTAAGTGGCAGACCAGTTGGCTGTATTCAAAGCGTGACCGAGGATTTGAGCTGGGGACTACCAAAAACAAATCCAACTAGTGGTAGGGTGGAGAGATCGAACCCAGGACCTTCGAATTACAACACTAATCCCTAAACCACGGTCACGCTGCCTCCTCCGAACTCCTCCTTCGTGTTTTCTCTACACCGCGAATAATAATACTGATAAAAAAAAGAAAAAAGAGAAGAAAATTTAACTTCTATCGTTCGACAGTAGAAATTCAACCCTTTCCCGCTAGCAACGAACATGCGACTGCCAACGAACATCGACCGCTACACAAGCTTACAGCCTGTTGCAGCCAAAGAAAATCTGTTAAACAGATAATGATAAATGATAGATAACGATATAGCAGGAAAGCTAGTTACATGTTCAGTCGTTTTCTTTTTCAGTTTTTTGTCACAGATATGCGGCGACTATTGCTATGTCAGCGCTGTCAGTCTTGGCAATCACTCTAGCTCCCTTGGGAATTCTATCTCATGTCGTCATCAGGCGTATGTCTGGATATAACGTCAACGAGGTGCAGGTAAGATAGTTTTGCGTTTACTTATCTCTGATTGATTAAGAAAAGTCTTGCACCGTGCGCTAACCAATGAGCGAACATGCTGAATTTTCAACCAATCAGGGATCAGGAATTATGTGGCGTGACACTGGCGGCAGACGAGTGTTTCCCGCCTTTGGCACTAGTCAAATGTTTTTGCTTCGATTTTTGATTGGTTTATTCCGTTATTTGCGATTTTCTTTTCTTTTTGTGATTGGCAAGACGGTAATTACTTTGGTTACGTTTTACTAACAATCATTTAAAACTACCTAATCACAACAGCCGTGCAGTGTTGCATAATAAACCAATCAGGGCCCAGTTGTTCAAAGGGTACATAACGCTATCCACCGGATAAGTTGCTATCCAGTAGACACGTGTTAGCAAACTGAAGTACACTGCGCTATCCACCGGATAGTGATTTTATCTGGTGGATAGCGTTATTCATCTTTTGAACAACTGGGGAGGGCAGTACGCACGAGGTAAACCTAAATGTAATTCAAGGCATGCCGCAGGAAGTTTTTTCGAACAGCAACAGAGACTCTTAAACTTTTAAACTGTTTAATTCTTCAAATTCTAGAGGACTTCTGTTAAATCAAATAAACAACATTACGCTAATTACATTTTTCAAGAATTAGAGTGTAAGGTTTTAACTTATTATGGCAAGATCATAATCTAAATAATACTGATACTGAAGTGTATGGTGAATTTTTCTCGATCTTTCAAATTTTTGCCCATAAAATACCTTCAAGGTTTTTGGTTTATCTCTAGCTAGATTTATTTATTTGGACATTCCATAGTACACTATTCACTCTACTCTGTATTAAACAATAGTTTATTAAAATAATGTAAAAGTAGATTGCATGCTCAAAAAGGGACAGTGTCACGTGAGAAATCTTCTAAGTTTTCGTGTAAGATATTCCTGTATTACGAGGGTGCACTCACTGTTTAGCAACATAACCTTTATAGAACAACAAAAGAAGGGCATGAAATCATTCTCCAAGATGTAAATAAACCGCGATCAATGGATTTTAAAAAATTTTTTTCTAAGTAAAACTGTCAAACGTTTTCAAGTTTTACGCTACTTCTTTTCTACCAATATGTGCCCAAACCACGTTTTAACAACTTCCAGGACTAGCAAAGGACGTTTTAACAAGGCCAGGCATATGAGTTGATTTACAATTCATACCAACACCTTCATGGGTTTTTCAAATAGGCCTTATTCGTATTCTCGGTATTGGACTGGAACTGCTTGCAATGGAGGCTCTGCGGGTTCTTTTCATGCATGACTTGAGCGTTTTATGATCCCCGCGCCTCCTCCCCGCTCCCTCGGCCTGCCTTTCGTTCCCTCTCCCCTTTCCCTCCCCCCTCGGCTCTCTTCCCGCATCCCCGGGCGGTCTCCTCATCGTCATCAAGTTCGTGTGCCCCTTCTTTGTGGCGGGCACTGAGCACCCCTTGGTGGAGCTGGCACTTTGGTCGGGCACTTGGAATCGACTTGTGGCCTAGTTCCATCCATCCGAGACAATAAGGCCTATTGCGCTAAATCTTGATGATACTGTCCCTTTAAACAGCCATCATTACTTTTAAAATTCTTTAATCCTTGATTTTCAAAGGAGGCAAACAACCCAACATTTGACGGACGTCGCGATCCAGAATCGCCACCAAGGCCAAAGAGATCAGATGGCCGGCCTCCACCGCAACAAGCTGAAGCTTGTAAACGACCTCCAGCGAATCACGCAAGGCCAGAGAGAACAGATGGCCGGCATCCACCTCAGCAAGCTAAAATAGCTTGTAAACGACCTCCAACGAACCACGCAACCAAAAAAAACAGATGGCCGGCATCCACCCCAACAAGCTAAAAAAGGTAGTGATCAAGCTAAAACGAATCACGCAATTAATGCTCAACCACAACAGAGCCACCGGCAACCTAACTATTACAACTATCATGGCAATTTGCGAGTTCCGCCCAATCACAGACAAGCTTCAAACAATAAACATCCCGAACACAACAGACATTACAGGCAGCTATATCAACAACGAAACTTGCCATTTATCATAGCAGCACAGAAAAACTCGATACAGGAGAGTCACATACCACCACCTGGTCAGAGACTACAGCGGGGTATATCAAACACTACAGATACCTCGTTTGCATAAAAATGGGTGCTAGTTTCGAACGGCTCTTGGAAAAGAGGAGAAGTATATTAAAACTTCGAAGGAGTATCTACTTAGTAATACAAGTCAGTTTCAGTGTTCACATGAAAGAAAGACAGCAAATTGAGCTGCTCGAATAATTCTAAGCTCGATGTTGTATAAAAGAGTTTTTTGAAAAGTCTCCAACAAAGTCTGCCTTGACATTGGGCGTGGTCACACGTGCTTTACTTTTCGATGCTTATTAAATGTCAAATTTGTAGAATAAAATTAAAAGTACGAAGTTTTGTCATTTAAGAGTTTCTTCATATTTTTAGTACTTCATTACAAAAGTAAAAAATAAACTGTTTTATTTTTCTCCTTCCATCCAAATGACCATCTGGTCTTAGCTAGGCAGTCACACTTGTTTTACCAATTAGGTATACACGGAAACAAATCTTTATTTAGATACGGTACTATTACCATCTGCGGCTGATCAGTTATGGTAATACAACTGCTTCCACTTGATCGTGGAAAAAGTTTCCTTACTTAAAAAAGATGGTTATGTAAAACAATTCAATTCAGTTTTTGGCCCACTCCTTTCAACTCCTGCAGCATGAACTGCCTTCAGTTGTGTCTAGGTCGACCTTCTTTTCTCGTCTATCGAGAGTTGTACTCCAAGGCCTTTCTCTCTACGTTGCGGCTCTTCTTTCTGAGGGTAAACGGCCAATACGGCGCCTATTCCTGCGTCTATTGACTGATGTTACTATATACGCATTACATCTCGGTCTTTCTCGTCATGTCTTCGCTACTTACTTGAGATAATCTTTGTTTAAATAATCGGCGCACAGTGTTTTACTCGCTGCATCCGTACACTGTATCCTTGACTCTTTGATCACGAGTTTTAACACAAAGTATGCCAAAGTTCAGTACTTTGCTATGAACATATGTTTCAAACTCTTCACTTCTCGCCGATCACACTATGGTCCCTATTTCACTGATCCTGTAGCTTTGTCTGCTGTTCCCGAACCCATACTCCCGTGTCTTTGAAGTGTCGTAGTCTGTAGAATATAGATCGTTGTTCTTTGATTGACATTTTCGGTTGATCCTTTCCGATCTTAACATGGGTTTTCTTTCCATACGAGACGAGTTTCCCAAGGATACGATGGAGACGTGATCACCGCCCTGTACACAGAGAAAGAGTACTGAAGTTTTGGCTAGCTATAGGCTAGCAGTATGAAGCTACTGCTTTTAGTCCGAAAGATGGAGGGTGGTGAAGGGGGGGGGGGGTGAGGGAGGTAAGGTGGTGGAGGAGAAGTGGATGCTTAGGAGGGCTGGGGAGGGTGGCTTTTTACCAATTACATGTCGTACCCAAGGCGTACAATATATAAGAAAAAGCCGTGGGAACGAGGTTGGCTCTATCTAACAGTACATTGTGACGTGTGACAGTATGGTGTATAGCTCAAATTTACAACTTTTGGAACTCTGTGCGTCGGTGGTTTCGTGTTATTCTTAGAACATCAGTCAGTCTTCTTTGGGGCAATACTTAAACATATAGAAACTTACCGAAACAGCACAACAAAGCAACTGTGACGACTCTATCACACCAGATAGCGAGATGGCCGCTTCCAGAATCAATATGCTTATCAAGGCGATCATCAGGATAGATTCTAAATCGTATGGACAGTGCACTGAAAGTCAAAACATCATGCAGGCATAAATATTGACAATGGTCAGCTTTAAGCCATAATTCTATCTTTAATTATTTCTCAGGCATGTTTCTCATACACTGGCAATTACACAAATACATGTACATTGGGGTCACCACTCATTACAATACACACTGCTTCTTGCAGAAAACTCTATTTAGGTATACAAATTTACATAAGACAAGACGAGACGAGACGAGAGACGAAGAACGGACTTAGTAAAAATAATGCTTGTAACCATATCAGAATTAAATCGGCGACTACCGTATTTACTCGAATAATCGCCGCCCCCATAACCCCCCCTCGAATAAGCGCTGCATTTGCGACAAAAAAGTTTATAACCGACGCAGTCCCGATGCAGCGCTTATTCTAGGAATTGCGTTTAACTAAAGCAGCACTACAAAGCAACTCTTACACAAACTTGGACATTTCTTTCCGTAAAAAAGCGATGTTTTGCAGTTCAAAGTAATTGTTTTACCACTCGCCCATTAGTTTTCTATCCAACATCCTACAATACGTAGTTCTGTAAATGTTGTGAAGGCCGCGAACTGTGCCAGGACAGCTAGTCATCATCAAAAGATGAATACTGACAATCAAAACGCGCTATTTTCAATTACTGTAAAAGATTAGATTCTTTGTGGCGTCGAAATTTTAAATAAGCGCCGCACTTGAGGCGTGAAAACTTTAATAAGCGCTTATTCGAGTAAATACGGTACTATCGATAAGGAGTGTCTACACTTAGAACAAAACTACTGCTTTAAGCTAGCTCTCACCGTGTTCACATTCACCCACGGATCTCCACGCAGTCAGCGCGATTCCCACGTACGCGGCCACGATTCCTCCAAGGACACACGAGATAAAGGAAGAAGCGAAGAAAAGTCCTGTCTGGTGACAAAAGTATCAAAGAAAGAAGTTTCTCTTTTAAAAATGGTGTTTCTTTTGCTTTACAAAACTGTGGCCATTTTAAATAGTCGTAACAGGAAATGTTGACAAAGATAATTTCCCCCCCGCGCGGGGGGGGGGGGGGGGGGGGAAGGGGGGGGGGGGGGGGGGTGGGGGGGGGGGGGGGGGGGGCGGGCCCGCCCCCCCCCCCGGCCCAAGCCAAAAAAAAAAACACAAGAAGAGGACGCCTGGGGACGAGGCAGGATAATCGACGCCCCGACTTTGTTGGCAGTGGGGCTCCCCCCCCCCCCCCGGCGGGGGGGGGGGGGTGGGGGGGGGGGGGGGGGAAAAGGGGGGGGGGGGGGGTGATGGTTTTTTCCCCCCCCAACCAAAAAAAAAAACACCCAAAAACAAAAAGAAACGGCACGACCAAAGACGAGGACGCCTGGGGACGAGGCACAAAGGACTCCTAATTCCTTGGGTGATGGTTTAAATCGGAGAACGCAATGGTCAATGGTGCTGGATGTTTGTTGTATATTCGTATTAGCAATCATGCTTTAGGAAGGAAGGACTATTACGAGTAGAATATTTCCTGCAGTGAATTATGTAATTTGAAAGTGAACAACAACAAAAAAAACAAGTTGTTATAATATGAACTTGTGGGGACCCCCTCTAAGGAGTCCCTGACTTTTGTGGGTCGTCCCACAGTTATGCGGCCAAGTGAGTTGACTTTGAACATGTCAACTAAGATTTACTGTTGAGTTTACTAGCATGATGAGTTAAGTTAGAGCTTTAGAGCTATCTTACAACAAACAATAACAACAAGAATAGTTTTTACCAGATCTTACCACGGTAAATTTCCCAGTAAACCCTCCTGTTATTCCTAGGACTCCAGCGATGACGATCTGAAATAATTTGTCCTGTTTAGTATTCAACATCGGAAAATCAAGAAAAGAAATTGAACTCACTCAACACGTGAGAATTGTTCTGAGAAGCGTGTTTTGTTTATAGCACTGAGCCAACACTGAACTAGCTTCTTATTTTTTTACTCAGCCAATCAACATGGGTAGTAATACTGAGTCTGAACCAATCAAAGAAGTTTCAATTTTATTATCCCTAAAGTTGACTTGTTATACCTTATCCCTATAATTATTTAAACATTTATCCCTTATCCCTAAAATAAGTTTGTGAGTTATCCTAAGAGGAACTCAACAATGCTTTGAGGACCTTTGAGCGTCAAGCGCTGAAATATCACGAATTTTAGGGGCTCGCTCCAGCTCAATAGTTACAGTTTTCTCTCATAACAACACTGAAGAGGGTCCCCAATAGGTTTTCGGGATCCGGGGTTTGGCTTATTCGAAGGTCTCGCGTCTTCGTCACTCGCTATCGCGACTTCGAAATTCGTCGCTCAAAAGAATCGACTTGTAGCAAGTCTAAGATCCGGGATTTTAGATGGAAAAGGGAGTGAGATTCGGGATTGAAATTATCAACGAGACACGTGAATTGGCGATTTTACGATTTGGGATTCGGGAAATGCCACTTAAAAGAAACGAGATCAGAAAAGTCCAGTGACAAAAAAAATGATGTACTTGTATAAAAAATCAAGTTGCAATCTTCGTGAACATTGCAAAAAGCCGCACAAAGCGTTTATTTTGACTTACACAAGTTACCCGTGTTTTCCACTTGCCAGTTACTCCGAAATAAAGAAATCAGCTCATTAATTGTCAATGACCAAAGACTTCAAGACCAGTGCTTGGAGGGAATACACAGTAACACCCACTGATTAAGAAACAATAAATGGTCGGGATCGGGATAAGCCGATAAAAACCTTCGAGATTGCGGGATTGAGGAAAAATTTTAGCCGGAATGGCGGGATCCAAAAACCCTATTGGGGACCCTCACTGAACAAATAGACGTTTTTCAGCATAAACACTGTATTTACCATCAGAGCCTTTGTTTTCCTTGACCAGCAGTCAAAAACAGAAAGAGCCGAAGATATTTTCATGACGACATTCATATGACTGTCAAAGTTATTCAAATCTTATTGGTCGAGAACATGTGCGTTTGACAACAATGATTAGCATCCAGTGGCTAAATAAAACATCTGACAATACGTGGATATACTAATATCTTCGATAAAGATACAGTGGAAAAAGCGCAACGACAACCGACATCTTTCGACTATTTCCATAGATTTTTGACATTTAGACTGAATGCGATCTAAGGATATTTTTAGACATGTTCAAGCTCTGAAGACCAATCAGAGCTGTGTTATTTTGTCAGCCCTGGGGGTTCATGGCCAATTAATAATCTTTAATGTTATGATTTGTTTGGACAATTAAGTATTTACACTACGTATACCTGAGATATTTTAATATTCTACTGAGCTCGCCTTAAGGTTCGTGCAATGTAGACAGTTTTTTTTTTTTAATTTTTACTTGTTTTGTAAAGCTGAATAGCACAGAAATTTGTATGGTCAGTTTTTCTGCTCTTGGAATATACTTCTATAATTGCGCAATGTTTTTGTTCTCCTGATGTATTAAAACTCTCTCTTTGTGTAAACAATTTTTTTTATATCGTTTCCTGAAAAATGAACTTCTGCTTTCCAACCGTGCTTTTAACGCTTTTCTACGAAATAAATCGGCGGAACAGACGAATCAAAGCAAGAAACATTTTCTGCCGGTACTTCTTTAATATTTCTAAGTACAAGTCTCTAACTGAATGAATACATAGACTTGGGTTTATTTGATAACAATTAATGCAGAGAGCAAAAAAATGGAATCAGTCAATCATTCGAAGCTGTGGTAATTTATTCAGTTTCAAATCCATTATCTACTCACAGACACTAATGTGTTTGCTTAGAGGTGTATTTGTCCTCTGCGATGTTCAATTTCACGCCGTGCTTTGCATAAATGTTTCTTTTCAATATGCAAGATATTACTCTCAAGGCGCCTGCGGACTTTTGCCTTCTTTCATGGTTTTGAGTTTTAACAAAAAAGTCACTATTTTTTCTTAGCTGGCAATTAAGAACAGATTTGTTGTGGCCTTGCTAGAAAGCAGTTCTAACTGCCGCTTTTTAAAACATAATAAATTCGGATTTAACCCTTTTAGAATCATTGTTTGCAATTGTTAATAAATGAACCTAGACGAAACTCGACAAGCTGCTATAAAAAAATGAAATAAACAAAATTGCTCAGGAACAAAGGCATCAAAGACATGATCGAAAGCCGAAGTTAGTGAGAAAAAAGAATTCAGCTGTAAACGCCGTACGTTTCAAATAAAGCTTTGTGATCTTGGTGAATTAAGCTGTAAGGGAATTAACGACATGTGAGCATAAAAAATGAAAACAGTGTTTAAAAGTTAAATCGATATGAAAAATACAGTATACAATCAATTCCGCCCAATGAAAAAAAAGTAGCTTTTTTATGGCTGGAAGGACGGAGTCACTAGTTTTGAATACAAGGTGTTTAAAAATTGGAGATAAATTAATAATGAATAAACCTCAGTATGTAACTTGATGAACTTGAAAGCCGAAATGAAATCGCTCAAATCGAAAATTGATAGAAAAATAACTGTAAAATGAATTATCCATCAATACTTTCAACCCAGATTTGTCAACTTTACGGCTGGAACAGAAGCGTGAAAATTAGTACAGCATCAGAGACTCTAACGGCTTTTAAAACAAACTGAAGAAAGTTAGTAACCGTGGCGAACAGAGCGGAGAAATATTACGCGCGTTAAACGGCGATCGATCAGCTCAATTTATCCCATGACTTTGTTGTATTAAAAAAGTTGCTTTTAAAATACGTGTCTACACGTTTCTGAGCCATGTTCTTTCAGACTCACCCAAACGTTTTAGTAAGGGATTTTAGAGGGAACATTAAAATGAAATGAAAGTCACATTGACTTAGTACGCTTCAAATTAAAAATACATTTTTTTCCGATATAAATATAACCGCGCAGCTGTCATTGAGAAAAATAAACTTGTTTTGAAATGTTCCAAAATTAAAAAGAAAACAAAATTGTTGCTCTTTTTATTAAGAAATCCAGATGTGGAAATAAACACAGTTTTGTTAGGACCTGTGGACACGCACAGACACGCGCCTGAAATCGAAATTATTTAAAAAACAGACGCCATTGGTCTAGAACCTACCGGAATAGCTGTCCAATATTCCACGCCGATCTCAAAAATATCTCCAAGGTCGTCCCTCCTTTTACTCAGAATGAAGCTCAAGGTAAACACACAACATCCCAAGATGATCTGTGATATTCCTGTACAAATAACTTGGTTCGCTCTGCTTTCTTGAAAGGGCATTTTCGACGCACTCTTAATTGTTAATCTGATGCAGATCTTTGCAAAATCGTAGGATCTGTGAATCGTATAAAAAGCATAACCATTAGCCAAAATACATCGGAAGTGTCCAATACTCATCCGCTGAGTACGCGAAACTCATTTCCTTTTCTTTATATTTGCACAAGCTTTTTTTATTTCAAACGCAACAATATATTGTTAATTGATGGGAGTTGTAATTTCTTGTCACGTTTTGTCATCACGTTCAAATGACTCGTTTCCATGACTAAACAGAACGAATTTAACTCGTGTCCAGTTCACCACTCAGTTTTGACCTTCCAACAAGCAAAGGGACGAATCGAAGTGTCATCTCTCTTTTTTGATGTCGTGAAGCGAATACTGTAAGGGCATTGGGGACTTTCGGGGTGTGTTAAAGACTTTTGCATTCCGAGTTTTAATTAACTCCAGCTGTAAAATGCACGAGAGAGCACAAGTTGCTAGCTGGTCAATAATTATTGCATGTTGCCTTAATTCGGCCCCATTATTGTGCAAGGTTCTCCAATAAATAAAAATCCCAGTATGTACCAATAATTTTGCCCGTATTAGGCTGTTTAGATGGAGAGGAGATGCAGCCGTTTGTAAGTGAGTGGTTTTCCCAAGAACACATTACACTATCAGTAGTCTCCTTCGTTATGTAAATTCAGGCGTCCTAATGGCAGCCATCTTGAATTTAGAGATAATGCGCTCAGACAGGTGTCATTATTGCTAAGATTCATATTTAAATTAAATCTTGAACTCTAAGATAATCTCAAAGTGACGCTGTGTCTAAAATATTACTACAAATCATACTGCAAATAAAAACAGGTGATTCATGAAAGTAATGAGGTCTTTAGTTTTCTCTTTTAGCTCGTACGCGTTGGCGTTTTCTGCCAAGACTTAATAACAAAATTAAACGAGGTAAATGCACGTATTCATTAGAGTCTATTAATCTCGTTTTTTTACCGGTTACAAGATGTCGCTTAAGCACTCAAGAAAAAAACCTTAATAGAAGCGATATGTCTGAAGAGCACTTTTTATAATTGACTGAACTGCTTCAGTTCATGTCTGCTAAACAAGGAAACATTGTCTCGGAAACTTTGTTTCTAACATTATTGCGGCTGACACTCATTAATTTATCATAGCCAGTCATTCTGTTTCTTTTGAAGAGAATGTGAAACAACATCTGTTTTGGAAGCTTCAATAACATTTAAATAAAAAAGTGAAAAGCTTCAACTACATTTTCTGGTTGCTTTAGATAAGCAAGATTTGTTTCTAGACACATGTTTTTGGTGCGGCTATATCTAAGGGAAAAAGATTTGTTTCCATGTAGCAATCTATCAGTTTAGCCACGCCCACTATTAGGCAGTAAGCCATGCGACCTATGTCTGCGTATGGCGAGTGCGAGTTTCTTTGTAAAACACATAAAACAGCCATAAATAATTTCGAAAACATCTATTCTTGCTAGAGAGCTCACTTCATTGTGAATAGCCTGCGAAAAAACTCCTTAGTGAGGTAGAAGGCGAAGGTAATTCAAAACTCTGTTGTGTAGAAACAAAGCTAGTTATGTGTACCACTGTCTCCTAGCTACTTCTCCTCGCGCAAGAGCTTACCGTTTTCTTGGCAGCTGTGGCTCGGTCACGGTATCCACTGACTTTGCTTTTCTCTTTAACAAGCTCGTCCAAAACAAATCAAACGCGGCTTCACGTTAATCCCTAGACAGAGTCTTGCCGGCATACGTCCTTCCTCAGCTATTCGCTATCCAATGGGCGACTGATTAAATTGTCTGTGTGCTTCAAGACAATCTCTCTAAAGTGCTCCAAAAGTGGATAATTGGCGAAATGAATATTTTAGTTTATCAGCAATTATTTCCTTTTGGAATTGTTAGCATATTTTTATTGTTTTAAATGTCTGGGAAATGGGGGGAGGGGGGGGGGGGGTGATGCGGTGTCAAGGCTCCCAGTTTTTTCTCCCCTTGCTACGGCCCTGGACACTGCATGGAACTCACTGGAACGTAAACATTCATTAAGTATCTACGTGTTAAACTTTATTACGATATCACTTGGTGCAATCATGTTGATGCTTTGACCAAGAAGGTCTTCCAGAGACTCGGCGTTTTGCGTCCTTTTAAACATTAATTACCTCTAAACGTCCAAATAACAGTCTCATTTTACCATTATTCCACTGTGCTGACATAGTTTGGGGCGACTAGAACATTGAAATTATCATGCAGGAAGGCCAAGTGTCCCAGAATAATGCTGAAAGTATGATTGGATTTACCAAAATATTTCACTGGTAACCAGGTTCGGATCAGTTGAAGTGGACTCCTTTAGCTGAACCGTGCGTCGCTGCATTGCTATTAATAAATGTTTTAACAATTTCGTGGATTTCGACTTTCAGTCACCGATTGGATCTATACCGCGCACTTATGTATCTTTCACGCGGTCAGCGAACAATCTGCACTTAAGACAATCATCTAGTTTAAATGTTTTAAAGCTTTTTTTCCAACAGCTTTAAATTTCAACTCATATATTTTAATGTGTTTAATTTTTAGATATACTTTTAGGTGTATTTTAATTGACCTTTTAAATTTTGCTCTGTAGAATCTTCCAGAAAACCATCCACAGGTGAGAGAAGTTCTACTTAAAACTCTTAGTATTATTAGCTCTCGCAACACCATAAACATAGCTTGACAACCAGCTACTGACAAACCTGAAATGGAGTGCAGAAACTTTCAAGGCTCCGTCTAAAACAAGCTAAAAATAAATAATATTCTTCTTGTAAAAGTAACCTGGACTCCCATGTAACGGCAGAGAAATGCACATCCATGCACCAAATAAGACGTTTTTTTGTTACGTCAATGGACGCTGTTCCACTAATAGTTGTTTGTTTAGTCTCAAATTTGTGACATCGGAGGTGTGAATTTCTTCCCCAGATGTTTCACGGGTTGACCTATTTGTTTATTTGAAGTGCACTATTTTCTTCCCTTCTTTAGCTTTTTTTTAAAAAAAGAAAGGAAAACATTTTAAAATTGTTTGGTTAAGGGTATTAGTTACTAACCAATGAGCTTTATGCTGGTAATTTTAATTTAAATGTAAATCAGTTAGTACAAGACAGATCCTGCAGTTTTTTTTGTAACTGGGTGTTCATTAAGCAAAGGTTTTTATTCATTATTCTTAACAAAAATGTATCCGTCTAATAAATACCTACAGTTTATTATACCTCAAATAAGTACCCGAGTGGCTTTTTTTCAACTCCACCTTGAAGACCCGGCGGTTATTCGGTACACGGTGATTAATCGAGAAACGGTTTGCATTCTACATATGGAAAATCTCTTTTTAATCCAAAACTATATAATCTTGGTTTAATCCACATTATTTCTAAAGAAGGAAAGGCAATCTCATATGATAACATGACCAGAACCATATTCTAACATTTCGGACTTATTTACTTACTTATTGATAAGTATTTTATTATTATTTTTATTATTTTTTAATTTTTTAATGGAAGCACATTTTAGCAAATACAATAAACGCCTAAATAACTTAGTACCTAAAAAGAGATTGGTTTTCTAACAATTTGACAAACTAACGAGTCTAAACTTTAAAACAATATACAGTGCAGAATTCTAACTACTAGTTACAGGCTATCAACAAGATGTTTCCTATAATCTATCAACTTTACAGTTTCTGTACAAATGACAAATCCCTCTGACATCTGTTTGTACAATTATACCCTGTTTGCATCAAAATTTAGCCTATGCCGCAGACAAAACTTAACCCCGGGGTTAGATTACATCTGCGACGCAGGCTAATCAAAATTCTGAGACCAAGTTCTAAATTAGAATTTTACCTGCATGTTAAATCTCAAAAAAACTTGAGGATTGATTTATTTCATTTGGAATTCCAGGGGTTAGACTAATTGAGAGAAATTCATTGATTTAAGACACTCATTGTGGCGTTAATCAATCTTGTACTCAGTTCTTTTTCAAGTGATTGGTTCTATTTCTCATTAGGAATGACAGAGATGCATTAGCAGTTGCCCTTTGAGTACATGTAAATTAACTGGTAAATAAAACAACTCTAAAATAAAAAGGTAAAAAAGAAAAATGAACTAGAACGTATCTTAGAGATAACTTATACAAAGTTCAAGCCATTTGTGTACTAACACGGATGAAAAATTCCAATAGCCACATAGACTGCCTACAGTTCTCTTCACTTGACCTGCACTTTTCCATGTTTTTGGTGCTATAGGAAAACTGGGTTCTCCGAAACGCTGCTTGGAGTATACTACCCTACACATGAACTTGACATTTTATCAAATATTTAAATAAAATTTCTTGTCAGATAAAATATAGTTTACATGTTTATGCCAGTGGTGTCTTACTCATTAGATCACTTTGCACAAGAAAAAAACTAATTCATACATACACCATTGAGAATATTTCTTTTGAAAATTCTCAATGCACCAATGAATGAATAGTATATAATTTATTACAAAATTTATGTTTAGACAGAGATTAAGGATTTAAAAAAGTTACTCCTAAGAGACAACTAATTTCCCTTTCCCCGAATAACAGATTTACTGTGTAAGTTACATGTAACATACCTATCTACTTCTACAACAGTCGACAAAATTTCTTATACATGTATTACATAGAATTCATATTACTTTAAAATGTCTTTATCATTCTCTAGCCATGATGTCTGCTAACATATCACTGTAGGAACGCTCCACATCTGGATTCATATTCCACTGACAAGCTCGCAGCTCAAGCAGTTCCATCAACAAGCATCTTGTCTTGGCAGTTGTATTGTCAGCAAGAATGGTATCTCGCATCTTTCCAACAAGCTCATCTGCTTTTTCCTGCCAAAAAAAATCGCCATAATGTATTAAATGTGGCTTGCAAGCTAAGTACGTCTTGTGGGTCCCAAAAGAATACTAAGAAAGCTTGTAAATCATTATTACCAGTAATTTTTTATTTTTTTTTTTATTTTTACTTGACAGCTTTTTCAAGCAAATATATACAGTGCATACTTAGTGTACTCAATTTTACATCCACTGTCAATGGCTAGTGACATGACAGATTTTACTTGCCAAAACTAATTTTCACTAGTCAGATCTACCAATTTCTTTCAAGAATTGTTGACTTTTCTGAGTTTTTGACTAGCCAAAGTGGCTTGTAGGAATGTTAAACCTTGTAGCCAAAACCTATAGATAGATAGATAGTTTATTAATACAACTTCGCAACCTAAAAGGTTGAATTATGTCATATTTACAAATTTATAAAGCGATAAAAACTAACGATAAAATGTAAAAATATTTAAAGTCAGAACTATACAAGAGTGATTAAAATCCAAACTTAAGTACATTAGAGACAATAAAACTATTTCTAAATCTACCGGTATTAGTCTTAAAAACAAGGTTAAACTGGCGTGACTTTCTGAGGTTATAACTACTAAGATTCGGTGGGGGCAATAAATTCCTCAGCCTACTGCCATTGTTCTCTAAAATGATGTTAAACAATTTTTCCGTCAGGGCTTGTCTTCGACCTGACAGAGTGACTAGACTTGCCTTGTTGAGCGCTTCTTCATACGTAAAAAACGGAAAAATGATGTGCATCGCCCTCTTTTGCACTGCTTCTAGCTCACGAGAAAGATACGCAGGTAGACTATCATTGAAAACTGGACAGGCATATTCCGTGATAGGGCGAATGCAGGTACGATAGAACTGTACTAGCTCGTTAGGACCTAGGCCTGAACGCTTTAACTGAGAAAGACAATACAGGCGTTTTGTAGCTTTCTTTACAACTTCAGCGATGTGATGGTTCCATTTGAGGTCGCTCGAAACGGTTACGCCCAGAATCTTAGCATACTTAACAATATCAATTTGCCTGCCATTAATAACAACAGGATCAAGCTCGAGAGTCTCCTTGGTACTAAAACTAATCCTCAGTTCCTTGCACTTTGCCTCGTTTAGCTGGAACTTGTCAGAGTTAGCGTGCGAGACAAAAGTGTCCACAGCGGTCTGGATGTTGCTTGCTTGTCCCTTGAGTATTGTTTCAGAGGTCGTGGTATCATCGACATACTTCCATAACTCAATTCCAGGGACATCAAGGTCGTTGATCATTATAATAAAGAGCCAGGGGCCCAATTTGGTCCCTTGGGGGAGACCTGTTAGGACATCACACCACTCTGAAAAACAATCCTGACCAAGTTTCACTCGTTGTTTGCGACAACACAGGAAGTCGACGATCCAAGCGATGACGGCCTCGTGAATGTCAAAGAGGCGAAGCTTTTGGATCAGGATTTCATGATCAATAAGATCGAATGCTTTCTTGAAGTCGAATAGCACTACCCTCACAGTAGCCCCGTTTCCGTCGGTGGCACAGTTCCACGCATGCGTCATACTGATGAGTGCCTCTGTGGTACTTGAACCTGGAATGGTACCAAACTGCTGAGGGTCCACTTTCGCGAGCACAGCAGGTTTTATGTGCTGATCGACTGCAAACTCTTCAGCCACTTTCGATAGTACAGGTGTTAGGGAAATTGGCCGCAAATGCCTGTTTACGTCATACAGCTGTACACAGGCACCTGTTTGGGTATCGGTACAATATTGGCATGCTTCCAGGTCAGTGGCAGTCGGGCCTCGGCAAAAGAACAGTTGATGATGTCAGTAACAACTGGGGCCAACAAATCCGTGTTTTCCTTCAGCAGCCAGGATGGTATTATGTCCGGTCCTAAAGCCTTGGCTGGGTTTAGTGTGGAGAGTTTTTTGAATACGCAGTGTACAGAGACCAAAGGTGGATTGGGGTGGCGGTCATCTGTGATAGCGTCCGGGGCCAGAGGCACGAAAATGCTCATGGGATCAAGGAAAGCTTTGTTGATCGTGTTAGCAAGGGTAGTAGGACCAGAATTAAGTCCTGTGTCAATGTGCCTTAGGACAGACATAGGATCTGATCGAGTAGCAGACTTTGTGCCCCCAAGGGTCTTCACTTCTTTCCACCATGTGTGCGGGTCACAATTCCTCAAGTGCTCTACCTTGGAAGCATAATATTTTGTGCGACACGACTTGCGCAAACGCACACTAGTCTATGGCTAGTTGGCTACCATTAGTCTCGAGCCCTGACTTTGACTTAATGTCATTTTGTCATGGTAACAGGTACATGTTAGTGTTTGTGTGGGTGGGTGACAGATCCATTATCTCTTACATGTATGTTGTGCCAAGAAATTTAACTCACAAGGAAGTATGTGTATACAATGTATAATGGTGCATTGGTCAACTCAATGGTAGTCTGGGTGAGGCAGCAGTAGTGTGTCCGTGGGGTGGCACTGACACGTGGCTTGCCATGCTTGGCTTTAGCTTCTGTAGCATGAAGTGACAAGGGATGTCACTATTCTTCATGACAGGATGCTGATCCATTACAGTCACCCCCCCCCCCCACATCACATTGTCCAGTTGCCATGACAATTTACCATGTCTATCATACTCCTGGTCCCGGTTGTTCAAAGGGTGGATAACATTATCAAACAGATAAATTGCTGTCCAGTTACCCACTCTTCGAACAACTTGGGCCTTTCATTTCATACCTTTCTCTTGCTCGTCGAGGGGGGCATTGTGAGAAATGGGTGTCTTTACCCATCGCTATCGCCGTTACATGTAGTTGTACTAACTATGCTTTACCTTATCTCCAGTTTATTACGACATTATCCTTACCTGATTAACATTCTCCAAAAGCTGTCCCACCGTTTTAAAATGCTCATAAAAGCAATCAACTTCATCCACCTCCTCTTCTCCCTTACTGCCAGCAGGCCCTTCTCTGAGTAGTTCACTCATTGTCTGGTGTACTGCTCCTGCCAAGGGTTTTAACGGCGCTCCACCGGTACGAAGATGATTGAAAAGTTCGCATATCAAACCAACTAATCCAATCCAGTCGCTTGTCGACTTTTCACGAATGCTCTCTCTCTTTTTGTAATTTTCCTGAGTGCTTTTCAAAAGATCAGCTCTAAATGCGTTTCCAAAGGATTCCTCCACGCAGAGCTTGTTGGCGAATTTTGCAGCTAGAGGTGCAAACTCGCTGTTTTTGATAGTCCGTTGAGTTAAAAGGTCAACGACTTCTTTGATCCTCGTGGAAGAGTTTGAGTCAGAAATGTACTGCGAGATTTTCTCGACTTGCGTAGACAACGTGTCCTCCTTCAAATCGTTTAGCACTTTTCCCAAATCAAATTCATCAGACGATTTTTCGATTGAAGAATTATTTTGCTGAGCTGCCGTTTGAGTTTCTCCTGGTCTCCCGGCCTTTGGTATTCCAAAACCTCTACCCCTTCCGATTCCACGACCTCGTGTTGCAACGGACGCCATCTTGAACACCAAGCGAAATAAAACACTCCTAGCAGGGGTAGGGTCAATATGGCGAAACACTTTCGTTTTACTTGCTAACGACTGAATGCACTAGCGTGTCATTAAGTTCAACTAATATGCTTAATAAAAGCTAAAATATACTTAAATATTCTTTAATACCAGATAATTAAGGGTTTCTGGGCATTTTCTCAATAGAAGATTGTCAACCCATCACCCACCCCGTTAGTTGGTTTTGTAATAATACCCAGCATTACTTGCGTTTCGTTATTCCAAGATGGCGCTCGAAGTGGAGTCTGCTGAGTGAGTAGAGTTTATTGTTGTTATTTGTGAATATGAAGCTTTGATACTTCCTACACAATCGTAAAACAATTTATAGGTCGCTTGTGGTATCTCCTATAGCGGTCAATTCTTTTGAAATGGTTAAATACTTCGTGGAAACATACTTGAGGTAGCCACGTGTATTAATCTTATACGTAAAAATGCAAAATTTGCAGATCAGAGACGCCAGCTGTAAACAAAGCATTTCTGTTTTGGTAGAATTTAGAAGAAGTATCTCTTTACTATGTCACTGAAAGTTCGTTCTCTAGGTGAAAACGGCAATGATAGTTAATTTAAAAAATCTCTTGTCATTTATACAGTAAAAGTGTTTTCATCATGCTAATTTAGCTATCTTTTCAATGAAATTAATTTACATGCACACTACCTCACACTATATTGTGTGATCATATTTACAACATCTCTACTATACTGTAGTGACAGGACGGAATTGCTCAGTTGCATTAGCATCATGGTCTTACTGACTTTATTGCCCATGGGGTGTAGTACAGTAAGTGTCAGCTGCTAGTGAGGATCGCGAGCTGAGAGGGATGTTTTCTTCGGACCAGCTGAAATCAGCAGGCCTCTCAGCCTGTGTACTGCTCAATCCACCCTCGTCCCTATAAAAAGAGGAAAAAATACAGGAAGATCTCTATGAAATCTGAAGACTCACAGAATACTTGAAAACAAATTATCCTCTATATTCTTATGTATCAGTCAAATCGAAGGTTCAACATCCCCCCCCCGGGCATACCCCGGGCATTTGACACCTCTGCTGTCCCGGGAGGAGGGGAATTTGATAATCAAAGCCTTCCCGGGGGTGGGGAATTTGATTCGACCACATAGGGTGGGGAATTTGAACGCAGACTTGATTTCTGGTTATACGTGTCCCAGTAAACGCACGTGGGTTTTTAATCATGGTGGAGATAGATTATATTCTATGTATTGGTTATCTTCTATGTATTTATTACACAATAGAGGAAAAAACTGTGTGGTCTATTTATAAAGTCGGTATGCAGACAGAATTTTACGAGCATAAAAAGCTACACAGTTAAAACAGTTATCTGTTTAGTTATTAATTTTCCCCGGGGGTGGGGACATTTGATCACTAAAAATAGGCTTATAGTAGGGCATTTGAACGGCTTTTTGGCCCAGGGAGGCGGGAATTTGAACACAAATTTTCCAAAAATTCAAATGCCCGGGGGGTTGCCCGGGGGGGGGGGATGTTGAACCTTCGATTTGACTGATACATTATTATGATGACTTAAGTTAATAGCATCTGTAAAAGACAAACTTGGAATTGTACCTTACTAAAAGAGACTTCAGATTGTCCCTTTTAAATTGTAATGCTCTATACCATCCTATACTGTAGGTGTTTTATTGCTTACTAATGTAATTGTGTGTTGATTTGTATGACAGTGTGATCCGACTTATCCAGCAGTTTCTTAAAGAAAACAGTCTGCCAAGAACCCTTGCAACTTTGCAGGTAACATACAGCTTGAAGTTAACAGGGATATTAAATGATAATTCATGTGATGGTAGAATTTGTGAATCTACATGTAAACCTGGTACAGCTAGTATTTAAAAACTCTCCAAACGAGAATGAGTTAGAGTAGACAGCGTGGCCGAGTGTTTAGAGCGTCAGACTTGTAATCCGGAGGTCGCGGGTTCAAATCCCGTTCTGACCACTAGCTGGTGTTGTTCTTGGTAGGCCCGAGTTCAACTCCTCGGCTACGTTTGTAATAGCCCAGTTCATTTACAATATTTGTTTCACATTGGCTCTGAAAAACCCCATTGCTGGAGTGGTCAATTAGGTATATTATTTAGTATATTATTATTATTATTATTATTATTATTATTAGACTGGGAACTTTAAACTGTCATTCAGACTTACATTCGAACCTGGGCAAGTATAATGAGGAAGAGAGTTAATGAGAGATGACAAAAATTGTACAAGGTGTGATTGACAACTCTCCTCACCTCCCGTGAAAATTTGAATAAAATGTACATGTAACAAGACTTAATGAGAGTGTGCAAGATTTTCAGGCCAGCAAGATTTTTTTCAGCTAAATATATGCATTGTGTGTGCTCTCCTTCTGGTTTGGCACTAATTTTAATTTGGGAACAGTGACTCCGAATCATTCTAAGAAATGAAAAGACCTTAGTTTAAATATTACTCTCCTTCTCATAGAATTTTGTGTCTATTTGTTTCTAATACATAGACATACAGTATAGATAAGATCTTTCACAAGTTTTGGGAGATCATTCTTTGAGATAGAGTACACCAGTATTTAAAATTTTCAAACTGATTGCCATAGGAAAAGTTAAATATGTCTTGTATTTTCTTGTTGCAGGAAGAAACTGGAATCACCTTGAATACTGTAGATAGTGTAGAAAGTTTTGTTGGTGAAATAAACAATGGACATTGGGACACAGTGCTGCAAGCTATTCAACCACTCAAGTTGCCAGACAAGAAACTTATTGACTTGTATGAACAGGTATGAGTAGCCAGTGAACAGAATGTCTTATATAAACATTTCTACAAGTTACAAACTTGTGAAGCCCTGGTTGTTTACAGTGTACTTTACAATAGGATTGACTACATTTGTAATTTTAATGTATGGTATTAAAATTTTGTGTTAGTTAATTACATGTACAATCCCTCAAGTCCCTTATCTCAGGTAGAGGTACATGTAGATGGCTGCCTTATGTTGTGCAGCACCTGCTGTAGCCTGTTCCATGGGAGAGTGAATAACGTGCGCGGGTGAGCGAGGAAAAAATGAGGCGGGACAAAGGCGAAGGAAGGAGAGCCTGTAAGAATTTCTTTAATGACCCTCTTCCGCCCACTTTTCAGATAATGAGGTGTTGAAAAGTGACATTCTGTCAATTAGCTAGAGATGTTCTCCTGTTTCTCGAGCGAGGCCAAAGGTCTGCGCCGCATGGTTTCCTGTTTGTAGAGTACTGAGTAATGAATTACCGGTATATTTGCTACATGTTTCGCTTGTGCGGTTTGTTTTGGCTCATTTCTATTTGCAAGATATGCTTTAAGCTCTCAAGATGTTTGTTTTGGAAGGACAGGGTCAGTAATTTATCCGTGATTACTTGCATTTAATAATTGTGATGCATGGCCTGTTTGTTTGTATCATATCACGGATGACAATTAAGTAAATCCTTGTGCGGCTTCTCCAGAGACTGTTGAGGCTTTACTTCGAGAAAAATTAAAGTTGGTTTCAGAGAGACACTCTGTGTTGTAAAGGTTAATATGCTTCTTGCATTAATTTGATCGAGCGCTTTGTCTCTTGAGATCGATGATGTCAAGGTTTTACCTCCCGTGTTTGTTGGGTTACATTCTGGCACCGCATGATTCAAATATAGATTTTCACAGGCACAAGCTTGTTGCCTGTTTTACCCGTTATATTTGCTTCTATATGATTGAGTTCCGCTGACAATCCAAGCTGTTTCAGCTGCTCAACTTATCACCGAAACCAAAGGAGAGGCAACCACAAAAGACCTATTTCCGATTTCATCGCAGTCGTCGTGGAAAGTGCTGAAAGATTAAACTTTTCCTGAATCCAGTTGGCAAAATAGAGAAAACTTCTTTTCCACAATAAAGCTTGGTTCACAATTCATGCAGATTTCTTGTTCCTTTGTAAACGTTTGAATATCAAGAAAATCTCAAAGACAACCTTCTAAACTGGAACACAATTCGGCTTCCCCGAAATCACGCGCGTAAACCGTGCTCGCATATCTTTCTCACTGACGCTAGTTCCGAGGTGTTGACATTACTGTCAAAATCAGCCAATCAGAGGGTATAGCAGCTCCTGCTATATCGGAAGAGGTTGTTAAAGAAATTCTTACAGGCTCTCTTTCCTTCACTCGCCTTCGTCCCCCCTCATTTTTTTCTCGCTCGCCCGCGTTTTTCGCTTTCCCCTTCAACTACCGAGAGCCTGGAACAGGCTACACCTGCTGGAGAATATAAGAAGCTCAAAAAATCTCCCCTTTATGGGGAGCTGCCCAAATTTTAGCCAGTAATTTATGACAAAATACCAACTTGAGCTCGGACAGTGGGTTTCAGATCTCATTTAAAGCACTTAGTCTATCTTCACCTGTACATTTTTACATAGAATATGTTGTGGTTCAATTTCACCCTTGGTATAATTTGGTACAATGTATTTTCCTTTGTTCTGGTATGTGGGAACATATGATTCATAAAAAACAAAGGAGAATACCAGTTTGCATTGTTCCAAGGGTAAAATTGGTCATAACACGCAGTCATGTTGTACCCTAGTTAACTCAGACATGAAAATTTACATCTGTTCCTTGTGTACACGTATACAGTATATTATGTTCATGCATTTAGATTGTGCTGGAGTTGATTGAATTGCGTGAACTGGGAGCTGCAAGATCATTGCTGCGCCAAACAGATCCTATGATCATGTTAAAGCAACAACAACCTGATCGATATCTTCATCTGGAAAACATGTTGGCACGTTCATACTTTGATCCCAGAGAGGTGAGTCACTGTTTATAAACTAGTTCACTGCAGTATTGATCAACAAAAGAGATCAATGTCTATTTTCTCCTAGCTTGTTTGACTACCTAAGTATCCTTATCCACTCTAGTGCTGGACCACATTGCAGAATTTTTGTAAAAATAATACTTACAATAAATTTTCATAATGCGCCAAATAGTTGTAACATTATCTAGTACATTTTTCTCATAGGCATACCCTGAAGGTGGCAGTAAAGAACGCAGGAGAGCAGCCATTGCACAAGGTTATCATTGGTTTTAATTTGTTTTCTTTGAGTAAGAAACATTATTATTATTTGGATGTCATACAGCTGTAGGTTGGCTAACCCCTACTTTGAAATTATTTGGGAGGGGCTCAGTGCTGTTTTGATATGTGTAACTTTCCATAAATTATCCATACCTCCCCCACGAAAGGGATTTTTTTTAAAGAACCCCTTCCCCTCTGGAAATTCCAATAAAGCTTGAATCATTTCCTTAAAGTGTATATGACATGAAAAATATTTTCTGCTAATTTGAAAGGCCTTTCGAAATACAGAAGAATGGCGTTTTTCTTTTCAAAATATCTTTTTTCATTTCAGAGATATTGACGTTTTTGTATTATGCAAATTAGCTCAGTGATGACGTCACAAGATTTGACTCTAAAAATGGTAAAATACTGAATAAACAATATCTCTAAAACTATTGAAGCAGTGTTCTTGAAACTTGGCACCACAAATGTGCATCACAAAAGGAACAAAATGATACCCTTTGTATTGTTGCCATAGCAACTCTTTCAGCTCCAGTCTCTCTCTGTTAAAAAGACAAATATCCCCTAAACCTCTAAAGTGAGACAAAGGGTCCAGCTTAGAACAGACATAGTTCCCATATTGCCTTAATTCCCACCATTGGTTTAGCTGCGCTAGATGGTTCTTGGTTTAAGACAAAAACTGGGAATTTTAGTTTTTATTGAGACAGCACCAGCGGCAAAACTGTTGTCATGGCAACAGCCCTAAGAGTAACATTTTGTTTCTTTTGTGATGCACATTTGTGGTGCCAAGTTCCAAGAACACTGCTTTAATAGTTTTAGAGATATTGTTTATTCAGTATTTTACCATTTTTAGAGTCAAATCTTGTGACGTCATCACTCATCTAATTTGCATAATACAAAAACGTCAATATCTCTGAAACGAAAAAAGATATTTCGAAAAGAAAAACGCCATTCTTCTGTATTTCGAAAGGCCTTTCAAATTAGCAGAAAATATTTTTCATGTCATATACACTTTAACGTTTTTTTGCCTTTGAGACCCCTCCCACCCGCAGGAATTTCTTATCCCTTCTGTGGCCCGGTAGTGTGGACATTTTCTGGAACCACTCAATTATTTTTTCAGCTCTGCAGAATTGGAATTTTCCACTATAATATTTGCTTTTAAATAAATAAAAAGAAGAGATTGTCTCTTCTTGGAGGATTAAGTTTGGTCTTTTTTCTCAGCTCTATCAGGGGAGGTGTCAGTAGTACCACCATCTCGTCTGCTGGCCCTGCTGAGTCAGGCACTCAAATGGCAGCAGTATCAGGGTCTACTCCCACCGGGAACTACCATTGATGTATTCCGTGGTAAAGCAGCAGTGAAGGATGAAGAGGAGGAGAAATATCCTACACAAATGAACAGAACAATCAAGGTATTACAGCTGTGTTGACATGCATGTGAAATATACCGGTACTCTGCTGTTGCCAGACTGTAGATAAAAAACAAAATTAATGCACTGACACTCCAGCTGTTAGCTTGAAAGGATGAAACATCCTGTTAGGGGTGGTGAATGGTCCTTCAAAAAATGTGTGTCTCGCAAAATTTTAGCCAAATTTCAGGGGTCTCGTCGTCTCGAATTTTTCTTTGACACCTTCTTGGAGTCTCGATTTCTTTTGCAAGGCTAGAAAGGTCTCGGGCTCGCAGAAAAGATACCAGTCACGCCGTCTCGCAAAGTCTCGCATTTACCATTCGACACCCCTTCTGTTGTCCTGCAAGGGATGTGTAATCTCCCAAAACCTCTTTAGCCCGTTGGCTCCGCGCCAACCAAAACCGACCGTGACAAACCTTGCTCTTTGTTCCACTTGTGACATCATCATCATTCTTTGATATATAAATAAAAAGTAGTCGCAGTCACTTACGAGAGGTGGTTGCTATTAGAGTTTCTGACTTAAGCGATTTAACTGGGAATTTTTTTTTTTTTTTTGGAAAATTGGCCACTTACAGTATGGGAGGTTGTCACTTATGAGAAATGGTCTTACAGTGAATTCAACTGCGTGTTTATTTATAAAAGCAAAGCATGTTATTTATAATTTTGTTATATTAATACAATCATGTATGATATTCCTCCCTCAGTTTGGATCCAAGTCTCACCCTGAGTGCGTGAAGTTTTCTCCTGATGGACAGTACTTGGTGACTGGAAGTGTTGATGGCTTTATTGAGGTCTGGAATTTCACAACAGGAAAGATCAGAAAGGATCTGAAATACCAAGCTCAAGATAACTTCATGATGATGGATGACTCTGTGCTTTGTTTAACGTTTAGTCGTGACAGTGAAATGTTAGCTTCTGGAGGACAGGATGGAAAGTTAAAGGTATAGCTCTGTGCTGCAATAATTTGTCCTCATAATGTTGCACAGGGCAGGTCCTTGTAAACTGCACTCCCAAGTACAGATCATGAGGCTACGGCAGGTGTGCCCAGTGCTCAAGAGTTTATAATGGGGCCTTTTAGTGCGGTCTTGGATAAAGCACTTTACTTCCACAGTGGCTCTCTCTGCCCATTCATACGTACAAATCAATGATATAAATGACTTAAACTGGCGAATTGATTTGGCAATCTGACAAATGCCCGTTCACCTCTACAATAAAATAATAATAATAATAATAATGTTCTTTACCCAGGGAGCTCACATCACCAAAGGTGTTATTCAGTGAGGCCCTGCAAAATAATAGTTCAAATTTAAAATTAAAAGATTAAAAAATAGTTTAAGAATTAAAAAAGTTACATGATAAAAAATGTATAGTATTAAAGTTCACAATAAAAGGCATAGGATAAAACATTTAGCTAAAAACTACATTCTTCAGGGCTTGCTTAAAAAGAGTACAGGAGCAATATTGCTTTTAAAATATGTGTCAGTCTCGCTGTCTGCCCATCCATGTTGTGGGAACAGTCTGAACTAAACTTTTCGGAAATGCTACAAATAGTGTGTATACTGTAGGTGATGGCTTTTTTTGGACCACCTTGAGCCAATCCAAAAAGGGCTCACAATTTCGAATATTTTTTAGGTATGGAAGTTACAAACTGGCCAATGTTTGCGGCGGTTTGAAAAGGCACATGCCAAAGGAGTAACGTGTGTAACATTCTCTCGTGATGCTAGCCAGCTTCTGAGTGGTTCATTTGACATGACAATAAGGTGGGTACACTGTATAAGAAGCTACATGCATGCAGTACAGGGTATGCAAAACTTATGTGTATGTTATGTGTACAGTACTGAGCTAAAAAAGTGAGTTACCACCGTCTCGTATGACGCGTTTCGGTTCTCTCGAGACATTTCTTATTTGTTTCAAGTGCACTTAAAACAATCACTCATCCTCTACGCTCCTCTAACTCGAGCATAAGGCTACCCAGAAACGTCCTCCATCCTTCACGGTCTTTTGCTCGCTGTTCCACCTCATTCCAGCTAGTCCAGCCCAGGTCTTTACGACTTAAAACAATATTCATTATTATTTGGTGGTTATGTGCATGACATTGCAAACAGAGAACTATCTCCTGGCGATTTTCTTGGTGTACCTTTTTACCTAAGCAATTGTTTCGTTTGCCAATCTATTTTGAAACCACTTGTATGTGTTTTTTTGTAGAATGCATGGTCTGAAGTCTGGAAAGACGTTAAAGGAATTCCGTGGACATACATCGTTTGTTAATGATGCAATATTCACCACAGATGCTCACAACATCATCAGTGCGAGTAGTGATGGAACAGTTAAGGTATGAGGTGCTTATGACTTGTTCAAATCGCGGTAGAATTACTATACGTTAGTTTTTATTTAACACGGGGGGCTTTTTTTCCCCCTTTCAGGACACGTCTCGTATAGTGACAAGACTAACCTTGATTGCTTCTGAGCCTTCACTTTCGGCCATCTCCGTAGAACAGTAAGGTGGGGGCACAAGTACTAGTTGATGGCGAAAGCCAGGCTGAGCCCCTAACGCGCCACTTGTTTCCCTGGCTGAGAATGATTACCGCTTTCAAAATGCGCTTAGTCACCCACTACTTTTTGCGCTTAGTCACCCACCCACTACTTTTGTTTCTAGGATTTACAGTAGGCTCTTTTATTTGAAGTCCCTTCGTAACTTTATGCTTACATGTATGTTTTTGTTGTCAGCTTTGGAATATAAAAACAACCGAGTGTCTTCATACGTTCAAGCCATCAGTGGGAAGTGTTGCGACTGACATCACGGTCAACTCAGTACACGTAATGCCGAGGAATCCTGAACAGTTTGTAGTGTGCAACAGAACAAGCACTGTACTCGTCATGAACATGCAGGGACAGGTTAGTAAGAGTAAACAACAACTACAACTTACAATAGCTTGTTTCAGGCATACGGTTAGCTAAGGAGCAGCGCGAAAAAACGGGATTAGCGCAAAGAACGGCAAGTGAAAATAATGGCGAGGGGTTTGTTATTTGCTCGCCTTTTTTCGTGTTGTCCCCAACTAACCGAACGCCAGGAACAGGCTACAACAACAATAACAGCTGTAGCTGCAGCAATGGTAGGGACTATGACTGTTACAGTAACAGCAACAACAAACAATGATAACAACAACAACAAAAGAAAAATAACAATTATAAAATCAAAGGACAAAAAAACCCCGCAGCAAAAGCAAATGGCTGAATTTATCCGGCTTGGAGGGTGAATATGTGTAACTTGCTGTGATGTATTACAGTGGACCCCCCCTCTATATAACGAAGTCCTCAATATGACGAACGATATTTTTCGTCCCAGTAATAGCAAAATATATGGAAAAGAACCTCGATATAACGAAACCTCGATATAGCGAATGCATTTTGCCAGTCCCTTGGCCCTTCGTTATATCGAGGTTCTACTGTATACGGAAAATAGCCGTTTTCATCTCGGAAAACGAATGAGACGTCTTTCTTATTTCCGTACTTATCTTGATGTGTCAGATGTATTATACATGTTTGTCTTTCAACATATATTTAGCGAATGGCTACTTCAGCATGTGGTAAATTTGCAATTCTGGTACTTTAGAATTTGGCAACATATACTGGAAACTGATCGAAACCATGTCAGGAATCGTCTTTTGGGAGATGCAGTCCTTTTCGATAAACATGTTTTCCCCCCCCCCCCCCCTCTCCTCCCTACATGATGCCTTTGTTCTTGTTTTGATTTGGCCCATTTATTAAACCGTTGCAGTGCGCTAAGTCAGGGTCGTAACCAGGTATATTTTTTCATCGCTGATCCCAAATTTTAGCTCTAAATTTTGATCCCTGATCCCCAAAATGTGGCAACGTTGATCCCTGATTCCATTCTGATCCCATCTGATTGGCCGATCCAGATCCCATGACTTGTGACCCGGATCCCGATCCCGAGGCTGTGATCCCGATCCCAAGGCTGTGATCCCTGATCCCATATACCTGGTTACGACCCTGCTAAGTAAAATCAACGAGAGTTGACCGAATTATCTGGTGAATTTAGAACCTCTCGAGTCATACCTCCAGATAGATTTTGTCCCAGGACAGGGTCCCGGGAGCACAAATGCAACAAGAGCACTTCTAATGATGGTAGATTATTGATGCGATCTTTACTCATCTTTATTTTGTCAAATCCATTAATGATGAATACTGTTTTTCGTTTGTTTACTTTTATTTAGATTGTACGTAGCTTCACCAGTGGTAAAAGAGACGGTGGCGACTTTGTGTGTTGTACCCTCTCCCCCAGGGGAGAATGGGTTTACTGTGTAGGGGAGGACATGGTCATGTACTGTTTTAGTACCATGACAGGAAAACTAGAGCAGTCCTTACAGGTATGTGTGGTAATTCCCATATATTAAATGTTTTGCATCGGGCATCATAAAAAAACAAAATCTAAACTGTGTAGTCAACTAAGCTGTTATCTTCTGACGAAGTTTAAGATAAATTTTTGACATATTACATCAAAAACTTTGTCACGTGGCAACATTACGGCGCACAGCACTGCAACATACTTTTCTAATATCCCCTTACCAAAAGTTTCCTGTTGCTGTTATCGCTTTGTTGCTTTAGAGATAAAGCGTTTTGCGTTTTGAAATTTTCTGTATGGCCTTGAGTGAGCGTGTTTTCAAAGGACGCACTTAAACCTCATTTTGATAGTTTCTCCATGTTAAATGTAAAAAGATTTCTTGGCTTCTAGAAGTTGTTTCTTCTTTTAAACCCTGAATGTTGATTGGCGTGTCCATCTGTCTGTCCTTGGCAGCTCTGTTTAACCGACCCTACCCTCCTCCTTCGTGCTTGCTTTCCAAGGGGCCCTGCCTTACAGTACATGTAACTGCAACGCTGGTACATGACAAACGTGCCGCCTTTGCAATATATCCTCTGCAAATGGTTAGATTTTCTAGTCTTCTCGGATATTAAAGGGCGATAAACCGTAGGGACCCGTCTCCTACATCTTCAGTGTTATATGGTCAACAGGGGACGTTAAAGAACCCACACACTTATCGCAAAGAGTAGGGCACGGAGTTCCCGGTGTCGTGGTCTGGCCTTGTTTCACGTGTTGGTGCTTCACATAGGGTTAACCTCATTGCGCGTTTCCCCCTTGGACATAATTGTCCAGGAAAAATTACGATAATTACTAACTGTTTTTTTCCTTTCGAAAATGTAGGTTCACGACAAAGACGTGATAGGCGTTGAACATCACCCGCACAACAATCTGATCTCCACATACAGTGAAGACGGACAGCTTAAACTATGGCAGCCATGAAAAATGTTTGCACATGAAGCTCCGTGACTGTTACACAGACAGAGATCAGATGCTTATCGAGAAACGATCCGCTGTGTTGTTTTTCAGAAGAAAGAACACAAAAATAGACACGTCTGAGTTATTTTATGCTATCTATTAAGAGGAGTTGAACTAATTTCTGACGGTTTTGTAAATAAACTGCCCTTTTTAAATCTGCGTAGTGCAAAGATCATTTTCAGTCACAGTGCCGTTCGTTTAGTAGCTTCATTTGCACTACAGGTAAATACATCTCCAAAATCTATCAACTTGACTATTTTGTATAGAACTTGCATGTTTTTTTTTTTTTTTGAAAATACAGGATTCAAGTTAACCAGCTCGTAGTTAAGAGTTGTGTCAAACGAACTTTCTGAACTGGTGCTTGTTCCCATTGTGCTGAAGATATTTTACTGTGAACTAAGTATCACTTAATATTTTCCCCACACCTTTGAGGATGTTAGAAGGATTACAAAGCTGAAAAAGCCGCTGCACATTTAGAGAGCGTGCGATAGTTTCTCATCAGGTCTGGAATATCAGATATGCAACACTGTAACATAATGTCGCAGGTAATACTGCAGACTCGTGGATGTAGAGAAGCGTAGCATATTTTACTAAGAGTGCTGTAAAGTTGCAGGTCTTAATTACAAACATTTTTTTAATTTTAACAACCCATAATTTCTTCCAAGTTTTCTCGGCCTTTCTATAATTCTGTCCCCGATATGTACAATGTGGCTACACTTGGTATTTTCAACACAGTATTTCTCTTTTTGGACCCTTGATAATGCATTTCTCACCTCCAATACAGAAGATACCAGCGTAGGTGGGGTACAATCCATTAGCCTCAACAAGTATTTTTTTGTTGTAATGTCAAGGTGCGAAAGCAACATATTTTTTTAACAATGGCAGAAAAAAGTAACAAGATTGACCTTCTAATCTACTATCAGGCTGTGTCCTGTTATTTCTTCTTGTTTTGTAGTTTGGTTGCAAATAAAACTTGACTGAAGATATCAGTGATAACTTGAGTGTAACGCGTTGACAACACCCCTCCACAATAAAATACACAGTTGCAAATGATGCTTTACGTTAATTTATTACAAATGCTTCAATATACAAGCACAGATACGTTCAACCTAGGACCTTGCTAGATACCTTACTTCTCATTTTACAACAAGTCATACATTGGCATGGATTCTGCTGATAAATTAGCCATTACATTTTTGTAAGGACAAATGAATTGTTTTAAAAGCCAACTTTGTTAAAATCCAACATCCAACCTGTGCCTATACTTACAACTTCATAAGAGTGTAAATGTTTATAACTATCTATAAGTAAGTGTTTTTCTTCTAACAATACTTTCTAATACTACTGAAACAGCCCTCCTTAAGGGGGCTTCACGTTTAATTACAACAAATCCATGGGCAGAACACAGCACAAATGCACAAAGGCACCTGTACAGTCTGTGATGGCTAGAATATTACACATTTTGCTTGTATGGACTGTAAAACAACCGCAACAAAACAAATTGGTGCTTGGAGCTCTCTCCAAACAATTTTTGAACCCTCCAAATTTTTACGAGGGATTAAACCCCTTTGACCTCGGTGGGAATTGAACCCACGACCTCGGAGTTAACTTTCCGTTGCTCTACCACTGAGCTACAAGGCCAGAAAGGAAAAAGTGATCGCTTTGCAGTCGATTACTTGCATTTTGTTCTGCCAGAATCATACAGCCAATGAAGACACTTCTACCTACATTACAGTGTCAGCTTAATAAATTGGTAATTACTACAACTAATGTCCAGTTAGTTGAGGTGTGTTCTGCAACTTACTTTCTAGTTACACAAACTGACCACTGCAGTCTGTGTAACGTGCAAATCATAATTATTACTGTATTGGTGGATGTTTTGTGACATCATTGTTTACATCTGGCTTAATTAGGAAAAAATAATACAAAATAGCACTCACTAAACAAAGATCATAATCGAAAAGAGAATTACCGGTAAGTAGGGGTGGAAGACGTGGAACCTTACCAAAAATGTTGCATTTAGAATGCTATGTTTTAAGTTTAAAAGTTAAGTATTCTTGAATGTGTGTGTAGCACACCTAATACTGTAATGGTGGATTTCCACTGACGCGTAAATTTTTACGTGCGTGTGAAAATTTAGAGACAATGTATGAACGACTTACGTAAACGTGTACGCAAGTCGTTCATACATTGTCTCTATTTTTTCACGCACGTAAAAAATTACGCGTCAGTGGAAATCCACCTTAAAAGATGTAAACAAAGATCCACCTGCAGTCAGTCAAACAAAAGTGAGTATACACAAACATTAAAGAGAAACAGGGGACTTCAAGTTACTGTTGTTTCACTTATACTTGTACCATATTTGCACAAAACAGCATTTTTGATGACAGCTCTACTAAATTAATCCATGGCAAGTATACAACTACATGTAGTTTCTAGTGCAAAAGAGATGAATCAAAGAAATGTAGTGGTAGCTTTCCATTTTACATGTCTCAAAATGGAAAATGTTTTTTTTGCAGCTATCCATCAAACATAAGTTTGATGAATCGTGAAAACCCCAAATTATTTCAAGTGAAAATTTGAGGCACATAAACATGGAAAACACCACAACATTGTTAGTAAACTGCAATGAGTGCAAAACGGATAATGATGCAAACAACGATGATGGTGATTCCAATGCCGATTGTCATGTTTGCCAACTTCCTTGTCTCCATACTCAGTTGATTGGCAGTGATCAAGTCTCCGCGGTTAATGGCATGACGGGTCTGCAGGCAAAAACAAAGACAATTCACACTTTATTATTTTCAGTCTGGAACAGGCTAATGCTAAGCTGTTATTCTTATCACAGTTTTGTTTGAACTCCAGAGTCAACAGTTGAAATACAAAAATTTAAATTTGACTGGAAGGATTTTAACTTTGTCAATTAATTATTGATCACTTATATATTTTATAAGAGGATTGTTATCAAAACCGATAGTGCCCTTGACAAGAAGACTTAAAATTTGTCTGACCAGACACAAAATTTCTTGACTTTTCACTGACATTGAAATGTTTTCATGACCTGTGACACCCCCTTTTATTTTAGTTAAACATGTGTATATAATGTTCAGCTAGGGTTCATCTTGGGGATGTGGAACAAAATTTTTAAATTAAAAATACATGTCTGACAAAATTTTAGTCAATTTACACAGGCTTAGCTGTCTTAATTTCTTTTGCAAAGCTTTCTCAGATTCTCAATTTCTTTTGCAAGGCTAAGAAAGTCTAAGGTTCACTTTAACGATATTGGTCTCGCTGTCTCACTAAGTCTTGAATGTACTGTACCATTCATCACTCCTACTGTTGGCTGTCTTAGTGCAGTCATACACATAGGCTGGATTAACCAAAACAACACGTTTAACTACTGCTTACAATAACCTTGGATATTATACAGCATGCTTTACTGTATTTCTTATCTCTCTCTGTCTCTCTCACCTCATTAGATTTTAGAATGGCACAAATTCCTACAGGCCAGAAACAGAAGAGGCAAGCAAACCAGGCCAGCCCACAGTAATCAGGAGGAGCTATCTGTGGAGCCAAAATAACACTGGGTCCAACACCTCCCTGCAGAATAAAACAATGAAAAATAACTTGCAATTTACACATACATGTAAACAAAAAATAATGACTAGAAAAACCCGGAGGCTACTCCAACCGATGCTTCAGCTTATTGAGCATTCCTGAACAAAACAACCCATAATGGCGGACTAAAAAACTTCATGTACACTATTACTGAAGTATAATGAATCAACCAATTAAAAAAAAATGACAACAAACCCCAAAACTGTACAGTACTGACTAGAAATCAGCTTTATTCAGGGTTCGTACTCTTTTGAGAATTTTTCCATGACCTTTTCCATGACTTTTCAAAGTTTTCCATGACCTAGATCTGACCATATTTCTTGGAAATTTTCAATAATAATCTTGATTTCGGGTACTTTTAACCCTTTCTTTACAAAAATAACCTGCCTAATTTATTTTGTACAATCAGTTCCATTTTCCATTTCAGACTTTCCATGACCCAAACATAAATTTCATGACTTTCAAGGCCTGGAAAATGAAATTCTAAAATTCCATGACTTTCCAGGTTTTCCATGACCCATACGAACCCTGTTATTGTATTAAAACGTTAATTATTACTAACAGTTCATATTCCAGGTCTGAAAAACTCTTTAAAAATAGAAGATTTTCAAACAAACAAGCAAAAGACAAGAACACTACTCCAACTCACCACTACTGTGACAGAGTTAGTCTGTGTTGTCATCGGGCCAGTTTGATAACCCGGATAACCTTGATAAGCTGGGTATCCTTGGTAACCAGGCTGTGCAGGATAACCAGCTTGGTAATTAGGAGGTTGTCCAGGGTAACCAGGCTGAACTGGGTAACCAGCTGACTTGTCTGGTGTAGCACCCCCCAGGGCTGGGGGGTGTGTCACTGGTGGGGCACCAGCATAGGGTTGTTGTGGTCCTGGGTAGGCTGTTGGTGGTTGCTGCCAGCCAAAACCTTGCCCTGGGGGAGGGTACTGAGCAGATGCATCTCCAGGACCAGGGTACGCTGGGGGTGCATACGGAGGAGGCTTGGAATCTAGGGAGAGAGTATTGATTTAAAATTTATATACAGAATAGGTTTGCAGGTGCATTTTGCAAAACAATCCTTATCCTTGCAGACATGTAACTTAGTGAATGTGCCTAAAACTACACAGTATATAATTTAAAAACTTATAGAAACAAGAACGATGTAGAAATGTTAACTGGTAAAATAATATATAAAATAAGACCTTATATCTTTCAGATGGAAAAACATATAGGCTAAAGCCCAACCCACTTCTGGAGAGAAAAGTTCCATGTAGCGTTGGACAAAAATTTATTAATTTTATGACTCTACAACAAATTCCTATACTACTATACTGAGGGGGACATGGGGGGGACCCTGAACACCACAAAACAATATTTACACAAACACCACATCACCGCAGGAAAATTTGATGAAAAACTGTCATCGTAATAATTATAGTCAAGTTACTTTTCAATTAAAATGACTAGGTATTGGCAGCTAGAAACGGACTGTATTAATGATTAACTAGACAATATTTTACTGTATTTTGTTACAAATTAACACATTACGTTCTTTTAACAAACAAGGACGGATATAAGAGCTATGTTAAGTCTCGTAACCCCGCTAAAAATATTTGTTTCACTGAACACCATAGGTTTAAAAACACAAACATCGCACGTGGGGTTTGAGATCATCACAACACCTCAAAATGGGATTTTATTTACCACAACACCGCATAAAAATCTTGATGATTTGGTAAGTGCAGAATGCAATATGGAACAATTGAAAGTATGATGTTTTATATATGTTCGTGTTTATTTGCTTTATTTTACTTTCGGAAAAACTGTTCACAGGCTACTTGTATTCTTTCCCAGGTGTTCCTTACGCTAATCTTTGCAAACGTAACACAACACTTTTGTTCGTTTGTAACAAAATACTTTTGTCTTCCTTGAAAATGCGATAACATGAAACTTTTGTTTTTTGTTTGTTTTACAGCGGCATCGATGACATTTGTTTAATTTAATTAAGTTACGGTTTAGACTGCACGAAAGACGATTCTCAAAAACAATAGAAACAAATCTAATCAAAAAACATATTTTTCGACAGGTTTTTTAAAACGCAGTACAGCTAGGATATTTGTTTCCTGGTTATCAGGTGTTCACGCCGAAAATCCCGGTGCAAGTTTTTGCATACATAATTACGAAAGCACTGTGAAAGTCTCAAAATCTAATTTAATTAATTTGCGGTTTTTACTTGGCGCCAAGAAGTCTGCAGGAAGCCTACCGCAAACACGCAATACAAGTGATGTTCATGATAGTTCCAGAAAACAACGTAGACTAATCTGCGCATGCGTTTGGTGTACATTACGTTGAGTAGTACCACAAGGAGAGCAAAGGGTTTTCTGAAACAAATATATACGTTTGAGATCTTCATATGAAAGTAACGTAGATGTGCTCCAGGTTTTACCTAGGGGTACGGTCAGGTGCTCCCCACCCCCACCCCCTTCACAAGGAATAATTAATTAATTGATATTAATTAATTAATTGACTATTAAAGTTTACACCATTGCGCTTTAGGGGTTTAGGGCATTAGGGGTTTAGCCGACGACAGCCCCAACAAACCATCACAATAGTGCATTCTGCACTAAAAAAATGGGAACGCCCCAACACCAAAAACCTCCATGGATATGTCCCCCTGAATAATTACCTGGCACAAGCCAGAACAAAGAACTTAGAATAGAGTTTGAAAAAATGGCAAAAACAGTAATTTTAAGTCTAAACTTTACTGGATATCTGATAAACTATTAAATGTTATGTGAACTGCACCAAAATATTTTTACTGGGCACATACCATTTTCTGCCATATTAACTCAAATAAGATGAACTGGGCAAAATTGTTAAGCCTGCAAATTTCAAAGAAAAGACACCATTGGTGATGAGTACAGTAACATCATTATACGCTGTGACAAAGTAAGAAATATGCTACTCAAGAGTTGGTCATCGCTTCTGAATTCTATTATTTTAATTGGTAGCCATTCCATTGGATTGGATGAGTCTTAGTAAACATGCTTAATTTTACATATTATTGGAATTTCCTAACATCATGGTTTTTTAATAATACATTTAACTGCCCCCCCTCCCCCCCCCCCATCCTATAAGATGACAACTGGATATAATCCTTGATTAAATATCCCACGTACTTGTTCCCGCTTCATCTAAATCATTATTTTCTACAGTCCGAATAATTTTCTGTATAATTATATAATTTTATTCACTTTTTCACAATCCCATGATACAACTTGTTTACCAAAAAAAATCTTTGCATAAGCATTGTTTTTAATTTCTCTTGGGATGACTGCAGGTCATTGCAAATCCCAAGTGGGGGTAAACAAGGTGTATGGGAACGGTGAAAATAGTGAATGGAAGATCATCATGGAATCGTCATGTGTGAAAAACAGTTCTGGAACAATGTGTGTGTGAAAATTATATCCATAAAATTAATCACAACCATTTGAATCTTGACAGAAGTGAAGATTGGTGATGCACATAATATGCCTTGACTCACATTGTATGCACCTTTATTTAAGTAATTAATTAACCAACCTATAAATAAAGTGATTCATGGATCTGACCTTATACTAAGGCCCAGGTTGCACTTGGGACAAAATCAGGACAAGTTTATTTTGAAACCCAAAAAAATTGTCAGATTCCTGTCATCCGTTGACCACGCCAAGTGCGACCTACTTGTCCCTACGCGGACAAAAACTTGTCCACAGAAACAAATCTTCAAAAAAGCCGTCATCCTGCCTTAACGCAGGACTTTTTATGAACAACGAACAAAAATTGTTTTTCTTGTGACAAAAGTATCAATCAGTTCAGTGATCCTTAAAAAATTGTTCGCTTCACATATTTTTACTGTCTAGTCTGATGAATACGAATTCAAGCAGTTTTCGACCGAACATTTCCATTATTTGGGGAAAAAAAACCTCGCCAAGATAATTCAAATAAAAGGAAAGATCGGTATAGGCTAGGGCAACTGTTTTGTAGCCGCAGTCTGAATCATGATGCACAGCAATTTGCTCATCAAATTTTCCGCTTTATACGGCAGCATGCTTTCATTTATATGAGCTTCGACATCGTTATGAACGCTCCCATTAAGAAGGTAGAAACAAAAATTTGTGTTGATTTGATTTAATGCGACCGGTTTGTCTCTCCCTTTTGAATGTTATTTTTGCTGCAAAATTAACACAGTATCAAGTGACGGGTAATTTTGTGTGTCCAAGTGCGAACCTAAATACAACAATTTAAATTGTCTCGGACAAGTTCCGAGACAAACATTGTCCTCAACATCTTGCAACATTTCAAATGTTTGTCTCAAGTGCGACCCGGGCCTAACAGTAACAGATTGCAATCTCGTGAAATGTGTCAGAACAAGGCGAGATATAAACACCTAAAGCTTATTGATTGCAGCTAAATGCAGAACTTGCATTTATTTAAAACATAGTGAGTAGCGCAGTAGACCACCACGCCAACTACAACTATATTTTTCAATCTTAAACGAGCTACAAACTGAAGCAGAGTGGACCGTATATAGGGTTAAGAGTTCTGTATATAAAAAAATAAATTGTGGGTTTTTTAAAACCATAATACGCGCAGTGTTTCCGGTCGACTGATTATGGACACCGCAAATAAAGTCTAAATTTCTGGCTGCAGTCTGGTTAATTTAGAAGCAGAGTTAAGTTAGAAGCATGGGAAACTTTTATTACAACTAAAGCTTGTTATAAAATAAACTTTTAGGCTTTCACATCTCGACACTTCGACTTACACTGCGCACGCCATTCGATATCGAACGAGGAATTAAGAAATTGAAAGAATTGCGAAAGAACACACACACAAACAATGAATAATAGCCTCGGTATAAAGCTCAAAGTAATATCAATGGGGATCTGTAAGCCCAATTCTGGAAATGATTTGATCAAGAACAAGATGTGGACACTGACAGAGTTGAAATTAAGCTCAAATGAAACGTTTCGTCACACGGAAATATATCAACCCGGCCAAGCGATTCAAATTGTAAGCGCCCACTTTACACTTTGAAATCACGATGTGCAGGCTTAAAATCACCACATTACAGTCATTACAACTTACCCTTGTAAATCCTCGAAAGTAGCTGTTAAGGAACACCGGTGATAAGAAAACGAAGAAATTATATGTCGAATTTTCCCGATTCCGAACAGGAATTGTAAATTACTGAAACGAGGTAAAACACTGCCTTTGACATCTGCCTTTGACGTCAAACTCGTTGCCAAGAGATAGGGTCCTTGGAATGAGCCAAAAGAGGTCCGCAGAGGGTGCAGACCTTGCTTACGTACGTGAACATTTGTGAATTAATGTGAACATATGTCGAGTTATGTCGAGAGCCCAGTTGTTGTTGTTTTTCGTGAGAGGAGGGAAGGCGGGGAACGGGGAGGGGGCGATAATCGTTTTGTTTACCACGCCAGCAAAAAGCTGAGGGCGCATTACTTATGTTCGAGATCATTTACGCCAAGAGATGCTAGGCTGCATGCCATGCCAGTGGACGATTTTTGTCGACCATGTCGGGCATGGTATAATGACCGGTATCCAGTGGCCGCTAAGCCAATCAAAACCCTAGACATGCATTTTTAAATGCTCCAGTTTTTATTAATTCTACTTTACCTTTGTTCCTCCCAGCAAATTGGTTCTATAAATATAGTTGAAACGTGTTTTTAAGAAATTGTTAGCATCAATGGTCCAGTGCTTTAAAGACATCTGTTTCATACGACAAACGGCATAAACCATAAATAATTATGATGCCTGTGGGGGCCTTTTCAGATGCATATCTTTCAAGAGGATTGAATATTAGAAAGTGATACGAGGAGCGACAAATTATCGGATATGTTGGCTGTATTTCCTAGCCGCGAAGGAATAGATTTTTCAGCTCTTCATGTACGCTATACATACGTAAAAATTGTTTTCCTTGAAATAGCGAAAAATCTGATGTGTCTTACACCAAGTCTGGTTGATTAAAAGGCTTCAAGATGAAGTATAATATGATTACAGGATCTTATTGCCTAGAAGAATTGTCTTTATATTTATCTCGAATATGCTTGTAATGTAATTCGTATATTACCTCGGCACTGATTCTTTCTGCAACCTATAGACATGCCACATTTATTTAATTTGACCTCTAAGTTGAGTTACGGGCAAAATGTCGCGATATACACATACGTATGGGACAAATAATATCGAAAATGATTTTGAGAAGCATTATCAGCGTATTCCGCTCACTTATTGCAGTCGTTTGTTGATTTTTAGGCGCGTCGCTTGTAATACAGTTGACAGTGTTTGTTCAAAGCTACTTCCTTCAATTCTTATTTTGCTCGTCATTCTGTGTTTCCGCATAGACTTCAACTTTCAACAATAAAGTTCAGGAGGAATGAAATATAAGCACTGTATAAGGAAGTTATACCAGAAAAAACGTCAATTAAGAAGATTAATATTGTCTTTTTAGGGTAGATCAATCACAATTTATTTACAGCAAAAAGCTGGCCGCTATAGAGCAGGTGATCCGGAAATGGATATTTTTTCGAGTCAAGGCTATGGCAAGTTGTCGTGGCAGATATAAATCGATAGCCTGGGATCGATAGCAGCCGAAGTAAAAGTGGGGATCGATTCTTCAGCTAGCACTGTAAAATTTATGTATTTATATTTATATTTATTTTTTTTTCCAATCTGTTCAAAATTAAGACATTTTCATTTTCATTGTAGTTCTTCTTTTCAACGGTTGACATTGGGCAACGGAGAGCTAACAAACAGTTTGAATGAGAGACATCTGGCTTCATAACACTTCGCTAAATTAGTTTGGGTATATTTAAGCATTTAACAGGCACTTTGCGCTTTAAAGGGCTCGCTAAAATGAAAGCGATAAGTTATATATCAGTACATTCCAAGAAAATATTCTTAACAGTGTAGCGTTAAAGACTTAATTTAGCACACTTAACGATCCTTAACGGCCAAAACCTGGACAATCAGCCTTTATTAAAAGCTTAATTTATTTGCCAAAGTAGAATTTAATGAACCTTAATGAACAACGCGGAGTTTTGAGTTACAGGAAACTTTTCATCATTAATTTAAAACCTAAAGCGTATAAATTGATGACCTTGACAATAAGTTCCTTTAGTTCAAAGACTAAGCTTAGTGAGCTTTGTTTTTGTCTCTTCACTGTTGTAATTTTGAAAGCTCTTCGCGAACGAATCATGAAGACACAAAAGGCGCTCGGTATACCTAGCACTGCTGTCTTCATGCTGACTGTGTTTTTAATCCTCTCCCAAGTCTCTCTCGGCCAAGGAATCCCTGACCGCGAAACCCAAGAGGAGAAAAGAAGCGAATTGCTTTCTCGGCGGGCGCTTCCCAAATGGTTAGAAGTGTTGCCCAACTCAGTTCCGCAATGGATGAAAGTCGAGGCCTCTAAGTACCGTGGGTCCCCTCAACAGATTATCTGTGCAGTGAAAAACATGAGTAAGGCGTTGAATGACATGCAGGCGGCCAGAGCAAGGAACTGTGACGATTATTTTCGTTGCCGTGGAAGTCACGACGCGTCACAATGCGGTGCTTATGCGGCTTCTTTTGTCACTCGAATAAGGTAAAATTCCTTTCCCGTATTTTTTTCTTTAAAATGCATTGGGTAAAATGTCAAGTCTGTCCAATTCTTTAGATCTAGCGTTTTGGGGAGCGCGGGGATGGCGCAGTGGGGAGAGCGCTCGCCACCCGACCAATATGCGGGCAGGGTTCGATTCCGGCCCGGTGCCATAAGTGGGTTGAGTTTGTTGTTGGCTCTCTTGAAAAATTAACATTTCCAAATTCCAATTCGACCTGAATGACCTTGAGCAAGACACTTAAGCCAGACATATGAAATAATCTTTTAAAGGGGTTCACAGCCGGGTGAGGGAGACACTGTCATATGCATGAAAGGGACGGGGATGCTCGTCGGAGAATTTGAAAGGGACCAATCTGGGCGTGGCCAAAGCAGTGTTTTATCCCTACAAGATACATCTCTTCATGCCTGCAAACAAAATAAGACGGAGCCTTTATTTCGTCACGTGCAACCCCAAACGATACCATGATCCCTTATTGATACCCCTAATCCCTTTCTCTTTCTCTTTCATATAGTAGTCCCTTTCCTGCCCCAATGTTTATCTGTTAACTTTCAAACATTCCATATAAACTGTATGTACTCCACGGACAAAAAAAATCTGAAAACTGGCCAGCATCATATTTTTCCTCATTATTCCGCTTAACCGTTCTTTAGTTTAAAATATTTAAGAGGGTCTGGATCTGTGATAGCTACGAAATGATGAAAGTTTTAACTGTCTTGCGGCTGAGAAATGACGGCTGATAGCTGGGATCTGAGACGTGCAAAACTAGTATACTCAGATGTAGCTGAGAAATTAGCTGAGATTTTTTACTGATAGCTGAGACTGAAATAGCCAAGAATTTTAACGACTACTGGGATTTCAGCACCATCATCCAGATCCTAAAAAGAGGCTAAAGCTGAAACATTGAAGCGAGGCCTCATGCCCTCAGGCTCCCACCTTTTTCCCCTTCCCATTACTCCCCATGCGCCTCTTCCTCTCTTTGTTCATTTTCGATCTCGTACCTCGAGCATCCTTGTACCCAGGGTCTTCGTTCCCTTTGACCACCGGTCAGGAAACGCTCGTTTCTTCAAGCCTGCGCAGAAGGGACGAAGACTCGAGGTACGAGAATGGTACCTCGAGTCTCCTGACTGCTGGTCAAAGGGAATGAAGAACCTCGGAAAGAGGAGGGTCCCTCGAGTCTCCCTTCCTTCTGCGCAGGCTTGAAGAAACGAGAAACGCTCGTTTCCTGACCGCTGGTCAAACGGAACGAAGACCCTGGGTACGAGGATGCTCCTTGTTCTCCCCTCACTTGGGATCGGAGAGTGACTGGCACTTGACCCGGCACGATCGCCCACGCATTCGGCGCGAGCCTAGGTAATTCGAACCTAATTTAAAGCTGCTGGCAGCTCTCTATGACCGAATGCCTGCTAAATCGAGCTAAATTTGAACACCGTCGACTGCAAGCATTAAGATGCCTTCTGCGTCGCCTCAACAAACGTGAGTTCAGAGAGTGTTCCTATCTAGTATAGTTCTTCTTTGTTTTCTTTGCTGTTGCTTGGCAAACGGTCGAATAACTCGGTTTTAGTTTTATGGAACCTAAATTTCCATCTTGAAAGTCCAATCATTGTTCTTTGGATTCCAGGTATGCATAATATTTACAATCGATTACAACGAGAACTTTTGATTCCGTCCTGAGTGTTTCTAAATTTTTTACAAATCGTGAGCATTGCAACTGCCCCAAAGTGAAACAATGACGAATATTCTTTTGTTTATGCAAAGCCGTAAACCGATCCCTTGTAGTAACTTTCGGTTGTGACTTTAAGGTCATGTGTTTTATATCTAGGCGTATGTTTTAAAAATAATCGGCGATTGTTGAGTGACGGAACTGCGAAAATGCTCTCATGTAAATTGCGTTGCATCAGGATTTTAATAAGTGCCACAGTGATTCGTTGCGTGATCGATGTGATTATCACTGATAATGTACCGTAATGATTCGATTAAGCGCCCTCCTTCCAATAAGCGCCCCCTTCCGAATAAGCGCCCCCCTTCGAATGTGTTTTTGTTAATAGGCGCCCCTATTTCAATAAGCGCCCCCATTCTTATAAGCACCCCCGTTCTTACACGCAACCCTATTCTTAAAAGCGCTCCTATTGTGGCTAACTGACTCTACTGAAGTTGTCGACGTCGAAAAGATTAACTCATGAACATTGACCGTACCGTACATGTATACATTTACTGCTAATGAATAATACTTGTAAAAGTAAATGAACTTTCAACAATTTGTTACTGTTACAGTTTATGTTATTGCTAGTTATTTTAAAATGTATTAAAGTTTTGTTTTGAACATTTGGTTGTTTCGCAAAAAATTAAATAAGCGCCCTGTCCCGAATAAGCGCCCTGTCTCGAATAAGCGCCCTCCCTTAAGGTGCCAAAAGTAAATAAGCGCCCCGGGCGCTAAATCGAATCATTACGGTAACAGGTGTTACTTCCGGTCTAGAACGTTACTTTCGTTCTATGGCGTTACATTTGTTGTACTTGCGGCATTTCTGGAGGGGCTGGGCATCAAAACTGGACTGCAACTTCCGATTGTCTGTGCATAAGGTGCATACGGCGTGCTCAAAACTTTCAGAAACCTGAAGCAGTGAAAATCGCGAAAGAAAATTACATGGTTTGCGATTAATCACCTCAAAAATAAATCACTTCCGGTCCAGTTAAAGCCAGTCACATATAATTCAGTAGAAATCAGCCGCTTAATTTTCAGACGGAGAACTATGAGCACAATAAAGCACAATTTGCCCAGGTACAAGCAGTACTACATTTTCTTAAAAAAATTGAGTTTTGTAATTTTTCCATCCAATCGGTAATCTAGGCGTTTTCTAGCATTCGAACTTTCTTTCGATTTCGACAGTTTTTCGTTCGAATGGCTATAACTAAGAAAACAGCCATCAAATTGATACGATGAAATTCAGTGTTCAAGTAGCCTGTGCTGTACACAGGCTAGCGTTCGAGAAGCCATCCTGGAGTTCAGTTTCCTACTCACTTCTCCCCATGAAGAACAGCCCATCTGCACATTTCCCCGCAAAAGACCGCTTCGAATCACAACGAGCAGGTAAACCAGTTTCTTATTATATGCGTGGGTTGTCTGTGTGGCGCGGGTTCCCAGTGTAAAGCGCGAGAAAGAGAGTCGTGACACTGGATAAGAATAGACCGAAAAAAGGCATTCGTTCGTTCGTTCGGTTTATAGCAAATAAACCAGGGTATATTTGTTTTCTAGGTATCTGTATCAGCTGCAGTCATCACTGATTTGGCTCTCTTGAGGGATTAGTCCTTCATTTAGCATCTCACATTTTACTTCGTCTCTACTTATACCTCCATGAATCAGTGTACAACCCCCTCCCCCCTCCCACCGCTCCCCAAACACACCATTCATAATCTCCTAAGGTCAATGTTTATCATTAACCTTCCTATAATTATTTCTCATAACTATCGGCGAATAGCAAACCATGGCGTAGCCAATAAAATAAACTTAACTGTCCTAGATTGACAACAGACCATTAGCTGTCTTTAGTATATTCTTTAGTATTCAGTTATCTTTAGTATTCGCGCTAAGGTTGCAAAATATTTATACATCAATATTATTGGACTGATAGATATAAACAAGAATGGAGAACAGGGGGCATGGACAAGCATTATAACAGCGCTGCTGATCTGTTTGGTTCACTGGGTGGTGACTGCCTTGCTGAATATAAGTACAAAACATACGGGACATCAAAAGAATGCAACGTGCCTTGGTATTACCACAAATGATTCTACCTGAACTGCAAACTACGGATTCTACCAAATGTGCTTTTCCTTTAAATTACTTAAACTTGTAAAATTAAAGTCAGCGAATATGTTTAATTGATACGTAAAATAAACAACACATTATGAAGAAGTTAATTAAAAGTTTAACTTATTTCTATTTTTCGCCTCAGACTTGAGGAAATAACCAAATTTCCTCATATGTGTATTAAAATACACATATGCATTCAGGTTGTGACTAATAATGATCTACCCCATTGTGCTTTAAATTTGATTTAAATATACCTCATCTTCCCATTTTGAAAATTAAAGGTTTTGGTAAAGGTAACAGCTTTAGAGAAAAACAAGCATTAAACTGCATAACGGAAGTCGATAACTCGGCAATGGCCCTGATCCCGTGTGATTGACGCTTCGCTCGGATCAAACCGCCCGGTAGGAGAAGGCCCTGGGAACGAGGTTGATCCATCACAGACAAGTCGGTAACAAAATAAGGGCAGAAGCAAAATACGTAGTAGTAGTAGTAGTAGTAGTAGTGGTGGTGGTGGTGGTGGTAGTGGTGGTGGTAGTAGTAGTAGTAGTAGTAGTAGTAGTAGTAGTAGTAGTAGTAGTAGTAAACTTTATTTAAGTGTCAATCGTTTTAGCGTTTTACACACTAATTGGTGACACTAATTAAAAAAAGTTCTTTCATGTGACAAAGGGGTCATATAAGGGGCCAATTCAACCATTTTACTATTGAGGGGGGGGGGGGATGGGTGATTTGGTGTGGGCGTAAAAAATTTTTTCAACCCACTGTACATGTGCGAATTTTTTTTGGGACGATGGTCTTGTGCAGGAATTTTTTTCTTGCACACGTGCGCTTGCAGGATTTTTTTTTTCAAACTGAATCAGAAGTAAAACCGTCTGAAATTTTTACGTGTTTACAGTATAATTGTTTTCAGTACACAAATAAACCCGACTTGACAAGGAAGGGTTTTGGAATGGCGGAAATAGTGGAAGCTGTAAATGAGGAACTAGTACCATATGATCATTTTGAAGATCTTGTAGCAGATCATTAAGCCACTTTGAAAGACATGGCTTGAAATACGTAACGGCTTGATAGTATTTGTGTTATTTTCGCGCCAATGTATCTGTAAAACCTCCATCATCATTATTATATTCATCTCGCCAGTAGGCGCATAAGGCCGTGTAAAACCTTCACCAAAGTGTCCGAAAAAGTTTTGGTTAATAGAATAAAGAGCTTCAAATATATATTTATAATAAAGTTTACTTCATGTTCCAGCAGCTAGCGCTAGATGTATCCTGGCATCCTCGATTTAGACTGCATTCAAAACATTGTTCTTCAGGTCACAACACCAGGCGTGAACTTGAATTTGAGAAAAAACTTGTACCAAGAACGGTAACCACAGGCAAAAAAGCCAACTGAGGGGGGCACATTATTGTGGTATGAATCCCTCTCGCCTAAGTCCAGATACTAAAAACTTTTAACAGTTTGCTGATATCGAAAATTGAATGTGCCAACCCAGGCAGAAATTTTTTCCAGCCCACTACACACGCATGAGTTTTCTTTTTTGACCACTGCCCTGTACATGAATTTTTTTCTTGCATGCATGCGCTTGCAGGATATCGTAGAATTCCGGTTATAAGCCCTGGGCTTATACAACTTCGTAAGGTGTTTTGGGTGGGCTTATAAACGGAGGGGCTTATATCCGGGAGGGCTTATAAGCGGAATGAAAAAAAACGTTTCTAAAAGAGCCATGGGAGTGTTGATCGAAATACGTTTTTAAGTTAGAAACGCATAATAAAGCAACATTTAGCCCTGGTTATTACTGTCATCCGGCAGAGGGGGGCTTATATCCGGGGGGGCTTATAATCGGATGTATTTTTTTGTTTTCAAGAAGATGGGCCTATAACTGGGGGGGCTTATAAGCGGGGGGGCTTATAACCGGAATTTTACGGTATTTTTTTTCAAAATCACCCATCCCCCCCCCCTCAAAAGTAAAATGGTTGGCCCCTAACTAACCTGCGATCAGGCGTTTTTCCGCCTTGCAAAGATGAGAGAGGGAGTGGTAAGTAGGGAGGGAGGGCATGATCTCAGGTTAGCCCCTAACCAGAAGCCGCTGCTGCTTCGTTTATTCACACATTTTAATTTCATATAACAACCTTATTTTGGAAAAGAGGCCAAAGTAAACTGGGAATGACTTATTAAATTTCACGTCTTGAATCTTCAGAAGGTTCTCCAAAGTAGCGCCATATTCGCCAATCTTGATCCCAGGATCTCTGAAATTAAACGAGGTTGCATTCTCGCCGAATTATCCTGGCAACTCATATAACGGTTACTGATCTCTTATCATTGATGATTTTTACGCGGTTTGTGACGGGGGAGAAGGGGATGGAATTTATTAGACTGAATAAATATGCATAAGGAAAATGAAGATTTAAAATAATCAGTGCTCTTCATCAGGGTTTATAATTATGACCATAGATGATCACCATAAATTGATTGCTGTCATCCCTTAGTGCTCCTTCTGCGGGGTTAGCCTATTGGTTGTGTGTTTTATCAGGCCTTCTAGCTCTTTACTTTCAGCAAAATGTCCTATCAATTTGTCACCATTAGTGTCAGTTGTTCGCGTTTCTTAGGAGACGCTGGCAGGTGAAATCTGGTCCGGTATGTGACTCCTTAATAACCCTTAACCATGCAAAAAGTTAGACAGATTTTCAATCTATCCGTTTCTGTTGAACAAGAGAAAGTTTTCAAATTGTACAGATAGCATTCATAGCTTCCATTTTTGAGAAATGAAACGAAACACGTATTTTTTTTAATGGTTGAATACCTGATTAATAAGTTAGAGGGCTAATATACAAACGTATACGTCACACGGTAATTATATGGTAATTAACGTATTATAATAATGATTCTTGTGGCGTCGACTGCTCACAATAATGGAGACTCGGTTGAAAACAGCTGTTTGTAGTAAGAGGAAAGAGCTGGTTAACACGCTGACTGAATAAACTTTGTATGATTTCAGCCGGAACACAGAGCAACGCCACAAATGAGCACGAGGTACCGTACTCCAGTCGTTAACGAACTTTTGCATATCCGTAATGTTTTACAACCTTCACAGCGTTACCTCATTGCTGGTCACGCGAACATTTCTTTGTAGTTGTAAGGCTCTGATAATCCTGCTAATGTCTAAAGACTAGCCGCTGGATTACGGAAATTGTTGGTTTAAAGTTCTCCTTTTTGCGCTGTAAGTAAAGCCTTCCATAGTCTTCACGTGAAACTCTCGCACACTGTGTAACAAATCAAACACAAAGAGAAGTGAATACAACACAGACAGTAGCTTGTAAGCCGACAAACGGATTAGGGTATTAAAAATTCAGTGGCTGCAGTTGATTCAGGTAGAGATTTTGTTCGGCCCGACAAGTTAGGACAGTTTTAACAAAGCAATTGGATGCTTTCATTCTGTCTGGGAAGGTCTTACTTATTCATTTTGAATTGTTGATCCGTCGACAAAAGAGCAAGACGCGGGTCAAAATTAGAAATTGCTATGAAACACACTTTTCATGGTACTGCAAATTTGCATCAAAGCTATATTTATACAATGCCAGCTCATTGCGTTGTGTGTGTTGTGCTTTTTCCAGCGTCAGAAAACGCTATTTCCGTTGTCACTTCTGGCGAAGACCAGCTTTTCTTTCAGTTGTCTTTCTACTGCTTGAGTTAACTTCAATGGAATTCACTATCCTTCAGATAAGATTGTTGACAATTCCAACTTCAAAAATAATAGTGATATTGACTCAAAGGGCAACTGTGCGTATCAAATAGTCAATACGGGCAACAACGGTTGAACAGCATACGTCACTAATTGTTTTGTTTATAAACAACGACTTGCGCTGCCGAGGAAACGAGCGAACGTGGTCAGTCGACGGGAATTTCTCGAAATTTTCACATACTACACTAACTTTTCTTTGGTAAATTTTATTTCCAGCAAATTTTCGGGCAGATTTTCTAGCTTTTGTTTAGGAAGCTTTACATTTTTTTTATGATTTTGTAATTTCACTATGCAGCTAGCATTAAAAAGGTTGTATATATATCACCGGCTTCAAAAATATAGAACTATCTGTGTTTTCCTATTTGCAGACCTTTAACTACATATTTTTTCTGCTTTTCTTTTTTTCGTGCTGTAAAATTAAGTACAACATATAATAAAAAATTCGGCTCCGAGTGGTAAGAGCTATAGGTTTGTTTGAAAAATTAAATAGATCGCAAAAACGGCTCTGTGTACCGCTGCTTTGTGTCGTATTTTTATTTTCACTCATATTTGTTTCAACGGGGACCTATGCCGCTTGTAGTAGCTTGGGCTATATTTAAAATCGTTAAGCTAGCTAAACCGGCGAAAAACGTGAAATTAAGGTTTCTCTAAATCATTTCATCTTAGCGATTCTTCAAAATCGCGAGCTTAGTTCTATCTCATACTTCTCTTGGTTCCAGTAATTCAGTTAAGGATTTTTCCCTTAGTACCTCAATGTATCATTAATATTTTACATTCATCCCAATCCATTATAGTTTTATATCTTCTCTATTGTTTATCTACTGTTTTTATGAATGCCACTGGATCATCATGGACGGGTCATTGTGAAATGAGGCTCAATATTACATACATTTTACTTTTCTTAATGTAATCCCTAAAAAGTTATCACATGTTATTACTGTTATTACTGTGCAATTATGTCCTTAAGAACATATCAATCTTTCACCAAGTGACAGAGAACATTCTAGGTAAATAGTGAATTGAACGTGAAATGTGTTTTGCATTCTGCGATAGTCAACAAGAAACTATTTCACACGTATATTTACAAAAATTCCGGAATCCTGTCCAGGCTATAAATTTTTGTGTGATTATCACTGAGTCTTTGCACTGGCTTCAAGTGACTATTTTTAAACATACATATTTGTTATATATTCAGGGATCATTTATGTCCTGAACTGGCTCAGAACTGAGGGAGATTGGTGTATCAAATGAGTGGGATGGAACTGAATGGAGGTAAGGAGCTCGATTTATAAAATCGCCTCGCTTTTTTTCTGTGAGGTTCACAAATGTAGTAAATCAGAATGAATGTATGTTTGGCATAGCCTTTCGCGAAAGCCTTGACATGGCTTCAAACAAAAATAAATTGCTAGGCTTGTTTTTCGTCGAAAAAGAGATCATTTATTGTACGGTAAAACCGCCATGTTAATAACGTGGCAAAAAAAAGTGTATGAAAAAGTAAGAGCTCTCGCGATCGATCTCAACTAAATAATTTCCTTAAAATTTAATTTCTAAAAATAGTTTGAAGTCAAATTTGAGAAATTTTGTTTACATATGTGAAACTGAGAAATCAAGCAATTCAGTTTTCTATAAGCTTATATGTGACTGAATTTTCTTAGCATGCCCACAGCAATGTTTACAGTGTTCAAATTTGCTAATCAAAATTGTTTGAACGATATCAGTTCACTAACCACAAATATACCAAAAAACAAATTTCTTTTGAAACATGTGTGACCATATGTCTTATGTCAGTGAAATATTCTCCAAGTAGTAGCTTGTTGCCAAGATCAAATTAAACTTGCTCTTGTCTTCCACGTTCACCTAAGTAATCTGTCACCGGGTTACAGTCAAATAAAAGTTTTAGGTAGAAACACTCAGGCGTGGGGGGTGGGGGTGGGGGGGGGGGGGGGGGGGAAGAAACTTCCTTTGCTACACGACTCAAAAAGTGGTCATAGCGCTGCCGGGCAACCAAGTGTGCGCAGTAGTTATCGAATGGTCGCTTAAGGCGTGGTGAATAGCTTTGCAAAGTTCATTGTTTGGTTTGCATGTTTTGGTCTTGACCGTGCACAAAACACATTAGCTATTTGCATTTTGTTTGCTCCTTTGAAGTTTGCCGGACATGAAAACAACAAACAGTGATAACGGTGACCAGTCTGGCAAAAGTAAGCCTTGCGAATTATACTACTGTAATTGATGATTCTGAAATGATTTACCATGTTTTGGTTGTTAAATGTCAACCGTGACAAAATCTCGCTTGTTCTCTAGTATACACGCCGCCAAAACATTCTCAGTGACATGAAACGTCAGGTGAGAAATCTGGCTGAAAATGCAAAAAAAACATCTCAGCGGCGCAAAACATCAAACGCAAAAACTGCCGCTATTCGCATTTCAAACGCATGCAGTCATTAATAATTAAATCTTTCTGAGAAAACAAAACATTGGGTGACCTCTTTCTTAGCAACGGCTTGATTGACATAGACTTGCACCGTTTCCAGGCACTGCTTTTTCTTCAAAGAAAAGAGCCGACTTTAATTTCTCCCCCCTGGCTTTACTCTAAAAAGCTATATCGTGCTAGCCAGATATCTCACGATCTCGTTTCATTTTCTTTTCTTCCGCAAAAGTGATACCGCTAAATTGATCTCATATATTTTTCATTACAGTCGTACGCAATGGAGACGTCAAACAACAAAACCTAACCACATTAGAGGTCGACAAAATAAATCAGTCGTCACTTACTCCGTCGGAACAGGACGACGAGGAAGAAGGCCAGGTAACACCTCTGCCAGGCTCCATAGTAGACCTAGATGTACTTGCTTGGCCACCAGATGAAGATGGGCAAGTTCACGTGACAGTTATACCATCAGGGCAGGTCGGTGTATTAGGCCCGGTTCAGACGCCGATCTTCATGAGCCGAACCTAATCCTTTAAGTAAGAAAATCGGCGTCTATCAAAACGGCATTCGCGGCTCCCCGTTCTCCCCGCGGCCCTGTGACGCCTTTGACGCCGTACTTTTCTGTGCCGATCCTAATTCATAAATTATTTGTTTTCCCTGTTGCTGTGCGTCGCGGCCAAAAGTGCGTCTGATCGGCGTCTATGGTCGGTCCAAATCATTAGTTACTCACCAGAAAACAACTTCAGTTAGGAACAACAAACACACTGTATGAGCGAAAGACAAAAGAAGTGTGGGTGGTCAATAACTGAAAAAAAAAATCAAATAAAAAATCACCAAATCAGCTTGATATTTACACGGTGGGCAGAAGCCCATTACCCGGAGCGTGCAACATACTACCTCTGTGAAACGGCGTTTTCACAAGCAAAGTTATTTCTAGATAAGACAAACAAAGATTTCTTTAAGGACTTGCCACATGGATCTACAAAGTGAAAAAAATTGTAATATGTCTATGCATTCCATACATAAGGTTTTGAAATTTAAATTTCCCGCCATTTGGGGCTATTTTTAGTAACAAAATGGCGGGAAATTCAATTTTTAAAACTTTATATCTTTTGAACGGATAGACATATCACACATTTTTTTCACTTTGTAGACCTTTGTGGCAAGTACGTTGAACCCCTATTAAGCGGCCACCCTCGGGGAAATGGCAACTGGCCGCTTAATAGAGGTTGGCTGTAATGGGGTTTGTCGAAGCAATTAAGGACAATTCATACATTGGAAAGGAATCACAGGAAGAGAAATAAACATGTTGATGATTTTCGGCCGTACGGTCTGCTTGTTGGAAATTAATTTAAATATCGTATATTACATTCTTATTGGCCCCTAAATAGAGGTAAAAACAATAGAAGAACGCTCATCGGGACGTCATAAAGGTGGCTGCGGCCGCTTATAATAGGGGTGGCCGCTTAAAAGGGGTTATATTTACATTATTATACTGACAACATTTTCGGGACTTTAGTAACTGGCCGCTTACTAGGGGGTGGCCGCTTAATGAGTGGCCGCTTAATAGGGGTTCGACTGTAATTTATTTTCTACAAAACAGAAACAACGCTCTCTAAAAACAATTTCACTCTGTACTGATATTACTGTCTCTACTTTTTACAAAGGACGACCCTAGAAGAAAATCCCGTTATTCAACGTTTCATCAAACGCCTCCACGTCTTATACCGCGGCCAGACAACCACATGTGCTTAGCACTGACTGCAATGCTCTGCTGCTGCTTACCTTTGGGTGCTGTGGGATTCATTTGTGCACTTCAGGTATAAAGCAATCCTTTAAGGAGCAGTGTCGCGATATTTTAAGTCATCTTACAGATTACTTTTAAATTGAAGGAAACCTCAAAATAATAGTTTTCTAACATAGAAAAACAACAAAGGAGTAATAAAACCCCGAAAATAAATACGGATGGTTTCTACGGACGAAGATTAAGACGGATTACGAATGACAAACTTGAAAAAACTGGCAATTTTTTTGAAGATGTGTGTTCCGTGACGTAGCTCAGTCCTTTAAGACTATATATGGAATTTATTATCCAGTTGCCTTCGAAAGCCAGTCTAAAACCAAAACAGTAGCAGTAGCGCTGTAGATCTTTGCTAACAATTTATATTTTCCTCAAGTACGTATACGATAAGTACAAATGGCTGGTGGGAAGAATTCGAAAGCCATGACACTTTTGTCAGTCAGCTAGCAGTGCTCGTAGAGTACATACAGATTGTACAAAACTGAGGTCATATGGAGAAGTTTAAAAAAAATATTAAAATGTAAAAAAAGAAGAGAGGAGAGAAGAACCCACCTACATAATATACAACACAACCAACCAAAAAAAAAAAAAAAAAAAAAAAAAAAAAAAAAAAAAAAAAAATAAAAAAAAAAAAAAAAAACCAAAAAAAAAATATAATAAAATTCTTTCTTTTACTATATTAAAATTCACATAAAATGACTCAACTTGATATGAACCAACTTAATAATTCAGTTTATATTTACAATTAGACTGCGAGCCTGATTTCTATAAGCGATAGTCAACTAGGCGCAGCCGAGTTGACTATCGCTCATAGAAAACGAGGGCGAGTAGTCTAATTGTTTTAGTAGAAACTTTGAAGGATTGCAGTCCAAATCCTACAATTTTATGTAATTTTAAGCGAAAAATCAAGAAAAAATGTCTGAAAGCGTTTTTGGCAACGTGCGCGTGATTGTGTTCTGTCTTCGAAAAGAAAACGATTGGAGATCCAATCAGATTCTTTGCGGATTTCCAATAGAACACGGCTGAGTTTCTGCTAACAGCGAATAGAAAACAATGGAAGAACCGATTATTCCTGGAATTGCACACGACTGAGTTTCGACTAAACTGTTTTATTTTCACCTTTTCTTGTTTATTTTATTTTCTATCCTTATACTTTTAGTAAAACCAATTCTGATTAAATAAAATGTTTACTGATATTACTGAAAATACTGGAACCAGTACTGTGATCGGTGGAAGACATTTAAAGAAGGTTTTTTAAGCCGATCTGTTTTTTCTTGTCTAAATTTTCGGTGACATCTGTTCATCTTCATCAGAGTAAGTGAAAGTTCGTTGGTGCTCGCGCTACCAATCCGTGTGTTAGTGCGATGTTTTGGCAGTCGCTCCGTGGCACTCCACTTTGGACAGCGCCCCTTCAACGAACGCAAAGATTTTCCTCGCGCTTATTTATATGTGCCGTTAATTCAAACAGATCGACTTAAAAAACCTTCTTTAAAAATATTCACTACAGTGATGTATTTACAGGTTGATTCAGCCTACGATGATGGAAACAGAGAAGGCGCGGTGTCGAGGGCGAAGCATGCCAAGTACTGGAGCCTAACTGCAGTTGTCTTTGGAATGCTGGGAATTATTGGAGCTTCTTTTTATTTAATATTCTTTCACCTCGTTCCTGCGATCACATAACTATAAGGAGTTAAACTCAAATCCCTGGAATAAAACAAGACTGGACACGAGGTCCTGATATGGTTGCTGTATAAAATACAAGCCAGTCATAAAATACAAGCCAGTCAGTCAGGGCTAGTTATCACAACCTGTCGAAATTTCTCCATCGTGTTGCAATACGACTGAGTACGGATGGTCATGGATGGCTGAGCATCTTAGTTTGGCATTTATCAAATCATGAGTAGTAGCAAGTAGAACATCATATGGCAAAGTTTCCGCTAAACTATGAGTAGTCTCTTTGTTTTACTAATATTTTTGTATGGGGTGATTGGAAGAAGAATGGAAAGGTAGAGCGTCCAAACTCGTTTCCAGAGCCTTCGCCTCCACTGATCAGCCAAAGGGACTCGGGAGACAAGGCCGAGAATTTCGTGTCAGGAAGAAGGAGAAACAATGATTGAAGTTAAAGAAAATTACAGATTCATGGGACCTTAGTCACAGAATACCCCATACCTCGTTATAAGTTTTCTGTTAATTTCGGCGACATCTTAGGCGAGTTTGGTCAGTAAATGCTGACTATACTGTCTCTACCGGTTTAGATAGACAATTCTCATTACATTCATCACTTCACTTATTCATTTCATGTGCAGGTTTGGTGTAAGATCGTTAAGGGACTGATTAGTATAAATTAAATTTGATTAAGGTCAATGGTTTGCAAGCGATGTTCTTGCAAATATTTCTGAATAGCTCCTCAGTCTTTTTTGTTACGAGCACGGGCTGCTACCTATCTGTTATGTAGAACAGACATGCCAGAGCGCCATCTTATTTATTGAAAAGGAACTACTTGTAATTAATATGTCAGAGTTTTCGGGCCCGGCTGTTCGATTACGTAATTTGTAATAGTAATTGGACAGAGTGGAGTACAATTCAGGGAGTAATCGGGCGAGTAATTTCGAAATCGGCCGAGCGCGCAGCGCGAGGACGATTTGAAGTTACGAGCACGATTTCTCTCTGAATTGTACGACACGAGGTCCAATTACTAATTAATCGTGTCAATAACAAAATTCGAGGTTGGGAAGTCTTTGAGGAACCTTTTTACTGTAAGAAAAAGTCAAAGGTAAATTCAACTGGTTGCACAAAAAGTAAGAAAACAGCAAGAAAAAACCCATTCAAATGCGCGTGATTGACGCGCGGATGGCGTAGGTGTCCAATTACAGGTATCCAATTTGAAGTTGCTCAAATTGGATACCTGTAATTGGACACCCACGTGATCGCGCGCCGATTCTTAACGAAAAAAAAAAAAAAAAAAAAAAAAAACCCTATTACCCCTACGCGACAAATAGGCGCGCGCAGAACCAATCAAAATCGAGAATTTTGTTATAGATACGATTAAAGCCATTACTAAGCCTTACGCTAATACAGGATTACTGCGTTGTTTGATATTTTTTTTTTCATTTTTCAGTGAAATTTTCTGTTTATATTTTTAGTCCTTCAGTTTCGACTTTTCTCACTATCAGGCTACACAAAACATTAGCAATGAATTACAAAACGGAAATTTAAAATCTTGTACTTTTTATCCTGGATTGGCGTTAATCAGTTTTAGAGCAACCAATTCCAGTGGTATGTATATAGCGAACTTTGATATACGTATATAGAGATCATTCTATGGACGATGCATGCGTGTGACAATTCAAGTTTTATGAACAAGGCGTACCGAGTTTGATGCCTTTACAACGATTGAATAAAAAATCCCTCACGTAGTTTTTATGGTGTATTTTTTTATCATAGGTATTAATATATTCCAAAGCCTCACCAAAAAAAAAAAAGAAACAGGTTTGCAGCGTTTAAATGAAAATCGCGCGTATGGCTTTCCGAACCAGTAGAAAGACAAAATATGGAGAAAGGAATAAAAAAAAAGACAGTTTTACAGAATTCGTCCCTATACGCTAACAACAGTGTTCTTGCTAAAGTTTAACCTTCTCCTGCAACCTCTCGATCTCGCCCGAACCTTGGTTGCCCGCACCTTTGGCCGCCCGCGCGCTTACCCGCGCGCACGCCCGCACCGGCCCGCACCTGTTCCCGCCAAATTTGACTTACCGCTGACCGTAAGTACCCAGTCACAGTTCGTGCTTTTTTTTTTTTTTCTTTTTTTTTAATTTTTTTTTTTTTTTTTTTTAAGAAAAAAAAAAATTAAAAAAAATTTTTTTAAACCGGCCAAAAAAAAAAAAAAAATTTTTCAAAAAAAAATTTTAAAAAATGAAAAATAAATATATCAAATATGGTACGAGTATCGGCCCATCCTTAGTTCGTGGTTTGTCGCCGTTGTTCGTGCACAGAGTCACGACAACTCCTTCAGCATTCAGTTGTTTGTTTTCGTAGTGAATGCTTGATGTTACGGGAGATTTTTGCTGCCTAACTGTTGGTAAGCACAGTAAATTTTCTACAGGTAAGCGACAAACAACAGTTGATACCACTAGTATAAATGCCCATGGGTATAGAATAACGAATGACCTTTAGTTATTTTTTTAAATATTTATGCAAGACCTCGCGTACAACAACAATGAACGTACGTGAGTTTTATAAAAGTTTATACATTGGTATAACTAACATAGCTGCTAAACTTATTTTTCAAAATATTTCTCCAAAATTATTTCTCAATTAAGAATACAAAAGTGTAGATTTTTTACAGTACCACACCAAGGCATTCAACTCGTAGAAAAGGGACTGTTGTTGTTTGATTTCTGCTGTGTCAATGGGCTATGTAAACATATCAATATTCTTAATGCAAAACGATCGCAGCGAATACAATACTATTTCTCTGCTACGTACTCACTAACTAGGAAGAGCTTTCCTTACATCATATATATTATTAGCTTACAAATTAAAAGGCAAGAAGATAGGGCTTAATAAAAACTGCGTAATAAGATCAAGTCGCCTTGTGAAAACTGAGCATTGCGTGACTTTTGTCATACTTTTTGTGTGGGTTTATATTGTGTTTTTTAGGGGGGGGAGAGGGGGAGGGAATAGGGCGGTCTGGTAGCAACCCCTTCTCCTTCACTCGAGCCACATCCCGTATTGACCTTCCCATTGCTGCATTAATAATTGCTAATAATGTGCATTCTGTAGATAAAAGATTAGGCTCCCTTTTTAAGTGATGATGTGTAGTTGATGACGTCATCGCTTTATGCAGGGAGCCGACCGGCAGGATCTTTTTGTCCTTTTGTCCTTTTGTCCTTATGTCTTTTTGTCGTTTTCGCCCGATCGAATAGAAATCGCCGCATAGAACTCAAAAGCAAAATACTCCCGTGCAGTCAGAATGGAACACCACAATGCATAAACGAAAGAGACTAAATTTTATATGATGGCATCTATTAGATTTAGTAGACAGAAATTCCAAATTCTTATAAAATACAGGGCCACTGTGAGCAAGAGACCGTTTGACCTTTCTCGCAGCTTAAAAGCTAGCTCCCGCGTATCATGTGTCATTTATCGGAAGTCACACACTACAATATAACACAATCTACTGTTGTTCAATTGAGCAAATCTACGAAGAAAATGTATTATTAACTTTGCATCCTTGGCCAGTGAATTCATAACTACTGTATTTATTTGAATTCCATCAGATCCTAACTATGCTATTTAGTCAATCACCATAATTGCTTCTTAGGTTTAAAAAATGTACACTGCAATTGGATAACAGTCTTTATCACGCATAAGGTGTCGGCTTATTTACGTTGAGGTTTTGACAAATTCAAAATTATGTTAGATTTTTTGTGAAACGTCATCGCTTCTGCATGCACTGCATGCCGTTTATTATTAAAGTTTTAATGCCAGCTCTTGTATTGTTTTAGTGTTATTAGTCACAACTGTGGTATAACTCAAAATGAGTAGCTTTGGTTGGTTGCGAAATATGCTGGGTCAAAAGCTTTCAGATGATGAAATGCGAATAATAAAGCACCCGGCAGTGGAACTCTACAGCCATGTTACCTTCAAGACTATTCAGGCTGGAGCTCTGCTGGGAATGGTTGTCATTGCTCCTGTTTTTCGCCTTGCTGTCGGTCCTCGCACTTTATTGGCTGTCAAGGAAACAGCACTCCGTTATGGAAGAAATGGAGCAATCATTGGGATTCCACTGGGTCCTCTTATGACTTATGCCAAAGCTACCAGTGGCGAGGGCATAAATGAGGATGGAATGTTTGATCGCGCATACAGATTAAGGTACCAAAATATTTCACATAATTTTTAACATACACCACAGAAATGCAGAATCAGGTCAATACTAAAATGCAGTGATCTGAAAAATAAGTATGTCTATTTCATCATTTGTTGATTACAGGAGCTATTGTAACGTCATGGGTAGATTTTAATTGGGGGGCGGGGGCTGTGCCTCATCTTAAAAATCCTGAAATAGATCCTAAAAGCAACCTTCTGTTATTTTCACTCAGGTATAACCGTAACCAGGTGCGAGTGGACCAAGCTTCCCTCCTCGGAGCCTTAGGAGGTGCAGGTGGGTCCTTGTTGTTAGGGGCCTCACCTGTGTCTGGTGCTGTGGTGGGCCTGGTTGGAGGGACAGTTGCTATGGGTCTTTACAACACAGTTGCTGCCGAAAGGCATGTTTAAGCTTGAAGCAGGAGAACAAAGTCAGAGGAAGGCAAATTGTATACTGTAAACGAGACCTGGCATTTCTATTTGCACTTATGCGTCTACAGATTAATTAATTTTGTTGTTTTATCTATTGCTATGATTAAAAAACAGCTTTAAACTACAATTATGGCAGATTATTGCTGTAAGTTCAAAGAAGAAGGGTGTCTGGGCTGTGTAACAAATGTTTTTTGGTTTTTAATTTGATTGAATGAAAGGAAAATTTCTAGACATTCATTTATAAAGCAATATTTTGCAAATCTGAAATGAACATGTTTACTCTGGACAATCACTGAAAGTCTTCTTTATACACAAATATATTTATACTCAAAGTCACTCCCAAAATTGCGTTAGTTAAGACAGTTTTTAAGTTCTTCCCAATGTTTTTTTTCTTTCAATGGCCACACGCTTAAAGTTAGAACCATGAAAGTGGCTTGTGGTTCTATGTGGGAGTGAAAGGGTTTAGAAAACGGCATATTTGAATCAATAAAATTTATGAATGATAACAGTGTAGTTGGTAACTGTAGTCAGTTTGTCATCAGCATGGGGCAAAGAGTCCCTTTTTGTTAACAATCACAGTGTAACATTATATTCTCAAGAGAGGAGATAGTAAAATTATTAAACCACTGGATAAAATTCAGTTTTATTAAATAATATGCTATTTTTTTCTGTAAAAATAATTCAACATGGACAAAGTAAAATTTGGATTATTCGCCCTTGACTTCTATGACGTGACAGTTGAAGAGGTCGAAGGTCGAATCCTGAATTATTACCTCGTAGGAATCAAGGGCAAATAATCTAATTGTTAAGTGTAACTCTAACTTATTTTCCTGCAACTAAGGATTTCCATTTATTTACCTAACATGATGCAGTAATAAACTACACGCTTTAGCGAAATCACGCGCAAGCTGTGTACACGCGCTCATCGTTTTAAAGTCGTGTAACGGTGAATGTCCTTAGTCCTTTCGAGTATTGAATGATCCAACCGGAAAAACGATAAAACGTCGTCATTTTTATACGACCTCCAGTTTTTCTGGCCGTTTATACGGTATAACTGGCGTAGAAAAACTTAAAGAAGATAAAAAATATTACACTGCACACTAATGGTTGATAGCTTTGAAAGAAAATAGCTCAGCCAATCTGATTGCAGCGTTTGCATTAGATTACCATTGGAAGTCATTTTGTTAAGGCCTTATGATATGATTACATCAGAGCTCAAAATTCACCCTCAAGCCTCGTTTACGCGAAATTCTTTTCAAACCTTCGCTACCTTCGTACTATTATTGCGTGGGTACTCTTCCTTGCTGCTTATGATAAAATATTCATATGGACTCTTTCACTTCTGAATTTCTAGCCTGTAATAATAACAGCATCAAAAATATACTTCTTACATCTGTCGGCTCACAGTTTGGTATTGAAAATAATATACATGTGTAAACAGAGTAATAAAAAATAATAATATAATAAAAAAAATAATAAAAAGTATTTTTAAAGTATTTTTATTATTATTTTTTTTAATGAATTTATCAAAAGTCTTTCAGTAAGCAAGACTGCCCTACGGTCACTAACTAAAACGGTAGTCTTGCTTTGAAATAATGTCTTTTTGAAAGGATAATGGTATAATGGGCGCCCGTTGCCAGGGTCTGGCTAGTTGATGACTATTCAGATGTACAATGTCTGCGAAGAACTTGCTTGCAAAGTTCTAAGTTCTCTTGGACTTTTTGTCTGATGCTGAAAAATCTGATTGCAGAACCTTCTTTGCGCGTCGTCCCCTCAAATTCAATTGCGCAAACTTGCTCGAAGTCGCTCCCGCCTTACCCAAGTTTCTTTAAGGGTGCGCTCCTTTGCCGGGATCTATGATCGCTCGGACCCTTTGGGGTCAATGATCTATGATCGATCGGACTGGTGGTCGGTCGGTTTATAATCTCGCTTGACAAAACAACAAATTAGTACACTGCAACTCTGCATGATGTTTATGTACATGGGACACAGCGACGTCATCTTTAGTTGGTCAGTAGGAAAATATGTGAGTTACGGGTGTTGACACCGTTTATGAGTGGTAACAGTGTGACCTTGTTTAGTACAATCGAACAGATAGCCGGACCATGTAATAAAACAGCGCTACTGTTATAATCAAGCAGCCCACTGATATGGAAGCAATGCCCCATCTCCACGCCTGTCGAGAGTTATAGTAAGCACCTGCAGTGTTTCCTTGCATGTAATCCCCGTTTACCTAAAAGAAACGAGGCTACAGTTAGCCGATTGTGAGTAACTTGATCTTTGAGGAACTGCCTCCTGCCAGTTGGGGTTTGTAACAAGTGTATGTTCGATTTGCAATATTTGTTTATTTATTTACAGTGTCTACAATTGGTACAACAGTGCTAAACACTTTGACACTAAATAACGTTATCTATTTTCATTTATTTATATAACGTGCAAGGAAAAATATCAGCACATATTTTCAGTTGGAGGCTATTGCGTTTACTATACTAAATTTTTTTTCACACAAGGCCGCTTATTTTGCGAGACCTTTTCTCCAAGCTTTTTAACCTCAAAGTTATTCTTTTGGCGTTTAAATTGTTGAAAGTCTCTTGAAAATGTTCAGTTTCATACAATTTAACAATTTACTTGGGTTGAAAACTTAACGTGCGAAAGTAAATCGAAAAGTTTGAGGACTGGCGAAAAGCATTTGGGGAATATCATCTGATATCCTGATTCACGTAACATGTTTAGACCAATAGCACACCCGAAAAAATTAATGGATCAGGAAACACCTCGGTATTGAATGGAGAACATTGCATCACGTGACTTGTTTAGACCAATCGCGCAGAATTTGTTATGGATTTTCTTCAATTTGAAAGTAATCGGAAAAATAACTTAGAATACCGTCACGTAGTAGCTCCTTTAAGAGCGAATACGTAATCACTTTGTTCGCTATTCCACTATTTGCTACGTAGAAAAATATCGTGCAATCAAAATAACGCAAAGCAAAGCTTTTGAGATGTAAAATATTATTTTGGGGATAGAATAATGAATTTCTAGCGAGTGGTTTGAACATTTCAAAGACGATTTCCCGGAGTTGTCTTTGAAGCACGCCCCTTTACTGCATAGGTTTGTTATACAGGATAATGTACCTGCACTGCATGGCACAGCGACATCACTCCACATGGACACATGCAAAATATAGTGGTTAGCACCGCCAACATGATATGGTTGGGAGGCATATCTTGATTAAGCGCATCTATTAGCTCCTGCGAAACAGTTTTAAAACAAAAAAAATACAAATACATTTAAAACAAAAATTTCTCAGACCTACCTTTTTCAAACGTTTTTCTGCCATCGTGAAATTCTGCAAACAGGCAGATAGGAATCTTGGGTCCTTCAAGATTGATATTTTCTTCTTCGCAAACGACCCAAACAAAGGTCGTGAAATCTAATGCCTATTAAAACTTAGTGTTTATCAAAATTTCTGCTGCTTATTTGACTTATTTGTTTTTACATTTCAAGGGGTTTTACAGAAGCCTTGTTTGCATGTATCGTTCTTTAAAACGCACCCCACAACTTTTTGGACTAGAAATTGTGCAGGTTTTTAGCAAATAGAAAGTTAGTTTCGATCGCTAAAGACGTTTGGGATGAGTGAAATGAATGGCAAGGGGCCATTCTCGTCCCCAAAGCCTTTTTTCGTTTCTCATAGACGGCGGGGCCTTGGCACTCGAATTTTTTTTATTGCCGTTTGAAACAAAGAATTTTTGAACGGAAGTAAAAAACGCCATGACTCTATCATACATCATGACTGCATAGATAAAGACCGGAAGTCTTAGAATCTAGGACTGGAAATCGTGTGTCTCCAAAGCCCTTCGTTTCTCGTGCATAGGCCCCGCCAGCTAAGAGAAACGAAAAGGGCTATGGGGACGAGAATGGGCAAGGGGCAAGAGAAACTACACATGAACTAATTCAGCGTTTCCGCGCCCAGAAGTCTCCTGGAGTTAACGCTAATTGACAAGTTAAAATAACAAAAAGCTGAGTTTATATTACATTCGGTTGTGTTGTAATCGTCGTGCTGCGATTTTGAGGCTGCTGCGTTGTTGGGTACAAGTTGGACATCATACTTCTGACCGGAGAGACGCCTTGCCAGTTAGCAGACTGTGAGTTGGACGTCGGGGCGCCTAGTTTAGAGAGAAAGTGAAGCATGGTGATTAATTTAAATAGTCATGAAAAGTTCTCATATATAGACAACATTTCGAGGAAAACTGATTTGGAGACGTTCTAAATATTTCTGTGAGTAAAGCACTGGCTAAACGGTAACACATGTGGACGCAAGTTCAACTTGCGTACAGACTTGCGTTTGATGGCCAAACGGACTCGCAAGTTTCCCCCCATTGCAAAAAGTCATTTAAAATGCTACGAGTTGCATTTCAGTATTTGAAGTAAACTGCAAAAAATGCGTTGACTTGCGATGGGTGGCGAAATGGTGAAAAAATTGCGTTAACTTAAGTGCAAATTTGATCTCGACCAAAGTAAACGCAAGTCAACGTAAGTGCACGCAAGTCCTGGCCAAACGGAGACCCAAGTGGACGCAAGTTTACAACTTGCGTCTACTTTCGTTGCCGTTTGGTCAGGGCTTAAAATTTTAGACAACGCATCCTCACCTCCTTTTCCGTTTGCTTTTACAAGCACTATCTACTGTCTTCTACCTCACTTTAAAAACGCTTTACACTTGATAATTGGTCACGAATTCGATGCAACAAGAGCCAGAATGTTGATTATGGACCTGCGACTCATGCAGTGTCCATTTTATCTACTGAAGGACACAATCTAAAAAAACTCCAAGTTTACACCAAAAAAGTGCAATTAACAGTCATATCAAAATGTGTGGACACCCCACTAACTCGTTATAGTATCAGGGTCGGCCAAGGGGATAAGTGGTATACCAATATACCTAAAAAACATTTACCTAGTATACCCAAAATTTCCCTTCAAAATAATGAAAATACTGAAATTTGGGGAAACGCAGTATACTTTATACCCATAAAGGCCCAATTTTGGCGTAAAATACTGTATACCCAATTTAAAATCGCCCTGTATACTATATACCCAAAAACCCTGGTAGACCCTGTAGTATGATACGTTTGATCACATAGTAGTTCTATTTTCGTTCAATATGGTTTTGAGGCTGGGGGAGAAGGGAAATGGGCTAGCTATAGGCCTTAAAATGGCATTATGATATTGCGAAGAAGTTGTTCTTCATAATTACCATCAAATTCCCGAGTTCCGTCCGTCTCCATGATGTTACAGCATAGTTGTGAAGGTCATGTTGATGTCTAACTTTTTTGCAGCGATGAAATTTTTTCAAAAGCGCTTGCCTGGCAGTCTGTTGACCTGCTAAAAATTCAAGCGCTCTGTTAGTCCAAAAGGGCACAGTTGGAAACTAATTTCATATTTCAAGAAAGCTTACTTGGTCTCACAAACGTACCGAAATGGTTCATGATGGTTTCAGTGGTTAAATTTTCACGAATTTGTAATCAACCTTTAAGGTGACAGTTTTTGATATGGGCTAGTGACGTTTGAGTTTATCAGTAGTAGTTTTGAATTAAATTTGCACTCAACAGCATCTTAGCGATGCTTTGTACAAGAAAGGCTGTTGTTAATAACGAAAGGTGGGTAATGGTCCGCCTGTTTCCTTTATTTTAAATAATGGTCTCTTTAACCTCGTTTGTTTTCCTTTCACGAGGGATAGAATATTAATTAATTAGTTGTTTTAACACGTAAAGCCCCTGTTTATTGGACTTATGATTCTCAGATCACTTTGAGGTCCTTAACTCCCTGTGTAATTAACTTATACGTACATTTGTGCCATTCCGTGACGAAGGCGATGCCACAAAGACAAGATGCTATTGCTGCGCAATTTGCAAACTCTTGGACAGAATGATGAAGCGATTTGAGCCACGTCAGCTGTCCACCAGGGCCCAGGTGTTCAAACGATGGATAGCGCTATCCAACGGATAATAGGAATCAATATCCAGTGGAAAGCAGAGTCAGTTTTGTCGACATATATCCACTGGATAGTAATTTATCGGGTGGATAGCGTTATCTACTCTTTGAACAAATAAACATCATGTGGCGTTCACATTGAGCAGTGCACGTATATAAACAGTTTAAACTGTTCGTTTACGCTTACCTTATCTGCAGTATACTTCCACACTGTGAAGCAACCTTTTCCCGTGTGTTAATAGGTCGATATTGTCTTTGCTTTTAGAAATTAAGTGAACACACTGTACAGTATAAATACTTTCAAAATAATGTAAGGTATTTACTGCATCATGGTTGAACGCTTAACGACATAATTTAGAATGCAAATTTGTGTTTCATTCAAGCAAAAGTGCGTCATTTCTGAATTTAAATAATAATAACACTATGTACGTTCATTTTTTTCTTGGGTTGATTTACTGAAGTAGATTTCCACAGTAATATAAATTTCTCAGTTGAAGAAACCCTTTCCAATGTGCCATGGTCGATATTGACTTTTAAAATGAAGACAATAAACAATATAAATGCTCAAAATAATGTGAGGTATTTACTCCATCATGGTCACATTATTATTTTCAGGCCTCGTGACGAGATTTATAATTATCATAATAATAAATCTCGTCACGGGATTAATAATAATAAGGTATTCTATTTTAAGCGTCTTATCGATTTCTCATTGGAACGGGAGATTTCAGCAGCAGCAATTTTGACTGAATGATTCATTTACTCCATGTTATTGGATCCATTGAAGTTGTTTTGGGGTTTCATCGAAAATAGTCCTGCCTGAAAAAGAACAAATTATACAGACAACTTCAACAAAGCAGTCACCCATAGAAAGGCCGCCATCTTGATTGTTACAAACAACTCGAAAAATGTCAACCGTTGCGATGATCAGGTAACTTATTTGTTTGCTGGTGACGTTATTAATTAGCTGTCCTGATGAGACAAAACTCTTCCCTATACCTCTCCTTCTATTTTGGCCAATATGATAAAATAAACGGCATGCAGTGCATGCAAAAGCGATGAAGTTTCAAGGGTCTTAACTAATTTTCAGGAAATTTGTCAACAAATTAAATCTGGCAGTTAAGCTTGCTATACGATATACGATACTTCTCTCGAGCGACCATGGTCAAACGCGGTGTTGCAATTGTTTTACACAGGCCAAGATGTATGTTTACTGAATCTAATATAACTCGTCAAATATAAATAAGTTTAAATTTTGTATTAGTCCTTTCTATTTTTCCACTAGTAGTTTGCTTTTTGTCCTACGCGGCGATTTCTTGTTGTGCTAAACTTGACTGTTCACGTCTCATTTATTTCTGTAGTTACCAATGCTCTTCGTTTCGCAGGATAATCGATGACGTCATACTGACGTACGCCATCGCTAAAAGGAGAAGTTCATTCCAAAACGGCACTTTGTTTTCTTTACGCCAACGAGAAGGTAATACACAAATATTTTAATCACCAAAACTTCAGCTTCCAAAGAGAATTTAAGAGTGTGCCCGTGAGAGAACAGGGCAGAACCAGGTAACAGGTGATACAGCTCATATCACCGATTTCGCCCAAACTTAGCATAAATGTTGGGTATGGTGAGCTATTTACTGTGACAAAACATCAGCTTAAAATATTTCATTCCCTTCAAGTTATGGCACCTTTTGCAAAAATGGCCATTTTTCACTAATTTATGCATATTAAATTAGATGACTTTGATTGACCAGTTCCACAAGAAAAAAAGACTTCTGAAAATAAAATTCACTGCACTATATTCTGTGGTTATTAGGCTTTAAGTACAATAATTCACTTCAACCGTCTGATTTGATTTCTTCTCCTCAAACGGTCTTTTGGAAGGTACACATTTCGTACTGTTGGAAATAGCCTTTAACTAGTGCCCAATATCTCCCATGAGCAACAACTTATATACATTATTCTTACATGGGTAATGAAATCCATCTCTAAACTTCACAAAAATGCCACAAAATGTCTGGGGACTTCAATATTTTATTAGTATTGAGGAACTAAACACACGTGACTTAACGATTTCTTGCTATTTCATCAAAATTCACCGAAACACAGAAGCCATTTATTTGCCTCAATTTGGCATAAAATCGGTACGAAATAGCTAATCAAGCATAAATCTATAGATAACAATCAAAATATTGGCGAAGAAAAGGCAGTTAGGACATTTTTCGGAGCGTTTTCAGAGCCGATATAATTCAGCAATGTTGTGATAGCAAATGTAAAAATAGCAGCGAAAGATTTTCTTCAAAAGCTCGCTCAATTCAACATTTAGGCACATCAAAGTTAAGAAACAAGAAAGTAATACTACATACATGCCACTTATCGACACACAGATGCTTTCTTTTGAAGAATTTGTTCTTCCTCGCTGCACTTCGATCCTTCGATCGATCTCAATTGACATGTACTGTTGCTTTGAGGCGCGATGAACTTAGCCAATACATCGTGGTTCCTTCTTCGTGAAAGGTGTAAACAGGTTGTCAATAAAGTCATTCAAAGAGCTGTTCAAAGTTCACGGAAGGACACTTTTCTCAGCCAGTTTGCATGAAATAAATTTAACTGGAAAATAAACAGCCGCCATGTTGAATTTCTACCTTTGAGCCTGCGGTTTCAGTCAGCGGTACGGTCGTTCACTGGGCATCACGCGTCCATCACGCGTGACCACACGCGCGATCATTTGCTTTCCCTCTGAGTGTTCGTTGGATGCGTTTGTGATGAAAATGAGAATATTTTCAAATTGTCGTAGGGAAAACTATTTCCTCCGCTACAGCTTGCGTGTTTACCGCAATGTGATGCTGAACAAACTCTAGGGTGCTTACCATTTGTTGGAGAGAACCGGTTGGAATTGAAAGGTTTCTTTCCAAAATTAGCAAACTAACCGAAATAGATGTCGCTTACCATTTGTAGCTCAGTTTCCTGTTATTTCTTTCCGAAGGATGGGTGACTAGAACTGGGAAACCTTACAAATGGTAAGAAAATTTCTGACGTTCCGTCAATTTCCGAAGAGATTTTACAGAAAAAATTCTGTTCCATTTGACTTTCACCGAAACAGAGTTCTTGATTTTTATGTTCAACGGTCGGCATGCACGGCAACCAAATCAAAATAATTGTTAATGTTCCAAAATGACGCTAAATGGCGGTATAAAACTGCTCCGACGTCTCGGCAATACTGCCTTTTTTGGGGTGGCACCCTGAAGAAGGCAGTATTGCCGAAACGTCGGAGCAGTTTTATACCGCCATTTAGCGTCATTTTGGAACATAAACAATTATTTTTAGCATAAAAAGACGCTACACAGTTAAACAAATCAAAATGTCAACGTCTCCCAGTTACTTTCCAGACATTTGTATTTTTTATTGCTTGCTCAAATTCCCCTCCCCTGGCGGAAATAGTGATTAATACCGCGCATAACGATTACATTTTTTGACCAAATTCCCCTACCCCCGGGGCATAAATGGGAAAAAATGAATAACTCAGCAAAATTGGAGAATAACGTTTACCACGGGATAAATCACTATCCGGTGGATAGCGAGGTAGGTTTTGTAATCATAGCAGGTGGTCTTTCTTGCGCAAGTGCTTTAGTTGGGGGAGCGTCTGTGCTGAACTGAACAAAGTATTCACGTACGAAATGCCTTTAGCGACGCAGTCTATATGGCGCAGCAAATATATACATTTATACCATGCCATAGAAAATACAGCCAATCAGAATACAGGAAAGCCGTTGTATATTCGACGGTATTCAACCCAACCTTCCCATCGTGCGCTGCGATTGTATTCTCGACGAAATTTAGTGAGCGTATTTTCTATGGCATGGTATAAAATAGTTACACAACACTTTCTCGTGGTATACTATGGAATATCCCACTTGTCACTTGTATTTTCTTGGTATACATACTCGCCTAAAGGCTCGTATGTATACCGAGAAAATACAAGTGACTCGTGGGATATTCCATAGTATACCACTCGAAAGCGTTGCATAACTAGTCATGATATCTATAAAGGTGTGAATGTAGAGAGAGAAAACAACAAAAAATAAAACGGGTTTCCCTCGCGTTGACCTCGAAGAAGACAGAAGACTACCTGTGCTGGTTGAAACATTAGCTAATAAGTTTTGCCGTCTTGCGTAGTCCTAGTCTTGCAATAAATTTGTTTAGTGTTAATGCCGGGTTTAAGCTCTTTAAAAAAGTCTGCATTCGCGTCTTTGTAACTCACATAGCCGCTTAAATCGAGTCGGTGATGAAGAAAATTATCATTTGAAGCCGCAATTCGTCACTTGCAATGTGGGCATTCAGGAGGAAAAATTTGTCCCCATAAATGCCCTTTTCTAAAACAAAACTGCAGTAATGACGTTTATCGGTAAATGGACAGATGGAGAAATTTGTGGGATCCCGAAAAAGAGAGTGGGGACAAATTCAGTCTCCTAGCTGCCAAAGTGTAATATAATATAGACGATTTGAACAGAGGGAATAGATGTACACAGGCCAGGCTGACAACCTGACCGCCATTTCTTCGAATGTCCATATTCACCCCCTCCCACACCTCCCAAAAAGACAGAAACAACAAAAAAAAACAATAAACATACTAGTTTTAACCTGATATAAGATGGAAAAAACTTGCTCCGATCATTTAATGGTTTCCGACATTTCAGAGCTCAATTTCAGAGCATCAAAACCGATTGCATCGCATACATTACACTGCATCCAGTGTATTTCTCATCAACTATTTATCAAAAAAATTCAATGGAGAAGTTGAAAAAAATTCTCACTTTTACAAGAAACGCACACTACTTATAAGGCTAAGATCAAGCCCCGGTTGTTCAGAGGGTAGATAACGCCATCCGCTACTTATTCCAACGAAAACAAACATTTACGGAGGAAAAGCAAATGAACACGCGTGTGTATAGCTGTGTATAGCTGTGTTAAGCTATGTATAGGTGTGTATAGCTGTGTAGGGCTAGGCTATGTATCCCTTCTATGAATATCCCTATATAGGATTTAGTCAAACAACTATATGATGACTACACTACGTACTTGCCCCAGTGAACGGCCGTACCGCTGACTGAAACCGCAGGCTCAAAGGTAGAAATTCAACATGGCGGCTGTTTATTTTCCAGTTAAATTTATTTCATGCAAACTGGCTGAGAAAAGTGTCCTTCCGTGAACTTTGAACAGCTCTTTGAATGACTTTATTGACAACCTGTTTACACCTTTCACGAAGAAGGAACCACGATGTATTGGCTAAGTTCATCGCGCCTCAAAGCAACAGTACATGTCAATTGAGATCGATCGAAGGATCGAAGTGCAGCGAGGAAGAACAAATTCTTCAAAAGAAAGCATCTGTGTGTCGATAAGTGGCATGTATGTAGTATTACTTTCTTGTTTCTTAACTTTGATGTGCCTAAATGTTGAATTGAGCGAGCTTTTGAAGAAAATCTTTCGCTGCTATTTTTACATTTGCTATCACAACATTGCTGAATTATATCGGCTCTGAAAACGCTCCGAAAAATGTCCTAACTGCCTTTTCTTCGCCAATATTTTGATTGTTATCTATAGATTTATGCTTGATTAGCTATTTCGTACCGATTTTATGCCAAATTGAGGCAAATAAATGGCTTCTGTGTTTCGGTGAATTTTGATGAAATAGCAAGAAATCGTTAAGTCACGTGTGTTTAGTTCCTCAATACTAATAAAATATTGAAGTCCCCAGACATTTTGTGGCATTTTTGTGAAGTTTAGAGATGGATTTCATTACCCATGTAAGAATAATGTATATAAGTTGTTGCTCATGGGAGATATTGGGCACTAGTTAAAGGCTATTTCCAACAGTACGAAATGTGTACCTTCCAAAAGACCGTTTGAGGAGAAGAAATCAAATCAGACGGTTGAAGTGAATTATTGTACTTAAAGCCTAATAACCACTGAATATAATGCAGTGAATTTTATATTCATTAGTCTTTTTTTCTTGTGGAACTGGTCAATCAAAGTCATCTAATTAAATATGCATAAATTAGTGAAAGATGGCCATTTTTGCAAAAGGTGCCATAACTTGAAGGGAATAAAATATTTTAAGCTGATGTTTTGTCACAGTAAATAGCTCACCACACCCAGCATTTATGCTTAGTTTGGGCGAAATCGGTGATATGAGCTGTATCACATGTTGCCTGGTCCTCTTATGGACACACTCTTAAACCCTATGAAATTCGAAAAAAAAAATCGAGGGCCGGCCGCCGCCATCTTGGAGTAACTTAGCAGCCCGGATGTATGCGTGACGCCAATAAGATCAACTTTTACTCTCTTAGAATTAAGTTTGTGCAAAAATGATGCTGTACATTTCGAAAAAAGCCAATACAAAATAAACAAGGAGTATGAATTATTTACTAAACAATGTTTGAACTTCCTGCCAAACTTCAGGTTGAGCTCTTTGACGTCACACATACATCGCCAGGCTGCTAATTTACTCCAAGATGGCGGCGACCGGTTTTCGATTTTCCAACTACTTCAGAAAAGGATTTCATAGTGTTTGAATACCCTTTGGAAGCTGGAATTTTGGTGACTTACGTATTTTTGTATAACCTCTTTGTCGCGTGAAGAAAAAAAAAAAGTACCACTCGCAAAGAAAAAAGCTGTGCTCACATACTTGCAAAGATGGAATCAAGTCCAGTACAGTGAAGCTGTAATATAACGTTAACTTTTATTTCTGAAGTATACGCCCAATGGCGATGTTACATATCATTGTCATACTAAAAAAAGTCGAAGTAGGTTAGTAAGTAGAAAAAGAACCAGTTTGATATTACACTTGTTGGTTATAATTAAGATGTAAGGTGAACAAGTCCGCTTACCCAGTTAATTATACCTATAACAAACCTCTCGGATTCCATTGCTCATTAGCAAGTTCTGTTTGAGGATAAGCAGTGTGGGCATCATCCCTGAATGGGTTTGGTGTTTTTCCATGGATGTCGAAAAGTAAAACTCGCCATTTTTTCCTCAGATTTTGTTAACTAAAGTTATAAGTAATTGCCAATGCCTGTCCAATTCGATTTGTTATATATATCGTAATCCTGCTTACAGTCAAAACAGCTCAAGCGTTTCTATCAAGAGTGAATTAATGAATTAATTAATGGGAATGTGAGTTCATACTTTGCTCCAATATTTCATTCTTGAATTAAAAATTTTAATTTTCAAACGGCAATTCGATTCAAAACTTGAATGTTGATTGGATTGTTCACGCGACATTTGGCCAGAATTTGCATTTTTTCGGCAACCGTCAAATGCCACACATGATGTTTTCTCAACATCTTCGGTTGCTTTTTCAACCCTATGATGTTACCAAAAGAGAGGCAAGACATTCTGATGCACTCAAAAGGCACAAAAACACTACTGGCAGACGAAAAAGTGGGAAAAATGTCGTTGACCCATTTTATGCAAATTAGGGAACCTTTTCAAATTCTCACGTGTCTGTCGCATGCAGCCAGACATTAAAAAGTCAGCATTCGAGTTTTAAATCGAGTCGCCGTTTAAACATTAAAACATTCAATTTAAGAATAGGATATTGAAGCAAAAAATGAAATCAAAATTCCATTAATGAATTCATTAATTCACCCTTGATAGGAACGCTTGAGCTGTTTTGACTGTAACAAGCTGGACTTAATGAGTAATTACTCGTATGATTACAGGCCGAATTGGATTCCACTCAATCCTGTTACCATTTTTAATAACAGATTTGGCTATAAGAAGTTAACAAGACCAAGAAGCAAGCAATGAGTTATCTAATTTTAATAAGAAACACCGAGGGTAGCATAAATGACAATGATCAGGACGATGCCGCCTATGATAGAAACTACATTCAGCCACTTGGCGATGTTTGAGTTTCTCAAGGCACCTGAGTAATCTCCTGCGTCATATGCGCTGTCCACCTGCAATCACAGAAAAAATTACCTCATTATTATTATTTTTCAAAGAACAATGTTTTGTTTTTGAAGTTTCGGCTCTTGAAATGAAAAAATAAATGAACAAATAAATAAATAAATAAATAAAAGGAAAAATATATAGTCAATCAATCAATCAATCAATCAATCAATCAATCAATCAGACAGTCAGTTAGTTCGTCATTTCTAACATAACATAACTTTTTTCTTCACAGCTTTTTATAGAAAAATTCAAAAAATTACAATTTTTTATGTTTATAGTTATCCTTCCTTCCTTCCTTCCTTCCTTCCTTCCTTCCTTCCTTCCTTCCTTCCTTCCTTCCTTCCTTCCTTCCTTCCTTCCTTCCTTCCTTCCTTCCTTCCTTCCTTCCTTCCTTCCTTCCTTCCTTCCTTCCTTCCTTCCTTCCTTCCTTCCTTCCTTCCTTCCTTCCTTCCTTCCTTCCTTCCTTCCTTCCTTCCTTCCTTAAATAAGGTTAAGTCTCCTTTGCAACTCTTATTCAGGTCATGTTCAAGGTCTTTATTTTTTCTTACCATACAAGAGAACACAATTGCTGCTAAACCAATAGGCCAAAAGCAGAACATGCAGGTGGCTGTTGATAAGCCAAGCCAACTTCGAGGACGAGGATTCGCCTGCACGACGACAGTTTGGGTGACCTAGGACAGGGTAACAGGGAATGATTTATCAAAATACAAAAAAAAAAAACAGGGAATAATTTTACTACTAATAAATAAAATAACAACCTGTTTAACCACCTTGTGCAATAGGTCAGTTCTTATCTTTGTATTTTATTTCTCCACTTCTTAAAACTTTTTCTTTGAATTCCCATACAATTCTCATATTATCCCGGTTTGTTCTGGCCAGAGAAGTAACTTGACTTGGTTGAAAAAACAGTTAGAATAAGAGAAAGAAATGCATAAGTCGCATATTGGTTTCCTCAGCATATTGTGTTCCACATAAAAGAAGTAAGAAGTAACTGATCATAATTCTTTTGTTAGAAGGTAAACTGCTCAACACTTTTAAAAAATTTCTGCTACAACCAATGTGGAATAAAAAGGTACCGGATCCTGGCGGATTCAGTAAGAACATTGTAGAGAATAATTAAAAAAATAACTAGATAAGTAAGGCTGACCGTACGGCTGGGATGATTAACTTCTAATATTTCGTCAGGCAGTGGAGAGAGCTTAGCTCATTTCAGCCTTACTCTTCTACTTCAGTAAATTTAACAGCTGTAGTTAACAATTATTCACCGAAGTGGAGGCGAATAGTACTTTTCTAATCACCTCCAAGTTAACCGATCAGCGTGCGCAAAAAGCACTATTCACTTGTGTGGTATATACTAACAACAGACAGTCGAAATTCGTTCAGACGGTAATTTTTAGACCTTATAACTGTTTTCAAGAGAGGATCCTCTCTTGCTGTTTTCCTTTTTGGTAAGCTGTCAACTTTGTTGGTCTTTATACCGTGGATTATATAGCAGTTACCGGCGACGAGTGCATAACACTAAACGGAATAAAGTTAACCATTTGTATTTGTAACGGAACTTACAGGCATGGGCACATTGACAACAGTGGTCTTATCAAGTTGGTTAAGCTGTGGTGGGTAACCTGGCTGTTGAGGTGACGTGTAACCGTATTGAAGTGGGTAACCTGCTTGCCGTGTGTACGGTTGAAGCTCCACTGCAAAAAGTAATAAAAAGCCTCGTTGTAACTCTTCGTAATTCTACGAAGCAATGCTCTAAGTTTGAAACGTAAAAGTTGCTGAAAAATATCTGTAAATGTACAACAAAAATGACTGAATGAATACAAATCGAAAGCAGCTAGCATTGAGCATTTTACGGGAGGATCCAAAAATTGACACGATGTTCTTCAGACTGAAAGTGAAAACAGATTTTCACCAAAAAATTATAGGATTAGCATATTTAGTGAAGCTTGTGTCTATTTAATTGGAGAATGCCAATTCCAATGTCATTTCCAGCAGGGCCAAGCCTTCGCATCAGCTGCTGGGGATCGGAGACGAATTCAAAGAGGCAATTTTTCGTGATGGTGTAATCAAGCACCACCGACAGTGAATTATGTGGGGAGATCTATCTCTATTTTAAACAAAACCCGACAATTTTTTTAGTTTTGTAGACATGTTTCGACAGAAATATCTGCCATCTTCACTGTGTTTTGAAGAAGCGAAAGAGCTGAAAAAAACTGAAAAACCAGTGGCCTCTAATATGTAATACAATTAAGAACTAAAAAATAATGGTTAAAATCTAAAATCTATTACTATTATTATTGTAATTTTCTTTACTATTTATACTTTTTTGTAACCTTCTTCAAATCACACTGAAGATGGCAGATGTTTCTCCCGAAACATATCTGAAAAACGGGGTTTGTTTAATTTTGATTCATCGCTGCTGTTACTCTGATCTATCTCTATCGTTTTCTCCACCCGTAAAGCTATTGACAGTTTCCTTGTTCTTTACTTCAAAATTAATTTTCTATTCTTGCTCATGGAATAATGGTTAATTATTTGTCCCTTTATAAGAAAATGAACGACATAAACCGTTTGAAAAGTATCGGTTGATAGTTTCTTTTCCCGAGAGAGTTTTCTTGGCCACCGCAATGAAAACATAAAGCGGAGTCTAATCTTGCGAAGTGCCACCCAATGCGGTAGGATGTTGTGTATAAGTTTAAACTGAAAAATACTTCAACAAGAAGTTCCGCTATAAAAGGGATGGCATCTCCCACATTTCACACTTCTCGGGTGCGAAATGCGAATTTGTACTTTTGCCGAGTCGTGGCACGTTGTGGTGCCGAGCATCCTTCAAGCTAAACAAGCATTGAAATGTCATGAAACCAAGATATATCATTTACAAAATATGAAAAATAGCTTCCTGAGGTTTAACAGAATATTCCTAGCGAAAATGTGACACATTTTACCAGTAACAGTTGTGGAAAATACGCAGGTTGTTTGCCAGTTGTTTACGCTTTGATGATTGACTGACAACTGGGCGTGAGAATGGCCAGGCCAGGCCCCTTTTATACCGGAACTTCTTGTTTAAGACGGATTCCGCTGAAACAGGGGGGGGGGGGGGGGGAAGCAACTTCCCATACATTCTCTTATATGAAATCTGAGCGATGCTCTCACAACTTGCAAAGCAATCATCGGGGCGGTAGTCAGCGGATGTCTCTAAGGCGCATGAGCAGCTCCTTTCTTTGTGAACTTGCCAAAACAATAACAACATGGGACCAGTGATAGAGTTCGATTTTTTTATTTATATAGTAATAAAAAAGACTTTCTAAGTTTTGTCTTTTAAGCAGCGAAAATTTCTCCGGAAAGGTTCTTGGTGTCAATATGTGTTGTTTGTTATGAAATAAAACCATCACGGGAATGGTAATGAAAACGTGGCGATCGAATATTCCCGCGCCGGTCGGAGCTATTGTTCTTGCTCTATTGTTTCGAGGTTGTTTGTTGACTTAGTCTTTCTTTGTTTTACTTCATTTACAATCCCCATGTGGGCCAGTTGAAAATCGTGGTACAAACATTTGCATTTCAGCACGGAAAAGTAGCACGGCATCACAAAATTCTGCCTTCTTAAAACTACACGACGATGACCAAATTTTCGGATAAACACGCTGCGTTTAGATTTTTAGTTAAGAGAATTGAACCCCTTTATAATAAGTGATTCCACGGCATAGCAGCTTCCATTTCGCGGGAAAAGATTGCCTGTTGCATCATCGTCCAAAAACCGCTGACTACATCGTGAATTGATCGCTTTGCAAGTTGTGAGAGCATCGCTACTCGGTCCCAGACCTCGTTTCTTTCCCCCCCCCCCTGCGCTGAAAGTTCTAGTGATGAGTGCAAAAGTTAATTAACTAAAATCTACTCACAGCATGTTAATAGAGATTAAAACGCGCGTTATTATGTTTTCAACCGACGTCACTGAAACGTCCATTTTAAGTTAACTGAAATATGGAGAACTTCAAATTCGTTTTTCTCTCGCGGAGACAGACTAGACAGCTTCACAGCTAAAATTTCAATAAGTTTTTTTTAATTAACTGTATTAAAACTGTGACCACTCCTATGAGCTCTTTCTGGTAACTTTATTTTTTGCCTTTATTGTTCGAATGTTCAGCAGAAGCCGTCTTGATTGCGTTCTTTAGAAATTCTAAACGAAAGATTATGAATTTCATTTATTTTCTCTTATTTGTTAACGCCCAGCCTGCTTAGGCGATTGTTTGTTAACGGTTCCTTAAGTTTTAAATTTTTCATTTTTATTTTGTTTTTGTGTAATTAGACCGCCCTTTTAGCTTTTCCTTACTGAAATTGAAATTAAATTGTTTGCTTTCATTGAACATTATTGCCAAAAGGTGGACAGTGAATTATAATTAAGTGCATGCAACTGTAAAATTAACTAGTGGTAGAAGTTGCCAATTAAGTTAGTCAATATCGTCTAGTCTTGTATTGTCTTACCAAGAGCTCGAGATCATTACAAGTCTATTACACAAGAGATATACCCCTTTAAAGTTAGATTTTTCATCTTTTCTGAGGCTGTCTCAGTTGTTCTAGGGTCATGTACATAATGTGCGGCTGCAATTTCTCCTTTAGAGGAATTGGTCAAGCATTGTTTCGCGTCCAACGAACGCCAATAATGATAATGATAATAATGATAATGAATTTATATAGCGCATTTTTCATATATATATATGTTCAAATGCGCTGTACACATACTGTAATTTACTACACAAGGCCAGACCACAACACCGGGAGCTTCGTGCCCTACTCTTTGCGAATAGTGTGTGGGTTCTTTAACGTCCCCTGTACACCATTTGTTTCACTTTTAAGTATTTTGATCTTGAGCGAAAAAAAATAATAAAGAATCCTTAAATAAGACGAACAGGAGGGTACGTAACAAAGTGTTCTTTGGTGGTAAAACTTCGACTGGGCGTTTCATCCCCTTCTAACCATTTTTTCCCCTATTTTCTTGTAGCATGGAGGGGTATGTAAGTCTAAGGGTCAGTCATACCTGCTGTTCTGCTGCTATCCATCTCTTGAGTTCCACACAATTTATCTGTACTCTGAACCACGTTTTACCTTAAGATGAAATAAGAAAAATACGAATCCCATGATATATATTTATATGCAATAACTATTCATGATATTATAAGCAAGCCAATGAAACACCTACTGAAAGTGAACCAGCGTGTCTCAATTCAGTTTTAACACGTGCTTAATATTTCTTAATCGACGAATTTCATAAATAAACACAACAATTAGAATTGCATACAGTCAACTCTCGTTAAAGCGGACACGCTCGGGGCGTCGTTTAGTGTCCGTAATAGAGAGAGTCTTTGCATGCATTCCGTCTTTTTGCCACTGAATTTACACCCGATATTTCCACTGAAATCTCGACTTCAACGAAAAAATACACCAGTATTATCGTTCTTAATCTTCTAAACCAAAAGCGCTTATCTTTAGGGTGTCCCAATTTGTTGTCACCAATAATGGCAGTTTTTATTATGTAATAGGCCCGGGGGGGACTCCTATATGAAACGGACGGGGATGCTCGTCGGAAATTTTGAAAAAAAAAAAACCCCCTAAAAGAGACCAATCTGGGTGTGGCTCAAGCTTTTTTTGAGCCCTAAAAGATACCAGAAAAGTGAGCATATAATTAATATTTGTATATTTCTTCGTTTGTAACCCTAAACGAGACCATTACGGCTAAAAATATAGGCGTTTTGCCTGGAACACCCTAAGCGAGACCAAAAATCCGAAATTTACTACCCTAAGCGAGACGACGAGCATCCCCATCACTTTCATATGCGAGTCCCCCATCCCTGAGGTAATAGGCCAGGTTCACTGTCAAAATCAGTGATTTGACTCGTGAAATGGCGGAGGATGCGTATGATGTACTTCATCTTCGACATCTGTTGACTACCCAGATACCAGGGAGTTTTTCAGATAATTGAAAAGCGTCGAGTAAATATTTTTACAAGCTGTTACAAAGTTTGAATATTTAACAGAAAGTCGTGTAAACGCATCTAAGTAAGGGTTATTTACTATGAACGAGCGAGGGGGTCATGATATATTCACTTGGTACCGCCACGGGGGCTATGAAACGTAATAGTTATTCCCCTGGAAAGAACAAAGGAAACCGAGTGAAAAATAATTCGGTTGAATTTTCGTTCTTATTATTTTTGTGTCACGCGTGGATCACTCCACCAGCGCATTTCCTTTTATGGAAATGTTTTGATCAGTCCAGGGAGGGGGGAAGGGAAGAAAGTCGGCACTCTTCTTTGAATACATAGCAGTGCCTAAGAAAGACGTCATGTTTTCTCAGAGAGATTTAAATATCAATGACTGCGTGCGTGTGAAATGCGAATAGTCGCGGTGTTTGCGTTTGATGTTTTACGCCGCTGAGATGTTTTTGGAATTTTCAGCGAGAATTCACACCTAATCAGCTAATGTCTCACGTCACTGAGAATGTTTTGGCGGCGTGGAATAAGAAGCGAAAAATTTGTCACGGTTGAAATTTAACAACCAAAAAATGGGAATAATTTCAGAACCATTGGAGTTATTTTTAATTAGTATAATTCACAAGCCTTACTTTTGCCAGACTGGTCACCGTTTTCACTGTTTGTTGTTTTGATGTCCGGAAGACGTCAAAGAAGCAATCAAAATGCAAATAGCTATTGCGTTTTGTGCACGGTCAAGACCAAATCATGCGAACTAAACAATGAACTTTGTCAAGCTATTCACTACACCCTTAACAACCATTCGATAGCTACTGCGCAGTCTCGGTTGCCCGGCACCGCTATGATTACTTTTACAAAGGAAGTTTCTTCCCCCCCCCCTGGATCAGTCCAATGAGTGCGCGAATTTGGAGTCAGATGGTGCAAGGTTTTTTTTCACGAAATTTCATAATGTTATCATTTGTCGATCTAAAATCACGATTAGCGACAGAACCCAAATTTTAATGAAGCAATCCAGCAATCTATTTTCGTTTTATTTACTAACCGGAAGTCTTCTTGCAAAAAGAACGCCTTTTGGCCAAGAATAAGTTGAGACCAGCGCTTGTTGTTTTCTTCTGACCACGCGCTATTTACAAAATAGACTCTATGGTTCGGATTTATAAACTGGAAACCAATAGACTTAGATTTGAACAAAGAGGCTCCAACAATTTACGCTGCATTGCATCCCCAAGCCTGTGTTTAACGACACCTGTCGAAATCGAACAACTTACTGCGGTCGTGCAAGCTCAACCTCGTTCCCAGGGTCTACTCCGCTTTAAAGAAGGCGGCTGACAAGATCGTCATTTTGAAAACTCATAACCGAATAAACCCTGGGAGCGAGGTTGGTGTAAGCTGACATGAGACATTTTGACAACTTAAAATTTTTTTGACCGCTCTACCCGAGGCGATCTTTGTAGTCGTTTTACACCCCAGTCAAAAAGTTTGAAGATTGACTTCCGCCAAATACGCGCGGAAGGTACGTGCACGTTTTGCTGAACTCAGGTGTATCTGGGGTGGGGTGGGGTGCGGGCAAGGTGAGAGGGAAACACCCCGGAAAACTGGGTTGGGGTGTGGTGTGGTACGTCATATTTACTGCTTTTGATGGTAAGGTATATGACCATCGTTATCTTGTCACCCGCTGTTAGTTTTACCGGCTAAAAACCCCCGCACAATGGACCTTTCTTTCCTGGTACTTTTCCAAAAGCTGGGCCAGTTCAGCCAGAACCAGTTCTGCAAACTGACAGGTGTCATTTACGAACTGGCCTCAAATGACAAATGCTAAGAGTCTTCATTTACCAACTAAACTTTATTTCTCACCATAGGAATGTAAGGACACCTTAAATTTTATTTCTGTAAATTGTGTTTATACATACGTCAAACTGCAAAAGACTTTCAAACTACAAAAAGGTGAAACAAGTTACAACTACTTTGTGCTGTCGAACAAATCTAGAAAACAAGCCTGTTATACACTTTTTGATTACAGAATAAAAGGCTTAGAAGTCTGATTACCCAGTTAATCGTATCTATAAAAAAAATCTCGATTTTGATTGGTTCTACGCGCGCCTATTACATGTCGCGTAATCAGACCGAGATCACGTGGGTGTCCAATTACAGGTATCCAATTTGAGCAACTTCAAATTGGATACCTGTAATTGGACACCTACGCCATTTGCGCGTCAATCACATGCATATAAATGGGTTCTTTCTTGCTGTTTTCCCATTGTTTGCACAACCAGTTGAATTTTATACCATTGACTTTTTGACACTAAAAAAGACTTCCTAACCTCGAATTTTGTTATTGATACGATTAATTAGTAATTGGACCTCGTGTTGTACAATTCAGAGAGTAATCGTGCTCGTAATTTCAAATCGTCCTCGCGCTGCGCGCTCGGCAGATTTTGAAATTACTCGCCCGATTACTCCCTGAATTGTACTCCACTCAGTCCAATTACTATTACTTATCACAGCTATAGCTGTCCAATTGACCCAATTTAAGTATGCATTGGACAGTTTATGTGTCATGCCTGAGTTGGTTATCATACAGTTACACTGCAATGGATTCCAACAAGCAAGCAATGATTTAAAGTGCACCTAACTCCCGAAACAATACTTTCAAAATTGATTGTACATGAGTTAGAGAGTTGAATGGTTAAATATTTCTTCATCTCAATGTTGCGTTTTTAAGTTATGAAGGTTTATTTTTCCAATATGTTAATGAGTATGACGTCTACCCAGTCTTCATTCAATATACAGATTTTGACTGGTTCACACAAGCAGTATTCAAAAAGCATTATCATAATACTCGCAATTTCCACAATTTGTATTGTAAATCTGGTGTCTGGTAATGGCGAGTAAATAATGATATAAGCAAAACAAGTATGCTTAAAAGCCTGGGTAGACGTCATACTCATTAACATATTGGAAAAATAAACCTTCATAACTTAAAAACGCAACATTGAGATGAAGAAATATTTTACCATTCAACTCTCTAACTCATGTACAATCAATTTTAAAAGTATTGTTTCGGGGGTTAGGTGCACTTTAAATGCTGGTAGCAATAATAATGATGGCGATTGCGCCAAACAAGATTGACGATAAATTCAGCCACTTGGCGATGTTCGAGTTTCTCAAGGCGCCTGCGTAATCTCCCGAGTCATACGAGCTGTCCACCTGTTAATGACAGAAAAAAATAATCATTGTCTTATTACTTTCTATGGGAAAACCAATTTTGAAAAAAGGAGAACAAATGTCTTCATAATTGAGATTTTCAAAAACATTCACGGAGAACATCCAAAAAAAACACCCACCACAAAGAAAGGCACAAAAAAAAAGTAATTAATTGGTATATTTTGATAACTAGATTTTATCATTGCGCGCATAAATAATCACTGATTTTATTTGATCTTTTGAAATTTCGCACAAAAACAGAAAGATAGATAGATAGATAGAAGATAGATAGATAGATAGATAGATAGATAGATAGATAGATAGATAGATAGATAGATAGATAGATAGATAATAAACTTTATTAATGTGTCAAGGCCACATAGCCTGGGAAAATCCCATACTAATTTGGGGACACAATTAATAGGTATTAAAAAAAATATGTAAAAAGGGAAATTAAAGATACTTAGAGCTATATAAAATATTTATGATAATCAGATATTAAAAAATTATTTATAAAGAGAATTTAAAATACTTAAAGCTATATAAAGATAATTATGATGAGCAGATATAAAAATATGTAAAAAGAGAATTAAAAATACTTAAAACTGTATAAAATAATTATGAGGAGCAGCCAGGGAACAGCCCTTGCAGCCATCATCTATTATATGAGCAGAGTAATATCGTATTTGCGTATCTGTTTCCTAAAAAATATTTAAAGTTTCAGCTGATCTTATGTCTGGGGATAATTTTCCCCACAATTTTGGTCCAAGATATCGCAAAGAATGTTTACCATATGTAACCGTATTGAAACTTGGTGTGGAAAAGTCTGACTGTCTTAAAGAGTATCACTGTCTTAAAAAGTATGAAAATTCAGTTGTTTTGAGTCTGCATTGTGATAAACTTTACACTGCCAACATCTGTTCCCTCGCGGCTGGGAAGACTGTAGTTCTATCTATTCTACAGTGGAAGTACTCTACTTCAGAACTGTGATTCAGGTCATGCTTAAGGTCTATTTCTTTCTCTTACCATACAAGAGAACACAATCGCAGCTAATCCAATAGGCCAAGTACAGAACAGGCAGGTACATATTGATAAGCCAATGTAATTTTTAGGACGAGGATTTGCTGGCACGACGATGGTTTGGGTTGCCTAGGACAGAATAACACTGATGAAAATAACACGTAGATTTGTTATGATAATTAAAAAAACCCAACTCTTTGAGCTGTCTTGCGTTATAAAGTTTTTATCTCTTATACTTTAATTTTTTTTCTTTTGAATTCTAATATAATCCTTATATTAACACTACTTTGCAATAGTAAATGGCGGTCACAGAGTGGGCTCGAGTGACCGGCCCGTTGTTTACCTGTATTATTATACATTGTAGTCACTATCTGTCTTCTCATTGGCTAAGAGCTTACAGTTAATTCTGAGAATCATCGCAACCTACAGATTAGTGAATAATCTGCTAGCAGATTATTCACTAATCTGTTGGTAGGGCGCGCAATGCAGGATTTCCGAGAGAAGTGTGGGACACATCTGGCAGCGAAGGAAATTCATAGTTAATTCGTCGATTCCCTTCTTCAACCGAGCAAAACATTTACCTAAACACAAAATGATCGACAAAGATTGCGGAGGAACTATTCCACGAATACGTTGAGAGAAAAGCATCCAAAAGCAAGACGACAAGTAGGAATTAGTAGAACGATTTAAGTCGGGTTTTTATATTTTTACTTTTAAATTTCAAAGTAAACGCACTGAGACGTATGTAAAGTGCGTGCTAAGAACTGTTATTATTATTATTATTATTATTATTATTATTTTTTCCAGAAAAACAATGTATAATAAAACAATTATTCATTTCGGTTTTTGTGATATCCGGAATAATCAAGTTCTCGGTAAGTATTATCAGCCTCAGCCTTCGGCCTCAGCTGATAACACTTACCTCGACCTTGATTATTCCGGATATTCCAAAAATCTCATCCAATAACTGTTTACTAATCTTGAAATAACTTTAAACAAGCAGATATTAGGGCCCAGTGGTTCAAAAGAGGGAACGTTAACCTTGGGTTGGACCTAACAGTCATATAACAGGTTAAAATGTCTTAAAAAATTCTTCTCGCATTGTCCATAGTGGGAATAGAAAGAGTTATGGGTTAAAAGCTGTCAAAGCACGTTTCAAAACCTTTTGGATTTCTGACAATATGCAATAAGCAAATATTAAAGATGCAAAGTTTAATAAAAGTGTAAATCCATTAATTCTTTTGTGAGGGTAAAAAACTGAAAATTCTTTTATTAGTGCCAGTCACGGCGTTTGCTCAACAAGAAACTGAACAAAGCTAAGCGGCTCTTTTGTTACAAAGAAACTTACAGGCATGCCCACATTAACCACTGTGGAGCTTTGCTGGACCTGCTGGATAGGCTGTGGTGGATAAACTGGCTGTTGGGGTGAGGGGTAACCGTATTGAGGTGGGTAGCCAGGCGGAGGCTGCTGACCAGGATGAGCTGGGTAACCAGGCTGAGGTTGGTAACCCGAGCTGAGTTGGGTAACCAGGCTGAGGTTGTGAACCTGGTTGAGCTGGGTAACCAGGCTGAGTTTGTGAACCTAGTTGAGCTGGGTAACCAGGCTGAGGTTGGTGGCCTGATTGAGCTGTGTAACCAGGCTGAGTTTGTGAACCTAATTGAGCTGGGTAACCAGGCTGAGGTTGGTGGCCTGATTGAGCTGGGTAACCAGGCTGAGGTTGGTGGCCTGATTGAGCTGCCGTGTAACCAGGCTGGGTTGGTAGCCTGGCTGAGCTGTGTAACCAGGCTGAGGTTGTGACTTGGTTGACCTGTGCAACAAGCTGAGGCTGTAGTCCTGGTTGAGCTGTGTTAGGTTGTTGCTGTGTGTGGGGTGGAAGTTCCACTGCAAAATTACATTATTGAAGGATAAAATATGTTTAAAGAGATATGATGAGTGGCTCAGGAAATAAATTTAAATTATTTGTTCTTTCGAAAGTAAATAAACAACATAAAATATAGAAATTTTGGTAAAATGTTCAATGCGTAATATGCATATGGGATATTCCAGCGCCATTCTCTACACAAGGATGGCAAGTTAATAATAAAAATAATTAAATTACCAAGAGATCAGTTCACGGAGTCACGTATCTAATACGCAGCTTCAGTTTTTTTTTTGGATTTTTACTTTTTTTTATCCCTTTTTTTTCTTTTCGGGAATTTATCAAACTATATTTGTGTTACACAAATATAACACCTCAACTCTTCTATCTTAAGCACTGAAACCGAATCTCTTTTCTTTTTTAAGTGAAATCGAATCTTAAAAAAAGATATATAGTTTTATTAAAAACTAGCAATGGTATATTGCAATTCCTGCGTTTTGATTGGTTAACAGGTAATGGTATATGAGCTCATATGCCATTGACACAAACATGGTAGCTGATACGCGCCAACGAAAACAACTTGGAAGCTCAAATATTGCAATTCTTTGGGCGTTTTTAATAAAACAATTATTCCACTCGCGCTTGTTGGATATGAAATCATTTTAGCCAACTCGGCGCTACGTGCCTCGTTGGCTATCTACCATCTCATATCCAACGCGGCTCGTGGAATAATTGTTAAGTGTAAAACTACAAACTTGTGTTTGCCCTTAAAGCTCCTAGTAGGCGTCCCATCCACTTCTAATCACTCGTTTACTCCCTCAAGCATGGCGCATGGAGGGGCGTATGTAAGTGTGAGGGCCAGTCATACCTGGAGGCATTTTCTCGCTGCTATCCATTTTGCTATCTATCGAAATCACGTTTACCTGAGAATGAAAAAAGGAAATATAAATCCTGTGATCTTTAATTTTCGAATGGCATCATCATGATGTCATTAACCACGTACACGTATGCAAAATGTCAATCTTCAATCTTCATATTCTTCTATTGAGAGCTTTTACCAGGAAATGTGCCTAAAACTAACATTTATTAGATAGATAGATGGATAGATAGATAGATGGATAGATAGATAGACAGATAGATAGATAGATAGATAGATAGATAGATATCGTTTATTAAAGCTTTAAAATTACAGCTTAAAAGCTGAATTGAATAAAACTCTACAAATATGAAACGCTAAAAGGTGATCTGTACATTAAAACAAGTCAATAAAGTAAATGCCATTAAGTTAAAAAAAAAACAAGTAAAAACAACTATATACAAATACTAATTAAAAAAGCTGTTTTTCCTAGATCATTTTAGTACAATTAGGAAAATACTAAGCACATTAGCGTTTCTGTGACGTCATGAAAATTTGTGAAATGGAGAAATTTGAAAAGGGTGGTTCCAAGATGGTGGTTACATGATGGTAAATCCATGACAGCGGTTGCAAGATAGGTGATTTTTATAAACGTTTGACTTTTTTCTCGTCATGCGACCTCAAAATGGGCACGAAACTGCCTATAAGATATCCCTTTTTCAGCACCAGTAGAAATCATTTAAAAACTCTGTCACAATATGATAATTTTTTCAAAAATTTCTTGGAAGTTTTTTAAATTCCAAGAAACAAAACAAAGATAAATGCCGGCTTTCCGACTGTAACAACATTCTGTGAGAGACATCGATTTATTTAATTTTTATTTTATTTATTACCAACCAATAATCCTTTTGTAAATTAGCTCGTTCAGCTTTTGTTTTTTGAGAATAAGTCGTGACTTTTGCCCTTTAATCTTCACGCATTTTTGTAAAAGATTTGCATGCCTCGGTAAAGTAAAGCAATAACGTATGAAATATATATATATTTTTTTGTCGTATCGCCGATTATTTCTCTATGTAACACAAATGTAATCCTTTAACGGAAAGCACAGCTTCTAAATGATTGGATTTTCTCGCAATATTATCATTAGAAGGCAGGCGCAATAACAACACCAAACTTGAACAATAAACAATCGTTGTAAATAATTCGATGAACCTGGATAAAGCGTCTGTGAATAAATTTATTTGAAACACATCCTTAACTACTGAGCTTTCTCCAAGTTTGATAAGTAAGCTATATTTTAACATGCCTTCTGATATAACTTGCTGTTGTATACAGACATATATTTCAATTACACTCTTTTTTATGCAAGGAACGTCTCTTTTTTGGCCGAGGCTGAACGTTGTTATCTTTTTTGAACATTTCAGCGTAGAATGTTCTTAAAATGTTCTTAGTGTTAAAATTTAAAAAAAAAAGTGGTATTGCAATCAATTCATTCCTAACCGAAATGTACTGACCTGTTCACGTCAGCAATGAGTGATGACAATGTCAGTTTCAGGTCAGGATTTGAATAAAGATGTACATGTATTCATTTCATATCATACGTATATTTGTCACTTTCAACAAAGAGGAAAGATAAATTCGCGCACTTAATGATATACTATACTAACACAGGATCGATTCTCGGAAAAAGATCAGAACGGGTCTCCTTGTCATTGCAGGTTATATCTTGACAGCTAGGTTATTTAATGTTGTTACTCCTTTTTTAATGTAAGAAACTTTTTTAAAAGAACGTCGGGCTGAAAGAAGGCCAAAATTTAAGAACATCCTAAGAAATAACCCAGGTTCGAAATTTGGTTAAGAACCAATTTTATTTTATTTTTTATTTCATTTTTTGTTTTAGATATGTAAAGGTATATTTTGTACACATTGTAAATATGGCAAACTCAAATAATTTTTAATTTGTTACCCCCGCTGACTGACTTATAGTTTGATGGCAGTTCTTGTAATGCTTCTTTACAACATTTTACTTCTGTCGACTTTTTTGTTACGTGCACAGGTATTTGCAATGTATGCGTAATTTGTTGCTTTTTTGCTTGCTTCTAAATAATTTAAAAATAAAAAAAAAAACTTAAAGTCGCTCTTAGGGAAATTTTAACCTTGGGTACGTTAATAAGATTAGATGTCCTTAAATTTTGGCCTTTTTTCAGCCCGATGTTCTTACAAAAAGGTTCTTATATTAAAAAGAGTGTGACAACATTTAATAACCTAACTGTCAAGATATAACCTGCTTTGACAAGAAGACCCGTTCAGATCCTTTTCCGAGAATCGATCCTTTGTTAGTATAGCATATCATTATGTGCATCGCTAAAGTTCGTTTCCCTTTTTTCAACTCGGTCAACGCTATACCCAATATCACTAATGTTCGCCTATAAAATCGTCGATCTGTTAACTTTCTGCGCCACTTTAAGACTGTTACAAATTGATTGATACACAGACTAGTTCTGGGACTAACTAATGTAAAGCGAAAAACATGTCACCGTGGTTTACCTTTCATATACGCAAACACAAACTCAGTAAACCCGCGCAAGCGTTTGGAAGTCTAGTCTGTTTAAAAAATGGTAACTGCAGCTTTAAATGATAGGTATATAATCGTTTACCCGGGTACCAGATTTGTCGCAATGATTTCCAAATTTATGGTTTAATTTATTAATTTGGCAAAGCTCAGCAATCGTAAACACACATCTGTGGATGAAACACGTGAAAATTGTAGGTTTTTTTTTTTGTAAATCTATAAGTTACAATTTACTCAAACAGGCACCTTTTTGTATGGTATCTTATTATAGTTGAAAATTACCAGAATTAACAGAATAGAAGCCTTACCTTTCTGAGAAGAGATGACAAGTCTAAATGCGAAACTGGATTTGCAACGCGGAAACAAAACTGATACTAGAATAAATTAGTTCTGACTAGACAGGTTGTAAATACAAAGCACCACCTTGAATAAATAATTTGTTAATAAATTGTGAGCTAGATCGAAAGGTTGTTTGCTCTTTCAGCCTTCAACTTCGTTGACTAACAAAAACAATTATTCCTTTCAAGAGAACATATGGTATTTCCTTTAACCGTGATTAGTCATTGTTTTTTAGGTGTGAAACGTGAAATAGCTGTCTTATTACTCGTGAAACGCTTTTTGTAAATAGCCGTGATTTTCCATAATTATTATTACCCGTAAAGCCATGATTGAGTTTTGTACTTTAAGTCATGAAAGTAATTTTACAACCTGCAACCAAACTGTCGTGAAAGATGAACTGGAAAAATAAAAGAACTTGTTCGTGGCTTTTTTAACTAGAGTTCAAAACTTATTATTGGAAAACACATATGTACGCTCTACGGAGATTTACTTATAGACTCGACCGCGGTCTAACGATAGAGATATGTCAAAAACAAGAAAAGTACTTCAAAGATAATGTTCAAATTTTCATTGTTCAAAGATCGATACATTACCGGTATTCCGATGGTTTGCTCAATTGTTTGCAGCTTTATTAGCTTGTTGAAACAAAAGTATAGAGCTAGCTTCACTGTGAATAGAAGATCTCATTGGCGCACAAACATTAAGATTAATTAATTTAATTTTAATTTAGTTAATCCCTTTTTAATTTTAATTAATTTTTTGGTGACTAAGTTCGGTATCTTGAAGGCGCTGACAAACTTTATTTTATGCCGATACGAAGTTTTGAAGTGTTATTCAATAAAATAAAAACCACACTTTTCAAGTGCCTGTTGTCGGTTTCAAAGTATGCGTTGTCCGTCTTAGAGAGGTGTCTGCCTTATATAGGGAGTTTAGTTACAGTAAAATGACTGAAAAACGGCAGGAACTATTTCCAGGTGTCCGTCTTATGGAGGTGTCCATTGGAAAAGAGTTGACCGTATAGCTTTCAACACTTTTTTTTCTTTGAGGCAAACTTAACATTTTCCTTTTTTTTTTTGAATGCTCGTCACAGTTTTGGATCAAGCTTATTTCCAAGTCATTTGTAAAATCACTGTTTTGTGGACCCCTGGATTTCTTGAGTCTCCAAGGAAAACGAAATTCCGGAATAAAATTACAGTGTTCGAATGAGTAAAGCAAATCTAAGGCAAGCGGCGATTTTTGGTTCGAGTTAGCGGAGGTTCGAAAAAATCAAGGGTTAGAGAATTTAAAATTGCATTGTATAAAACGGTTAACATTTGTGCATTTATAGACGGACACACCAATCCTGTTTAAAATAAACCAAACACAATTGACGCAATAGCTTAGTGAGGGTCAACAGAATAGATTGCATGATGAGCCTAAAGAGCAACTGCGTGGGAGGCCACACGCGCATTTTTATTGCTCTCTTTCGTCTGTTTTTCCTATGTCGGTTGTCTCCTCTCTGTCTTTACACAAAGCTTCCAGTTCATCCTTCATTCAGAGAAAGAGATGTTGTCTGTCCTTTTCTGCGGTTGACTGTGGTTGCTCACAGCGCGACCTCGTGCATTCCTTAGGGTCGGGCCTGCATTCAATTGTGAGGAGAAAGGATGTGGATCACCTCATCCTCTATTGACTTTACAATCTTCGCTTGGTGCCTGTAAAATGTGTCATCATCCTCGAACAGTCAAAAAAGCACTTGGAATCACTGGCGGTTGTCAAAAGGCCTATCACGGTTTTCGACGCCATCTAGACGAGTAGGCAAAGCGGCTAGAAATTACAGTGTTTGTATTGGAATCCGACGGCAGATATCTTCTACAAAAACTGAAAGTTAAGATACTAGGAAAAAGCTTTTATTCGCTGAGTTTAAAAAATAAAAGACAAATGTCTGGAAAAATTAAAAACGTAACTAAACGCTTTCTAGCCCAGCTACATCCTTTGACCTCGGTGAATAAAAAAATTTGCCTAGTATCTTAACTTTATAATTCATAAGTTGTCCAGAATTCAATTTTTGTAGAAGATATTTGCCATCGGATTCAGTCCCGCAAAATTTGCCCGTTCCATTTTCGCGAAATTTAGTTCCTGTGAAAATAAGTAACAATAAGGTAACTAACTTGATAATTGAAAAATCACTCAGTGACAAGCGAAAAAAGCACATAACTTTGAAAACCTAACCTAAAAATCTGCTGCTCTATTTATATCGTCTTATTTCCTGTTCATTTGACACAAGTCGATGGAATGCCCACCTGTCAATCACCACCTTAACAAAAATCAGTCGGATCAGTGGCAGAAGGCGGACTGATAAAGTTTGGAATGGAATGGACTTTGTCAATAAGGAATGGACATTACAAGACATAAACTTGAAACAAGGACCTCAAAGATCTTTATACATCTCTAAATTAGTTTTATTTTTTTTAAGATCTGGGAAAATAATAATAAAGAAACAACTTCTGTAGTAATTTTATCCGCAAATTAAATATTTACTCCACTGACAAAAGTACATACAAAAGTACAATCACAATTTACATGTAGCTATGGCTGATTATTTCACGAGCTTTCAATAAGTGCTTTTAAATATCATGAACTTGTTGAATTTACTTATTCTATTAGCTAAACTTTAGAAACAATCTGTCACACTAAACTATTCACAGAGTAACTATGTCGGGAAGAGTAATTTCCAAATGGGCCGAGCACGCAACCTAGCCATTTTTGTCCAATGCAAGAAATTGTAATCGGTAGCCGTTAATGGTCCATCGGTTTAGAAATCGCACTCCCGATTACGAAAAAAAACAACAAACAACATAGGGTAACGGAGAAACAACTCCTTCTCTATATGATCGATCAGCGTAAATCTGTAGTGAGATCTGAACTGTTCCGGTTTTAGATTTTGGTGCAAAAAGCGTGGGCGTATCCCAGACATGTTTTCATTGATAGCTCAATGGAACTGAATAAAAGCTTATAATTATTATACATTTTTATAACAAGTTTGCGAACAAAATCATTTTAAAAAGCCAAATAGTTTGAAAGAAAACGCATGGATTTCACTTGCAGATACTGTAAAGTCCATTCCAGGTCAATTGCGAAGAATGCTGACCTTTATACATCTGATCATTTCTGATTTCTGGAATGTTTACTCTTTGCTGCGACACGATACCACAAGATCATTTGTATTCAACACGCAACAGTTTTCGAGCTCTTCTTATTGAGGGTTATGTCTTTGATTGTAACAACTGTGTTTAAGGCCACAATCGGCTTGCTTGTGAATAAAGGCAGAGATAAGGCAGCGGAGAAGCTGAAAGACGGCGATGTAACAGATCAAATATTTCGTAGATTGATCGTGCGTGAAATCGACGAAGTCAAGTCCAAGTTGGATGGATTATCAAGGAAAGATTTGCTAGCCAGTATAAGCTTCTTCAAAGAAGGAATTGAGCTGCTATATGTAGTATTTAAAAAGGCAAGGTCCAGAAAAACACAACAAGCTTGTGCTGATCAAGCATTTTCTCTCGCGGAAGAAATGAAAAAGTTGCAGCTTATTGACCTGGATGAATCAGCTACAAAGGCTCTCAATGACGCTAAAGAGAGATTCAGAGATGCTCGCCTAGAAGCAACAAGGGCGTTTAATAACGAAGCTCTAGAAACGTCTGACCGCATTCTAGCCATGCAACATCGCGTTATGGCCTCAATACTAGAGAAACTAGATAATCCCGCGAATGCAGTAGCAACGTGTAGAGTGTGCATTGAAGAGCTTCACTGTCTGCCAGCAGTTCAAGAGTGTTTTAACGTTGAGCTTACGAAGGGCCTCCGGGCTCGATTTAGCAAAGATGAACGTAGGAAAAATATTTCCAATGTCTGTCACGTGAATTTTGTCCTCTACAATGTCGTGCTGATGGCATGTTTTGGTAATGTGGAGCTCTCAAACTGGCCTTGCATCGGCAGCGGAGAAAACAAAGTTGACCCATTGCGTGACAAAAGAGTGCATAAAGTTCTGCGTAAACAGGGCATGGAGCACTGTTGTGTAACGACATGGTCATTTGGACAGGATGGTGAAGAGGAGCACAAGCTGAAGAGTCCGTGGGGTATCGCTTCAAACTGCAGCGGACAATTCATTGTAGGAGACTATGGGGATAGTAACGTAAAGCTGTTTGACAGTACAGGCTCATTTAAGAGTCTTTGCAGTCTCCCTTATGACGAAATAGATACAAAGTTATATGTTGTTGATGTAGCCACAGACATGAAAGACAATATCTATGTCTTGGCCAGTTTAAAAAAGCCTGGAGCTGAGAGATATGAGTGGGTTGCTTACGAATTTAACAACACCGCTGACCTGCACCAAAAATTTCCTGTGAGGGGAGGGGTCAGACTAACAGTCACCGACAGTGGCAAAGTACTGGTACTGAGGAGTGATGATGTGGTTGATGTGTACGAGACTGATGGACAGTTTGTTCACTCGTTTGGCAAAGACATATTAAAGGGTGCATGTAACATCACTGCTGCTAATGATGGCCGTGTTATGGTAGTGGGCTACAAAGATCACTGCGTTCACATAATCAGTGAACAGGGCGACCGTCTTATCAAGTTTGAGCTCCAAGGACATTATTCGTGTCCCAGAATTGCATTTCACCGGACAAGTGAACATGTCGTCGTCGCTGGTTTAGAACAAGACAAAGATCTCCTGCAGGTGGAGGTATACACCAAAGATGGCGAGTTTGCGCGCAGCACTGAAATCCATGAAGAACGAATTGGAATCGTAGAGGGAATAACAGTGACTACTGAGGGACGCATTGCTGTGGCTTGCGATAAAAAGGTACTCGTTATATGAAAATTGTGATGCCGGGGTCCGCAACTGATATTTAAAAATAATATTAATGTGAAACAATGTAATTAAGCAAAAAGCATGAAACCTTTTTAAAAAGTGCGGACACTTGTTTACCTAATAAGGTTAAAACAAATAACAATAGCAACGTAAAAATTGCATGTTTGTAATCTTAACCAAGTTTTTGCTCAGAATTCGAATACCGTGACAAAGCAAAGGAATACTTCATCTACCATCACAGAATTCTGCTGTCCAATGCTCTGATCAAGCCTATTTTTTCGAGAACTGCTGCTCGGTTTGGGGAAACACCTCCAATGAGTAACTGGAAAGAATCTTAAAAATTCAGTTGCGCTGTGCAGAATAGTTTTAAATGCTCACATGAAACAACTCTGTTGACATCGTTAATGAACTTCAATGGTTCCCAATCAACACACTTTGCATGATGCATAAGACTGCAAGCGGAAAGTGTCCTGATTATTTTACCAACCATGTTCAGTTTTCAAAAACACGCATAATTACAATACTAGACTAGCAAACGACCAAGCGATGGCAATGCCTAAATCTGATATATAATAATTCTGTCAGGACTTTGCACTTTTTACGCAAGCGCTGTTAAGCTATGGAATAAGTTAGACAGCAAGGCTAGATATATAGATAACTTAATTACTTTTAAGAAAAACCTAATTAAGAACATTTTAACTTACAATTCATCGATGGAACATTTTACTATTACCAGAACTTTTTAGCGCGTTAAATGTTTTAATTTTTTTTAATTTGTTTAATTTTAAGTAACTTTTTAAATTTTATAGGTTTGCAAATGTTTATGACCTCGTTTATCCTATTTGTTAGTTAGTACGGGCTACATTGTAAGCTACTGGGATGCCAGTAATTGTGTTTTCTACCCAATAAAGTTATTATTATCACTATAAAAAATCATTTAAGCTCATACTGTCTTGAAAATTTTCAGAACTTCCATACTCTTTGTGCCTTCCGGCAGAGTATTTCAATAAATTGCTTCACGATAGCGGTATCATTTTGTATCAAGATGTGTTATTTACAGAAGCTTTTAATTTGTTCTTTCGCTTCCTTTAATTTGACACTTCAATTGTGTTCAGCCATAACTTCAAGGTACTTTTTTATATCGCTGTCTCGTGTTTGATACGACTGAAAGAAAGAAAAAACAAATTAAAGAAAGATCCAAAAATCCAACAAAAAAAAAACAAAACCCCTTCCCAACATGCAATAACCTCACTTTGGCTTCGCAAATGTTGACTGACATTTGTCCTTAAACATCTTCGGTTCGCTTCGCTCTTGAAAAACTGTTCGATTCTTGAAACAGATAGATAGATATCAGACGTTGTTCACTCATTCATTCGTTCGTACCACCTTGTGTAACAGATCAGTTCTTATCTCTGTATTTTATTGTTTCCAATTCTAAGAACTTTTTCGTTGAATTCCCATACAAGCGTGTCTTTAAAAATGTTTAGAACAGTATGGACCAAAAATATGTGAAATCGCCGTTACACAGCTCCTTTATGCTTTTGTCATGCGTATTGAAATGGGAATAAGCATTTTCACAGTAAGGAAGAAACAAAAAAAGAGAGTATAGAAAGTCGACGATTTTTCTAAACCACTGCACAGTTCCTAAAAATATATGAAATATATGTTAAAATACTGTTAAAATTCATTTCAGTATTCTTATCTATCCCTTAAGGTTTATACAACCTGTATACAATACGATATTTTCATTGGAAATAAGTTCTGACCAACGCAATACTGACTGTGAAGTGTACTTAGTTTTGAATCCCTGGGACAATGACTAGTGGTCACTCGTGGGCTTGGAAAATGAAAGGCAATTTAGATATATACAAATTGTAACATGAGAAGGAGGCTTTGGAAAAGCAAAACATAATACATCGTGGGATTGTGGGATGAATTAATATATATATTTTTTAATTTTGTTCCCCTAAGCTTCTGGAGCAAAGCTAATATTTTTGACTGCCCTAGCTGATGCGATCTTCGAAGTCGTTCTACACCACCTTCAAAAAGTTTGAAGACTGACTTTCGTTAAACACACGCGGAAGTTACATGCACGTTCTGCTGAACTGAGGTGTATCGGGGGTGGGGTGGGGGCGAGGTGGGGTGAAAAGGGTAAACCCCCGAAAACTGGGTGTGATGTGGTACGTCATTTTTGTCTTGTGACGTCATGACGTAGTCATGACGACACAAGATAATACTACAGGGGACAAGGTGCATTCCATGCGTATTTGCTTTCTGAGGCCGCGGAATTTTCCCGCCATGTCAATATTTTTCCCGCCATGTCAATATTTTTCCCGCCATGTCAAAATTTTCTTTTTTTTTTAGTAAATGCCGAAAAATGCGATCATCAGATTTAAACAAAACAGATGCAGACTTCTCAACCTCAAAGCACTGGAAATCTAGAGATTGAGGTAAAAAAATCTGGAGATTTCAGTAAAAACCGGGAGATTGATCAACTGACGGACAAAAATAACTAAAAGAGTCCTAAAAACCAGGCGCTAATCAAATGACTTGTTACTCTGTTTTTTCGTGAGATTTCTGTTTCTCGTCGTGAGATTGAAGTGAAAACCGTGAGTCTCAGGACAAAATCGTGAGACTTGAGAGGTCTGCAGATGCTGTTTACACTGACAGTTGCGTTTATTTTTAAGCTTTTTGTTTGTTTTTCTTAGTGATAAAAGCAATCACACGAGATTCCCACCATTCTAGTCATATTAGTCAATCTGATATTAGCTACCGTTTCGTGAGAACAATGTGTTTTATGATTTTGGTACAGCTATAGGGGAAAAGCATGTCTTAAACAGGATTGCGCCTTACAGAACTGTAGGTATGTCGACCGACAATATGTCAGGAAAACCTTTTTTTGCCGTTTCCATTTTTGATTAGATCCGATTTCAAAGATGTAATAGACCGTAGTAGTCGAACCACATGTGTGCCTTTACTTCAGTTGACTAGCTATTGTAGCTTAGGCAAGTTAGAATTTGTGCTGATTAAACTAGTTCAAAACAACTGATCCCGTGGACATTATTTTCCTTGCGTGTCTTCAATTTGAGTATTACTCGAAGACACACGCGAAAGGTCAACCATGAAACTTTGCTTGGTAGTGTGCGTGAGTTTATTGAAACGTGAGGCTGAAAACGTTCTTATCAGTCACAGACACAAAACAACAAAGGAAAATCTATGACTTTGTTGACCTTTTTAAGATATTTAAGAATTATCTGTGACAGATAAATGCTTATGAATCTGTGTGTCTGTATTCTTTTTGTGCTGTTATCGGAGTCCTATAACTGTTCAACGGCTACATGCTGGAGTGTACTTTGAATTTAAGTCAAGCCTACTTTCGGCTGCTTTGGAAAAATCGCTTTTGATAAGGTGTCGGAAACAAGTCGCGTGACAATAATAAGTACAAACATTATCCGCCTGACAGAAATAGCAACGATCAATTAGTATGAATCAAAATGGACGCTTAATTACCGTGATTGTGATCGGAATGGATACTATTAAGGCATCGATTTCAAAACTTTAAGCACGTAATCTTATACAATAATTAAAGATAGAAACTTCACGGACAGTTACTCAGAGTTTAACGCACGAAGCGATCATCAGACTGTGTCGCTAGATGCGGTGAAATACAATTTAAACTACGTTCATGGAGGACGGTTGGAACGATCCTGTCTCTGATTGGCCGTGTAGTACTTGTTTTCGTGCCTGCACTTGGTAACAAGCTCAGATCTTTTGTTCAAGAAGGTGTATCTGTCAGCTGATAGTATGCAGAGCTTCTCCGTCAGACACAAATTGCAGCGTGACGGGTTTCCCCTGTAAGCGCTTGCTCTCGTGACAATGGACCACTTGATCGAAAATTCGGTGTTGTTGTCTTTTAGGTCCCAAATCTTATATATATTTTTTAGTTGGATTTTAAGCCTTTCGCGTGAGAACCTTTTGTAGTTGGAATAAACCTTTGTTTTTATCTTTAGCTGTGAAATCGTGAAGTTCAGCGCAAGCATTCACGACAAAGGTTTCTGAATTGACAAGTGAATCAAGAGTTTCGTATATCGTGTTTTGAATGTCACAACTTTTATCGAGCGACAAAAGTAGCTTTAGTTTAAGTTTAAATTTTAGAGGTGAGGAGTCTAAATGTTTCTTTATGTTAGATGCACGCTTTTTAATTTTCGATATCTTTACAAGCAATAAATAGACGTGAAAAGCGGTCTATTTTCAAATAAATTAAACTCTGAAAAGAGTCACAAGACACTAAGCCCAGAGGGCTTTTGATTTCCGTTCTTGATGGTAAGGTGAGTCTAAGGTATATGACCAGATACTGCTATATCTTTAGTTATCGTGTCAGCTGCTGTCAGCTTCACCGAAACTCTGCACAATGGACATTTTGTTCCTAGTCCTCCTCAAATAGCATGTCCGGTTTGGCCAGAACCAGTTCTACAAACTAACAGGTACCTTTTACGTACTTGCCTCAAATGACAAATGCTAAGAGTCTTCATTACCATAGGAATGTAAGCACACCCTAACTTTTATTTCTCTGGATTGTGTTTATAATGAGGTCAAACTAGAAAAAGGTGAAACAAGTTAAAAATACTTTGTGCTGTCGAACAAATCTACAAAATGAGCCTGTTATACATTTTTTGTCTACCCAATGAAAGACTTGGAAGTCCGATTGCACAGTTAATCATAGCTCTATGAAAATTCTAGAAATCCGATTGGTCCCATTTGAGCATGTATTGGACAGTTTGTGTCTTACCTGAGTTTCTTACCGTATTTACTCGAATAAGCGCCGCCGCATTTGGGACAAAAAAGTTAATAAGCGCCGCCCCCGAATAAGCGCCGCAGTCCCGATGCGGCGCTTATTCGAGGAACTCTATTTAACTAAAGACAGCTTTACAAAGCAACTCTAAAACAAACTTGGTCATTTCTTTCCATCAAAAGCGATGTTTTGCAAACTTGGTCATTTCTTTCCATCAAAAGCGATGTTTTGCAGTTCAAATTGATTGTATTACCGCTCGTAGTTCTGTAAATGTTGTGAAGGCCGCGAACTTTGCCAGGACAGCTATAGCTAGCGCTACTTCTCTCTTCAACAAGAGACGAAGACTGACAATCAATATTTGCTATTTTCGATTACTTTAAAAATTAGATTCTTTGTAGCGTACAAATTTTAAATAAGCGCCGCCCTCATGTAAGCGCCGCCCTGGAATAAGCGCCACACTTGATGCGTGAACAATTTAATAAGCACCGCGGCGCTTATTTGAGTAAATAAGGTATTGGGCAGTTACACAGAAATGGGTTCCTTTTCCAAGGATCTCTAAAACAAACGTACTCAACGTAACTGTTGTCTTTACTATAAACCAGAGAGGGTGAACGTAAGAAAGTGACTCCCCTCATATAGGCCTTATTCCAAAGGTAATCCTTAAACATGGTACCCAGTACTTCCAGGGATGTGAACGGGCGTTGCGTTGATGTTCTTGCGCGTTTTCGCTGAGACGACCACAAACGGAATGGCGGGAAATGTGGTGAACGAGCATGCCTTGTATCAATTTTGTTGACAACGTTAATACAAAAAATTCCGATATTAATTAAAAGAATAAAGAAGCGTCCGCTTGGACTACAATCCTGGACAGATGTCTTGGAAAAAATTGGCATTGTATTGACCTCCCTCTCCCAACCCTTAATGCAATGTTGATTTCAATCCATCATACTGTAAGACAATATCTCAACATTGTTTCTTTTTTGCGGGAGAGGGCTCGGATAATTAAACAATGAGTTCTTAACGCAAAAAAAATTGTCACTGAGCACTATTCCTTTAAGTACTAGTGTCTCAAGGACTTTTGTCTAGCATTGTAGTTTTAGTTCAGGACTGTGGATTTGAAGGCACAAAAACCTCAAACGAGATCGAGGACGATGTAGTCGACGGCGAGATTGAGAATGATGGAGAATAACAACGTTCCCTCCGCGTTGTAGTTCAGAAAGTTGCGAAACTACGAATCGCCAAAAATCGAGGGCTTTAACATCTAAGCAAACTCACAAGAAGCAAAAGAAGAAGCGAAAGGTGACAAAGAACACTCTTTCCGAAAAAGATGGTCCGGGTCGCTTTCTAGACACCGTGTGGTCCATGCATGTGCAGACCTAGAGATAATTGTCCCACTCTGCCGACCCAAATGTTTTGGTCGCGAAAACTTTCACTCAATGCGCGTTCACATCCGCGAAAGTACTGGATACAATGTCTATAAATAACTTGTGAGGGCGGGATTACCTTTGGAATAACGCCTTTATGGAGGTGTCACTCTCTTACCTTCATCCTATCGTTATTTTTGCCTCAAATCTTATTATAGTTATAATTAATTTGCAAAAAGATTTCCTGTCGTCCAATTGGGTCTGCAATCGTACTTTTGCTGACTTTAAGATTTGTTAATCACTCGTTTGATTACAGACTGTATTGGACTTTGGTCACGCAGTCCTAATTACCATTGCTATAAATCGGGCTTGGCTATAAAGAGTTACGAAGACCAACAAGCTCAGGTCGCGGGGGACACCTTAGGCTCATTGTAATGCTTTATCACCGCCGTTAAGTGTAACCTTCCAAATACAAGATGACATTCAATTCATAATATTCCATCATTTCTTTTCGTCTCTGTAAAATTTGAGCTTAATCGCACCTATAACTGCCGAGAAATAAGCGTTTTAAAAGATGCAGGTCAAAGTCCAGTGAATTTATTCATGCTGTAGGTGTCCCCCGCGACCTTAAGCAAGCAATGATTTAAATGCTAGAAAGAAAAATAATAATGATGATGATGATGCTGCAGAGGACAGAAGCCAAATTCAGCCACCTGGCGATGTTTGCGTTTCTCAAAGCACCGTCGTAATCTCCCGAGTCATATGAGCTGTCCACCTGGAGATAACAGAAAAAAAAATTATCATTGTTTCATTGTTACTTTTTCATGTGAAAAATTTATTTTTTAAAAAGGAGAACAAATGTCTTCAACAATTAAATGATGATTATAAAGACATTCACTGCAAGCATCTGCACTTATAAAAAACACCCACACAAACAAATTAAAAGTCATTAGTTAAAACAAATTAAAAGTCAATAATTAAAATGCAAAGTACGTTTTATCATTGTGCGCATAAATAATGTTATGATTTTATCAGATCTTTTGAAATTTTAAAACAAAAACAGAAATGAAAACTCAGTTGTTTGGAGTCTGTATTGTGATAAACCTCACACTTATAAAATACGTTCCCTCGCGGCTGCGAAAGCTATAGTTCTATATGTTCAAGGTCTATATCTTAATCTTACCATACAAGAGAACACAATCGCGGCTAATCCAATAGGACAAGTGCAAAACAGGCAGGTACATATTGATAAGCCAAGATAATTTTTAGGACGAGGATTCGCTGGCACGATGATGGTTTCGGTGGCCTAAGACAGAATAACACATAGATTGATCACTTTTTATTAGAATAAACGATGGTTTGAGCTGCCTTCTGTAACTTAGTTCTTATTAACAATTTATTACAGAAGTGAAGGTGAATAGTGGTAAATATCTACCACATTCACCGACACTGAGGTGAATAATTGCTTTAGTATATACCACACAAGGTGAATAACTAGCGGACTAAAACGCCACTTTTGGTAAACAAAAGCGACGCGCGCAAAATATCATAAAAGTGTAAATCCTTTGATTTTTTTGTAAGGGGAAAAAACTAAAAAAATTTCCCAATTTTTACAAGTTCGTTTCGTCTCCCTTCCTGTTCTGAGTACAAATGAATTTTACAGTTGGAGTAACAGATGAACTTGCTGAATACATACACGACACTAAGTCAAATTTATTCAGACTTCAGAGTAGGTATTTTTTTGGAATTGAGAGTTTACTGTTTCTCTTTTTGGCAAGCTGTCAACCGGCTTTATTTGACTTTATCAGTTTAATTGGAGTATAGCTCAGAAGTCATAGCATAGGATATCTGAGGTGTAAAACCTGAGCAGGTGGATAATATTTATTTGGAATTAATACAGTGGAAATCCGTTCCCTGTTATGACGGCCATTTTTTTGGACCGTTGGTGACGTGATGGATTAATGAATGATGTTCCACTGTAGTTATCAAAGACAACATTGCCATATCATATAAATTGGATCCTCTTCAGAGTTTATAGCACTACTGTTATTTATGAGTTATTAATCAATTACTGGATCATGCAATCCAAGAAGTCTTTGGATATTAGAGTATCACGGTTACGATTTGTGCAAAACAAACACTGAAATTAGGCTTTTTTGTTACAAAGAAACTCACAGGCATGCCAACATTGACCACGGTTGTGTTCTGCTGGACTTGCTGGACAGGCTGTGGTAGATAAGCTGGCTGCTGGGGTTGTGGGTAACCGTATTGAGGTGGGTAGCCAGGCTGAGGTTGGTAACCCGGTTGAGCTGTGTAACCAGGCTGAGGTTGGTAACCTGGCTGAGCTGTGTAACCAGGCTGAGGTTGGTAGCCTGGCTGAGCTGTGTAACCAGGCTGAGGTTGTGAACTTAGTTGGGCTGGGTAACCAGGCTGAGGTTGGCAACTAGGCTGAAGTTGGTAACCTGGCTGAGCTGTGTAACCAGGCTGAGGTTGGTAGCCTGGCTGAGCTGTGTAACCAGGCTGAGGTTGTGAACCTGGTTGGGCTGGGTAACCAGGCTGAGGTTGGTAACCTGGCTGAGGTTGCAAACTTAGCTGAGCTGGGTAACCAGGCTGAGGCTGTAGTCCTGGTTGTGCTGTGTTAGGTGGTTGCTCTGTGTAGGGAGGAAGTTCCACTGCAAAAATACGTCATTGAAGGACAACATTTAATTAAAAGAAATCTGTTGAGTGGCCCTGGAAATGATTTTAATTATCTGTTCATTTATGAGTAAATGAACAACATAAAATATTGAAAATAACACTAAAACTGCAAGGGACCGAAAACGATAATGCTGTTATTCGTAGGATCTACTGAGAGATCTGATCAGCAATAAAATGAAATAACAGACAACTGAAAGCAAGGCTGATCGTACTACGTGAAAAGTTGACTTTGCGAGACACCACCACGACTAGAACCGTTACAGCAGGATTGCAACCGCAGACAGCTGTTTCGTCCTTCTTGGGACTCATCAGTGCGGTGTAGCAAATCTAAATGACGCCCGCTTGAAGAGCCAACGCAAATAAATTGCCCATTAACCCATACACTGTATCAAGTTCCGTACTTTGAACTCACTTGTCCCCCGAATCACGCGCTGCCACATCATGTGTTTCGGGGACAAGAAACCCAAAGTGTCACGATGCAAAGCAAAATAACTTAAATGTGAATGGACAGAGCCATTCGAGAACATTTAAGCGCATGGACAAAACCAGGCTAAATAAAAGCACAGCATATCGGATCTGAAAAGATCTACGGTCCAAAAATACGTAAAAATAACACTAAAACTGCAAGGGACCGCAAACGATAATGCTGCTATTCGTAGGATCTACTGAGAGATTTCTTTGGGTTTCTTGTCCCCCGAAACACGTGATGTGGCAGCGCGTGATTCGGGGGACAAGTGAGTTCAAAGTACGGAACTTGATACAGTGTATGGGTTAATGGGCAATTTATTTGCGTTGGCTCTTCGAGCGGGCGTCATTTAGATTTGCTACACCGCACTGATGAGTCCCAAGAAGGATGAAACAGCTGTCTGCGGTTGCATCCTGCTGTAACGGTTCTAGTCGTGGTGGTGTCTCGCAAAGTCAACTTTTCACGTAGTACGATCAGCCTTGCTTTCAGTTGTCTGTTATAAAATATTGAAGCTTTTGGTAATTTTGGTTATGTTCGATGAGTAACATGCATATGCACCATTTTGTACCCAAGGATGGCAACAGGACTTTACCAAGGTTGTTTTAGTTAATCTGGGGTCGCGCACCTATAATACGCGGCTTCAGTTTTTATTTTTCAGGAATTTTTTAAGCTTTATTTATTTTGCTTCCACGGAATGTTAATAAACATGTAACAGCTTACCACATTTACGCACCATTGATCTTGAAACTGAAACCGAATATTTTGAATGAAACTGAATCTGAAAATGCATAGCAGGGTACGTCTACAAACTTTTGTTTGTATAGGTAATCACATGATTTCGAGTGCAATTTGGGATAAATCAGCACGAGTAAATTTAGATCAAGGGTTCAGTCATACCTGGAGAAGTTTTCTCGCTGCTAGCCATCCCTTTAAACTCAAATGATTATCTGTCTCAGGTAGTCTAAACCACGTTTTACCTGGAGATGAAAAAAAGGAAATATAAATCTTGTGATTTTTATTTCTCGAATGCCATCCAGAGCTGCCTCGTCTACACGTGTGCAAAATGCCAATCTTTAACCTTCATATTCTTGTTTTAAAAGCTTGGCCCAGGTACGAGCTAGTAGAAGTTCTTGAAAGTCCCAGAGTTTCTCAATACTAAATAAAAACCATTCGTGAAAATGAGGTATCATGCATGTTTGGAAAAACAGGATAAAAAGCAGATGCAGCAAACTTTGCCGACTTTTGGCTAAAAATGTGCTCAAAATTAACAATATTAATTTCAAAATAATTCCAAATAACGTGCTAGCAAAATTAGGACAAGACTAAGCACTTATAAGAGTAGGGCACGAAGTTTCCTATATGTATATGTTATGTTATGTATATATATATGTTCCCTATATGTTATGCGCTATATAAATGCATTAGCATTATCATTATAAACTGATTTTGTAACGTCTGTAAATTCGTCAAATGGAGAAACTCAAAGTTGACGGATCCAAGATGGTGGATCCATGACGGCGTTTGCAAGATGGCCAATTTTTGAAAACGTATGACTTTATTCACGTAATGCGACCTCATGATTGACACGAAACTACTTTAAGGCCAAGTAAAAAAGATACAAATGTTTCTCGTCTGCGCCCGCTTCAATTTTTAGAGCCGCCTCACTTTTTATTATTGTTTGTCATTGGAAAAGTTGGAACGGACAAAAACCAACAGGCGTTACTTTCACTTTGTACGTAGTCGAAAATTCCGTAAGACATGGCTTTTGTCTGCGTTCTAATACGAACTCAACCCAAAATTTAAAGCCTTTGTACGCTAGGTCCGTGCTGAATAGGTCAATTTTCTTTCAGGATTTATTTTGCTAGTTCGCTTCTGGAGGATTGCGATGGAGGAAAAAACATTGATATTCGAACGACACAGGTCGGGAATGCAACAGAATAAGAAATATAAAATAACAAAAAAGCGCCATCCGGACGAGAAACATTTATTTTTTTTTACTTGGTTTAAAATTTCCCTTTTTTGGAAGCGGCAAAAAGCGATTGCTTTTGAATAATTTAAAAACTCTGTCACAATATAATACGTTTTTAAAGTTTCTTGGAATTTTTCAAAACAAAGACAAGTGACTGCTTTCCGACGGTAACAACATTCCTTTTGTGTATTAAGCTCGTTCAGCTGCTGTTTATATATTTCAATTAACATCGTGAAATATCCTTATTGTCATGATATAACCTGCTGTGACAAGAAGACCCGCTCTGATCCTTTTCCGAGAATCGATCCTGTGTTTGTATAGTATATCATTATGTGCATAGCTAAAGTTCGTTTACCTTATTTTAAACTTAGTCAACGCTATACTCAATATCACTAATGTTCGCATTAAAAAATGGTTGAAGTGCGCCACTAAAGACTGTTGCAAGTTGATTAATACACAGACTAGTTCTGGGACTAGCTTATGTAAAGCGAAAAACATGTCATCGTAGTTTATCTTATACACGCAAACACAAACTCTCTGTGAACCCGTAAGAGGGGTTGGAAGTCTGTTTAAAGATTGGTAACTGCTTCTATAAATGATAGGCAAGAGAATACTTCAAATTCTCTTGTAATAGGCCGATTTTATCTTTTACCTGGGTAACAAATCTATCGCAATGATTTCCAATTTATGGTTTTATTTATTAAATTGGCAAAGCCCAGCAATCCTAACCACTCTTTTGCGGATGGAACACGCTAAAATGGTAGATTTTTTTATAAATCTATGCAGTTATTTCTCTATGTAACACAAATGTAATCCTTTAACGGAAAGCACAGCTTCTAAATGATTGGATTTTCTCGCAATATTATCATTAGAAGGCAGGCGCAATAACAACACCAAACTTGAACAATAAACAATCGTTGTAAATAATTCGATGAACTTAGATAAAGCGTCTGTGAATAAATTTATTTGAAACACATCCTTAACTACTGAGCTTTCTCCAAGTTTGATGAGTAAGCTATATTTTAACATGCCTTCTGATATAACTTGCTGTTGTATATAAACATATTTTTCAATTACACTCTTTTTTTATGTAAGTAACGTCTCGTTTTGGCCGAGGCTGAACGTTCTTATCTTTTTCGAAGATTTCAGCGTATAATGTTCTTAAAATGTTCTTAGTGTTTAAATTTTAAAAACAAAGTGGTATTGCAATCAATTCATTCCTAACCGAAAAGTACATGTTCACGTCACCAATTAGTGATGACAATGTTAGTTTCAGGTCAGGATTTGAATAAATATGTATTCATTTCATACGTATATTTGTCACTTTCAACAAAGAGGAAAAATAAATTCGCGCACTTAATGATATACTATACTAACACAGGATCGATTCTCGGAAAAGGATCAGAACGGGTCTCCTTGTCATTGCAGGTTATATCTTGACAGCTAGGTTATTTAATGTTGTTACTCCTTTTTTTAATGTAAGAAACTTTTTTAAAAGAACGTCGGTCTGAAAGAAGGCCAAAATTTAAGAACATCCTAAGAAATAACCCAGGTTCGAAATTTGGTTAAGAACCAATTTTATTTTATTTTTTATTTTTTAGATATGTAAAGGTATATTTTGTACACATTATAAATATGGCAAACTCAAATAATTTTTAATTTGTTACCCCCACTGAGTGACTTCAATTCTTGTAATGCTTCTTTACAACATTTTACTTCTGCTGTACTTTTTTGTTACGTGCACAGGTAATTGCAATGTATGCGTAATTTGTTGCTTTTTTGCTTGCTTCTAAATAATAATAAAAATAAACCTTAAAGTCGCTCTTAGGGAAATTTTAACCTTGGGTACGTTAATAAGATTAGATGTCCTTAAAATTTGGCCTTTTTCAGCCCGATGTTCTTATAAAAAGGTTCTTATATTAAAAATATAACCTAACTGTCAAGATATAACCTGCTTTGACAAGAAGACCCGTTCAGATCCTTTTCCGAGAATCGATCCTTTGTTAGTATAGCATATCATTGGGTCGCCCACTACCTCTCGGAACGAGTTTATTCATTGGTTCTTAAAACAATCGATAACAGGTGACAACAACGCCCCTAGCCCTGAATAACAATAGAGGTAGTGTTTACAGCGGGCGAATGAAAATAAAGGTTCCAGAGAGGTAGTGTCTAACTGCATATCATTATGTGCATCGCTAAAGTTCGTTTTCCTTTTTTCAACTCGGTTAACGCCATACCCAATATCACTAATGTTCGCATTAAAAAAATCGTCGATGTGTTAACTTTTTGCGCCACGACTGTTGCAAATTGATTGATAAACAGACTAGTTCTGGGACTAGCTAATGTAAAGCGAAAAACATGTCACCGTGGTATACCTTTCATACGCAAACACAAACTCAGTAAACCCGCGCAAGCGTTTAGAAGTCTAGTCTGTTTAAAAATTGGTAACTACAGCTTTAAATGATAGGTATATAATCTTTTACCCGGGTACCAGATTTGTCGCAATGATTTCCAATTTATGGTTTTAGTTATTAATTTGGCAAAGCCCAGCAATCGTAAACACACATATGTGGATGGAACACGTGAAAATTGTTAGGTTTTTTTGTAAATCTATAAGTTACAATTTACTCAAACAGGCACCTTTTAGTATGGTATCTTATTATAGCTGAAAATTACCAGAATTACCAGAATAGAAGCCTTACCGTTCTGAGAAGAGATGACAAGTTCAAATGCGAAACTGGATTTGCAACGCGGAAACAAAACTGATACGTATACTAGAATAAATTAGTTCTGACTAGACAGTTTGTAATACAAAGCACCGCCTTGAATAAATAATTTGTTAATAAATTGTGAGCTGAATTGAAAGGTTGTTTGCTTTTTCAGCCTTTGAACCCGTCGACTAACAAAAACAATAGCTCACTTCGAAAAAGAGTGGCAGCCTGGGTCAAGAGTGCCGCGCGAGCGATTATGGGATTATTTGGGGGAAAGAATGAAAAACATGGCGGAATGTGGAGCAGAGTGGTTAAAAAAAAAATTAAAAGTGCTTATTTATTTCAAATTGCACTTGAAATCATGTTATTACGAGTACTAATATACAAGCGACAATTTCTGCCACGCTTTGATAACTTTCGTGAGAACTTCAAGCAGTAAGCGCTTGGCTAAAAAATTTGGTCGTGTGAACTCATGCGTAAAAATTCATTCACTTTCTGGAAGTGCTGCATGAAAAGTTTTACTTCAAAACAGTCTTTTGATTCTTTTCGCCGCTGAATTTGAAGAATAATGTGAATGACAAAGCAAGGGAAAAATTCCTAGGATTCTGCTGCTGTTCTTTCTTGTGGTGGGTTTAAGAAACTCTGGATCTGTGCCGTGTTTGTGTTCGCTCGAACAGAAATCAACCTTCAACACATGATGCTCTGATCTGACAAACCAGACGGTGTCCAGAATACCTAATTGAAATACTAAACTATAAAAATCTACCAGCCGAACAGATTTTCTTAGTACAGGAGAGCATTCACCTACAACTCCGTGTTGCTGCCTGATTTCACTGGACGTTCTCTTGGGCTGACAGATCCACTGTGGGAGTAAAGTGCCTTTAACAAGAACAAAACACAATGACCCAGGCTAGGGTTCGAAACCGGACCGCTCGATCCAAAGTCCATCGCGGTAACAATTAGCGGGAAGAAAAATGCGAGAAATGAGTAAAATGTCCACGAATATCATCTGCCAATCGGAGCCGTAACACCATCGAATTATTCACTACACCTTTCTATAATCATTTCACAATCACGATCAGCGATGCTACAGAACCCAAAATTAAATGAAGCAATTCAGCAATCTATTTTCGTTTAGTTACTCGCCGGAAATCTTTTTGCAGAAAAAAAACGCCTTTTGGCCAAGAATAAGTTGAGATGAGCGCTTGTTTTTATCTTCTGGTCACGTACTATTTACAAAATAGAGCATTTGTTCAGGTTAATAAACTGGAAAGCAATAAACTCCAATTTGTACGAAGAGGCTCCAACAATTCACGCTACATTGCATCTCCAAGCCACTGTTTAACGACATCCGTAGAAATCGAACCATTTAATGAGGTCTCCAAATTTGGAGAACAAGAAGCTGATAGAATTTCGGCCAAGACACTTGAATGAGCTTCTTAAGCCAAGTTCAGTAATATTTTTGACTGCCCTAGCTAGCTGAGGCGATCTTCGTAGTCGTGCTACACCCCTGTAAAAAACACTGACTTCCGTCAAACACGCGCGAAAGTTACGTGTTCGTTCTGTTGAACGCAGGTGTATTGGGGGTGGGGGGGGGGGGAGGGGGTGCGGGTGAAGTGAGGTGAGATGAGGTGAAAAGGATACACCGCTGAAAACTGGGTGGGGTGTGATACGTCATTTGATAAGGGGTGTGGTACGTCATTTGGTAAGGTGTATGACAAGATACTGCCATATCTTCAGGTATCGTGTCACCCGTTGTTAGTTTTACCGGGAAACATACCGCAAAATGGACCTTTCTTTCCTAGTCCTTCTCCAAGAGCATGTTCAGTTTGGGCAGAACCAGTTCTACAAAATGACAGGTGCCATTTATGAACTTGACTCAAATGACAAGTTCTAAGAGTCTTTACTGATTTACCAACTGGTAAGAGGTGAACGAATTAGCCAATGGAGTCATTTCTTACCATAGGAATGTAAGCACACCCTAACTTTTACTTCTCCGAATTGTGTTTATAGAGACATCAAACTACAAAAAAGCCAAACAAGTTAAAATTACTTTGTGCTGCCGAACAAATCTACAAAATGAGCCTGTTATACACTTTTAAACGACCCAATGAAAGACTTGGAAGTCCGATTGCACAGTTAATCGTAGCTTTATGAAAATTCTAGAAATCCGATTGGTCCCATTTGAGCATGTATTGGACAGTTTGTGTCATGCCTAAGTTTCTTACCGTATTTACTCGAATAAGCGCCACCGCATTTGGGACAAAAAAGTTAATAAGCGCCGCCCCTGAATAAGCGCCGAAGTCCCGATGCGGCGCTTATTCGAGTAACTCTGTTTAGCTAAAGACAGCTTTACAAAGCAACTCTAAAACAAACTTGGTCATTTCTTTCCATCAAAAGCGACGTTTTGCAGTTCAAAGTGATTGTATTACCGCTCGAAGTTCTGTAAATGTTGTTAAGGCCGCAAACTTTGCCAGGACAGCTATAGCTAGCGCTACTTCTCTCTTCAACAAGAGACGAAGACTGACAATCAATATATGCTATTTTCAATTACTGTAAAAAATAGGATTCTTTGCAGCGTCCAAATGTTAAATAAACGCCGCCCTCGACTAAGCGCCGCACTTGATGCGTGAAAAATTTAATAAGCACCGCGGTGCTTATTCGAGTAAATAAGGTATTGGACAGTTACAAAGAAATGGGTTCCTTTTCCAAGGATCTCAAAAAAACGAACTCAACGTTACTGTTGTCTTTACTATAAACAAGAGAGGATGAACGTAAGACAGTGACTCCCCCCCCCATATAGGCCTTATTCCAAAGGTAATCCTTAAACATAGTACCCAGTACTTCCACGGATGTGAACGGGCGTTGCGTGGATGTTCTTGCGAGTTTTCGCCGAGACGACCCCAAACGAAATGGCGGGAAATGTGGTGAACGAGCATGCCTTGTAACAATTTTGTTGACGAACGTAAATACAAAAAAAATTCCGAAATTAAATGAAAGAACAAAGAAGCGTCCGCTTGGACTACAATCCTGGACAAAAGCCTTGGGACCAATTGGACGGAAAATTGACCTTGTATTGATCACCCCCCTCCCCACCGCCAATGCAATGTTTCTTTCTATCCATCATACCGTAAGACAATATCTCAACATTGTTTTTTTTTTTTTTTTTTTTGGGGGGGGGGGGGGGGAGAGGGCTCGGAAAATTAAACAATGAGTTCTTAACGGAAAAAAGATTTGTCTTTGAGCAATATTCCTTCAAGTGTCCCAAGGACTTTTGTCTAGCATTGAAGTTTTAGTTCAGGACTGTGGATTTGAAAGCACAGAAAGCTCAAGCGAAAGTTGGATCGAGAACGATGGCGATAGTCGACGGCGACGAGATTGAGAATGATGGAGAAATACCACGTTCCAGTTCAGAAAGTTCCGATAGTTCAGAAAGTTGCAGAACTACGAATCGCCAAATTTTAGGGCTTTAACATCTAAGCAAACTCACAAGAAGCAAAAGAAGAAGCGAAAGGTGTCAAAGAACACTCCTTCCGAAGAAGATGATCGCTTTCTAGACACCGCGTGGTCCATGTGCAGAGCTAAAGATAACTTATCCCACTCTGCGACCTCAATGTTTTGGTCTTTGCATTCTCCACGAAAACGCGCGAGGACATCCACGCAACGCGCGTTCACATCCGCGAAAGTACTAGGTACCATGTCTAAAAATAACTCGTGATGGCGGGATTACCTTTGAAATATCGCCTACATGAAGGTGTCACTGTCTTACCTTCATCCTCTCTTGCTGAAAAGTAAACCATATCGTTACTTTTGCCTCAAATCTTGTTATAGTTATAATTAATTTGCAAAAGGATTTCCTGTCGTCCAATTGGGTCTGCAATCGTACTTTTGTTTAACAAAGTGGACTTTAAGATTTGTTAATCACTCGTTTGATTACAGACTGTATTGGACTTAGGTCACTCAGTCCTATTTACTACTGCTATAAATCGGACTTGGCTATAAAGAGTTATGAAGACTAACAAGCTAAGGTCGCAGGGGACATCTTAGGCTCATTGCTATGCTATGTCACCGCCGTTAAGTGAAATCTTCCAAATACAAGATGACATTCATTATATTTCATAATCAGTCTTTGCGTATCTGTAAAATTTGAGCTAAATCGCACTCTTAACAGCCGAGAAATAAGCGTTTTAAAAATTTGACCCAGAGAATTTATTCATGCTGAAGGTGTCCCCCGCGACCTTAAGCAAGCAATGATTTAAATGCTAGAAAGAAAAATAATAATGACGATGATGATGCTGCAGAGGACAGAAGCCAAATTCAGCCACCTGGTGATGTTTGCGTTTCTCAAGGCACCTTCGTAATCTCCCGAGTCATATGAGCTGTCCACCTGGTGAGAACAGAAAAAAAAAATCATTGTTTTATTGTTACTTTTTCATGTAAAAAATGTATTTTTAAAAAAGGAGAACAAATGCCTTCAACAATGATGATTATAAAGACATTCACTGCAAACATCTGCACTTATAAAAAACACCCACACAAACAAATTAAAAGTCATTAATTAAAAACAAATTAAAAGTCATTAATTGAAAATGCAAAGTATATTTTATCATTTCCCGCATAAATATTGTATGATTTTATCAGATCTTTTGAAATTTTCAAACAAAAACAGAAATGAAAACTCAGTTGTTTGGAGTCTGTATTGTGATAAACCTCACACTGATAAAATCATTCCCTCGCGGCTACGAAAACTATAGTTCTATATGTTCAAGGTCTATATCTTAATCTTACCATACAAGAGAACACAATCGCGGCTAATCCAATAGGACAAGTGCAAAAAAGGCAGGTACATATTGATAAGCCAAGGTAATTTTTAGGACGAGGATTCGCTGGCACGATGATGGTTTCTGTGGCCTAAGACAATAACACATAGATTGATAACTTTTTATTAGAATAAACGATGGTTTGAGCTGCCTTGTGTAACTTAGTTCTTATTAACAATTTATTACCGAAGTGAAGGTGAATAGTGGTACACACACATTCACCGACACTGAGGTGAATAATTGTTTTAGTATATACCACACAAGGTGAATAACTAGCGGACTAAAACGCCACTTTGATTTTTTTGTAAGGGGAGAAAACTAAAAAAAATTCTTATTTTTACAAGTTCGTTTTCGTCTCCCTTCCTGTTCTGAGTACAAATGAATTTTACAGTTGGAGCAACAGATGAACTTGCTGAATACATACACGACACTAAGTCAAATTTATTCAGACTTCAGAGTAGGTATTTTTTTGGAATTGAGAGTTTACTGTTTCTCTTTTTGGCAAGCTGTCAACCGGCTTTATTTGACTTTATCAGTTTAATTGGAGTATAGCTCAGAAGTCATAGCATAGGATATCTGAGGTGGAAAACAGCAGGTGGATAATATTTATTTGGATTTAATACAGTGGAAATCCGTTCCCTGTTATGACGGCCATTTTTTTTGGACCGTTGGTGACGTGATGGATTAATGAATGATTTTCCACTGTAGTTATCAAAGACAACATTGCCATATCATATAAATTGGATCCTCTTCAGAGTTTATAGCACTACTGTTATTTATGAATTATTAATCAATTACTGGATCATGCAATCCAAGAAGTCTTTGGATATTAGAGTATCACGGTTACGATTTGTGCATAACAAACACTGAAATGAAGCTTTTTTGTTACAAAGAAACTCACAGGCATTCCCACATTGACCACGGTTGTGTTCTGCTGGACTTGCTGGACAGTCTGTGGTAGATAAGCTGGCTGCTGGGGTTGTGGGTAACCGTATTGAGGTGGGTAGACAAGTTGAGGTTGGTAACCCGGTTGAGCTGTGTAACCAGGCTGAGGTTGGTAGCCTGGCTGAGCTGCGTAACCAGGCTGAGGTTGTGAGCCTAGTGGGGCTGGGTAACCAGGCTGAGGTTGGCAACTAGGCTGAAGTTGGTAACCTGGCTGAGCTGTGTAACCAGGCTGAGGTTGATAGCCTGGCTGAGCTGTGTAACCAGGCTGAGGTTGTGAACCTGGTTGGGCTGGGTAACCAGGCTGAGGTTGGTAACCAGGCTGAGGTTGAAAACTTAGCTGAGCTGGGTAACCAGGCTGAGGCTGTAGTCCTGGTTGTGCTGTGTTAGGTGGTTTCTCTGTGTAGGGAGGAAGTTCCACTGCAAAAATACGTCATTGAACGACAAAATTTAATTAAAAGAAATCTGTTGAGTGGCTCTGGAAATGATTTTAATTATCGGTTCATTTATGAGTAAATGAACAACATAAAATATTGAAGCTTTTAGTTATTTTTGGTTATGTTCGATGAGTAACATGCATATGCCCCATTTTGTACCCAAGGATAGCAACAGGACTTTACCAAGGTTGTTTTAGTTATTCTGGGGTTGCGCACCTATAATACGCGGCTTCAGTTTTTATTTTTCAGGAATTTTTTAAGCTTTATTTATTTTGCTTCCACGGAATGTTAATAAACATGTAACAGCTTACCACATTTACGCACCATTGATCTTGAGAACTGAAACCGAATATTTTGAATGAAACTGAATCTGAAAATGCATAGCAGGGTACGTCTACAAACTTTTGTTTGTGTAGGTAATCACATGATTTTGAGTGCAATTTGGGATAAATCAGCACGAGTAATTTTTTCAAAGGCTAACAAAATTGCACGAGCCCGTAGGGCAAGTGCAATTTGTAGTCTTTGAAAAATTTACGAGTGCTGATTTATCCCAAATTGTACGAGAAAAATCATGTGATTACTCGTTAATAATACACATACAAAAAAATCACTTGAAGTGGATGACAATCAAAACGTGTGCTTACCTTTCCGACTCGTTCTTAAACATAACGGAGTTGCCGGGCTTTGTAAAATCCAGATACCGCTAGGGAATTCTAAATCTCTCTGTCATGAATTATCAGGTGCTTTTATCCTTATTCAGTTGTATTGGTTTGGGCTGAAATGTCCAACTTCAATTCACGCTTGTAATCTTTCTTCTTTACGAGCCGTCGCGTAAGAAAATCCACGATTGGTAGCTTTCAGTAGTTTCGTAAAGCCGCTCTTGTGCTGTACAAACGTCCAATTCCTAGTAATTTGGTTTATATACTTACAACTTTCTTTAAATCGGTCAAACTTTTCATGAATCGTTATGTTTTTGCTCGATTTTTTCTCCCTCAAACACTCCGACATCGGCCGCCATTTTGTTTTGGTGCGCTTTCCGACTTTCCTGTCAATCAATTTAATTTTAACTTTTTGCACTCAATTTCAACTTTTTGCACTCACTTTCAACTTTCTGCACTGTTTGGGACTAATTGACATGTTCTCAGCCAATGACATGCAGAAATTTTTGTATGTATATTATAAGGTGGTAAATAGGCATTGGCGGATTGTGCTCAGTGGCATATTATGCTACTAGCAGTGCTCGAAATTTTGCCAAATTATGCCAAAATTATGCCAGAATTCCCAAATTATGCTCCTGATTTCCGAAATTATGCTCGCAAACTGACGTAGATTCTGTACATAGAGGCGCGCAGTAACGACCTGCAAATTATGTTTTCAAATATACTGTTGATGTAAATTTATTTGTGTTTTATGGCAGTTTGTCTCGGCAATCAGCTGTCAATACTGCTATTAGCGTAGCTAAAACACGCATTGCAAGAACATACTACCTAAATTTAATTTATTTCCGTAGAAAATACACCATATTTACTAAATGTTATGAATTTCTGTTCCAAAAAGTGCTTAAATTTGCTAATTATGCCGTGGCAGCGCTCGTTTAAAAAAAATATGCTTTTTTGCTCCAATTAAGGCAAAAATTATGCTAGCACAATCCGCCAAGGCCTAGTGGTAAAGCTTCGAGTGGGCATTCCATCCACTTCTAATCATTCCCCCTATTCCTTTTGTAGCATGGAGCGGGATTTTTAATAGATCAAGGGTTCAGTCATACCTGGATGAGTTTTCTCGCTGCTTGCCATCTCTTTCAATTCAAATGGTTATCTGTCTTAGATAGTCTAAACCACGTTTTATCTGGAGATGAAAGAAAGGGAATATATATCGTGTCATCTTTATTTCTCGAATGCCATTCAGAGCTTACTCGTCTACACGTGTGCAAAATGCCAATCTTAATCTTTATATTTTTGTTTTAAAAGCTTTGCCCAGGCACGAGCTAGGAGAACTGTTCCAGCAAGTCCCAGACTTCCTCAATACTAAATAAAAACTATTCACTTGTGAAAATGAGGTATCATGTTTGGAATAACAGGATTAAAAAGCAGCTACAGCTGTACATCAGTAAGCAAATTTTGTCGACTTTTGGCTAAAAATTTGTTCATAATTTACAATTTCAAAATAATTCCAGGTAACGTGTAAGAAAAATTGGTAACGTTATGAAAATTAGTGAAATGGAGAAACTCAAAGTTGACGGATCCAAGATGGTGGATCCATGACGGCGGTTGCAAGATGGCCAATTTTTGAAAACATATGTTTTTATTCACGTCATGCGACCTCATAATTGGCACGCGTACGAAACTACTTTAAGGCAAAGTAAAAAAGATACAAATGTTTCTCTTCCGCGCCCGCTTCAATTTTTAGGGCCGCCTCTCTTTTTTTATTATTTGTCACTGAAAAAGTTTGAACGAACAAAAACCAACAGGCGCTACTTTCACTTTGTACGTAGTTGAAATTTTTGTAAGACATGGCTTTTGTCTGCGTTCTAATACGAACTCAACCCAAAAATGTAAAGCCTCGGTACGCTAGGTCCGTGCTGGATAGGTCAATTTTCTTTCAGGATTTATTTTGCTAGTTCGCTTCTGGAGAATTGCGATGGAGGAAAAAACATTGATATTCGAACGACACAGGTCTGGAATGCAACAGAATAAGAAATATAAAATAACAAAACAGCACCATCCGGACGAGAAAGATTTGTTGTTTTAATTTGGTTTAAAATTTCCCTTTTTTGGAAGCCGCAAAAAGCGATTGCTTTTGAATAATTTAAAACTCTGTCACAATATAATACATTTTTAAAGTTTCTTGGAATTTTTCAAAACAAAGATAGGTGACTGCTTTCCGACGGTAACAACATTCCTTTTGTAAATTAAGCTCGTTCAGCTGCTGTTTATATATTTCTATTAACATCATGAAATATCCCTATTGTCATGATATAACCTGCCGTGACAAGAAGACCCGTTCAGATCCTTTTCCGAGAATTGATCCTGTGTTTGTATAGTATATCATTATGTGCATAGCTAAAGTTCGTTTACTTCATTTTCAACTTTGTCAACGCTATACTCAATATCACTAATGTTCGGATTACAAAATCTTGGAAGTGCGCCACTTTAAGACTGTTGCAAGGTGATTGATACACAGACTTGTTCTAGGACTAGCTAATGGAAAGCGAAAAACATGTCACCGTGATTTACCTTACACCCGCAGACACAAACTCTCAGTAAACCCCCCGCAAGCGTATGGAAATCTGTTTAAAGATTGGTAACTGCTGCCATAAACGATAGGCAGGAGAATACTTTATATTCTCTTGTGATAGACCGATTTAATCTTTAACCTGGGTGACAGATTTATCGCAATGATTTCCAATTTACGGTTTTATTTATTAATTTGGCAAAGCCTAGCAATCCTAACCACTCGTTTGCGGATAGAACACGCGAAAATGGTAGATTTTTTTTATAAATCCATGCAGTTTCAATTGACAGGCACCTTCTAAAATGATATCTTGTTTAATTAAAAAATTACGAGAATTAACAGAATGGAAATCTTACCGTTCTGCGACGAGATGCGAAGTCCGAAGAAAGGCGGAGCTGGATTTGCAAAGCGCGATCAAAACTGATACCAGAATAAATTTAAATACTTGTGATGGCAACTGTGTTTGCAGAGCGTGGCAACGCCACGAATGAATAATTTATTATCGAATATGAGACGAAAAGGGGTGTTTGCTGTGCTCTTTCAGCCCTTAATCCCCAGTTAACGACCAACAGCAATTATTCTTCTTAGAGAGGTATATAGGGAATTTTCGTGAACCGTAGTTAGCCATGTCTTTAGGGATGAAACATGAAATGCTGTTTTCTTCTTTGTCTGCTTTGTGAAACGCGATTTGCTAAACGATAGCCGTGTATCGCGATTTTCCGTAATTGCTACCCGAAAAGCGGTTATCGAGATTTCTACTTTAGGTCTTAAAAAGTTTTTTTTTTTTAAATCATCAATCAAAATGTCGTGAAAGGTGTACTGGAAAAATAAAATAACTTTTTGGTGGCTTCTTGAAATAGATTTCAAAACTTATTAAAGGCTGTTATTATGCTAGAGACGATAAAGTCGTCAAGACGTCTTTAACGTCTAGGACGATAAAGGCGTCTGATATAAAAATGGGACGCATTTAGTAGACGGCTTTTCCAGAAAAATATAAATAAAAAATAAAAAGACTGAGTTCCACATTCGACGGAGACGTTTAAACCATCACACGTTAAAGGCGTCCGTCTTATTTACTGTTTTTATACTAGTTAACGGCGTCCCGTTTTTATATTAGACGCCTTTAACGTCTGAGACGTTAAAGCTGTCTGTTAAGAGCGTCGTTTAGACGCTCTTACGAAAAGACGTTAAAGCCGTCTGTCTTATTTTTTACCGGTTTTTATACTAGACGTTAATGTCGTCTCGAGACAGCTTTAACGTCTTAGACGGCTTTAACGTCTCTAGCATAAAAACGGCCATTGTTAATCACACTTTATTTTAACGATTCGGGATGTCAGAGGAAAACATAAGACTCGCATCGTCCTGTTTTTACTCGTTCCAGGTGTCTTACATCCCACACCCTCTAAAGAGACAAATACGAGCAAGCATTAAGCATCACTTCGTTTGCAAAGAAGAACGCTGAAAAAAAAAATCCTTCAAACGACCACAACGACTGAAGTAACACCATGTCTACAGCAGAACGATGCTACAGTAGGACCATTTTCTCGAGAAATTTGCCCAATTAAAAGACATCTAGGGCAAGAAAAGATGTGGAAAAGACGTACTGCTTGTGAATGCGTGAAAGAATTAAACAGAAATTTATCTTGGCAGTTTTGTTAAGCAATTTAGAGCTTAGTGGCTGAACACGCTAGACAAAAAATTCAAATTAATACCTGGTAAATTTTCTTTAGACAGATCACCTGAGTAAAAGTCCAATTCCGAATTCCGAAAACAAATGCGTACTTGATTCAAACAAAGCAAGATGAAATTCGCTTTCATTCATGAAGACCAAGCTTACACATTTCTAGCCCGCGCGTGTGCGTGGCGTGATCTGACATCACTTTCATGGTCTATACTCTCATCGACCATAACTTTCGACCAATCAGCGCGGGAGAATTTTCTCAGTTATGTTATAATGTAGATTACCACCCAGTCCGGTTTGTCGAACCCGGACCACTTGATCCAGAGTCCATCGTACTAACTATTAGTGGTAAGAAAAATGCAAGAAAAATGCAAAAAATATTATCTATAAAAAAATCGAATCCGTAAAACCATCGAATAATTCACTACACTTTTCTTTTCTTTTAGCTCCAAAATGGGACACAAACAGTGTTAGTAATTGCTTCCTGAGTGAAGGCCACTAAACTGTAACAAACAACACTATTGAAATACTAGGTTCAGGGCGCTAATGGGACGGCATGTAATTTTCCGCACTGGACTTGATGGTAAGGTGATGGAAATTTATTCAGTAATTGTGTCACCCGCTGATAGCTTCAACATGAAAAAATCCCGCACTAGTACTTCTCCAAGAGCAGGGCCAGTTCGGCTAGAACGAGCTCTACTAACTGACAGGCGCCATTTTGATTACGAACAGGCTTTCAGAGCCGCCAGGCCGTACGAGCCCTCCGTTCATCAACTGGTAACAGGTGAATGAATTAGCCAATGAATCAGTTCTCAGTTATAAAAAAAATGGCGAGCACACCTTAGCTTTTATTTCCCTGAAGGGTAAGTATCAAAACGGTTACACTGTCAAAATACAAAAAGGTAAAAAAGTTTAAAAAAATTACCTGGCCAAAAAAAATTAAGACAACAAGCAAGCCTGTAATGCACTTTTACTATTAAGCCTATTGAAATCCGAGCTATAACAAAATTCTAGGAATCCGATTGGCTTCCATTTAAGCATGCATTGGGCATCATATCATTCCTGAGTTGATTATTGAATGGCTGCACTAATAATGGGTTCCTTTTCCTTGGATCTCGAAACCAAACTCAACTGTTGACCGTTTAAATTTAAAAGTAAATTTTGTTTTAAGAGCGGTTTTCACTTGAGTGTCGAAAGTAATTCGCGTTTGCATTGGTTTTACATTACTACGCTCAATGATTGGTGAAAACTCTCGCGCCACTTTCTCAGCCAATTAGAAGTAAAACCAAAACCAATCGTGACTCGCTTGCACATGCTTTCCCCCACTTCGTGCCGGCTTCATGTATTTACTTCGAGTTTTGATTGGTTTACTGAATTGTCTGTGTTCTTTATGATTGGCTAGAGTGATTACTTTGGTTTTGGTTTTACGACACTTAATTGAAAACTGCTTTAATAGTTTTAATTAATTGGGAAAAGGATTTCTTGTAGTCCAATTCGGTTTGTAACCATACTCCCGTTTAACAAATTGGATTCTATGTTTTGTAAATTACTCGTACAATTACAGACCGAATTCGACTCTACTCCGTTCTATTACTATATTGTCGGTATCGGGCTTGGTTATAAGAAGCTAAGGAGACTAACAAGCAAGCAGCGATTTAAATGCTTAGTAAACGCTGGTAGCAAGAATAATAATGATGATGATGCCGCAGAGGATTGACGCCAAATTCAGCCACTTGGCGATGTTTGAGTTTCTCAAGGCACCTGAGTAATCTCCTGCGTCATATGAGCTGTCCACCTGTGGATGAAAAAAAAAAATCCTTATGTTATTATTGTTACTTTGCCATGTACAAAATTTGTTTCGAGAAAAAAAAGGAGAACAGATTTCTTCAACGGCGAGGATTATAAAGACACTCCACTGCAAGCATTAGCAGAACACGTATCGGAAAGTACACGAAAATTTTTGCGCTACGGTTGCAATTCAATGTATGCATATTTCTTGCAAAAGGCAATTGTTTGATTTATGTTGGCAAATAAACAATCTGTTCAGTTAAATCTTGAGAGAAATAATGAAATTTTCGCTATCTCTTTCTGTTTTACTGTGCATTAGCCCTTTTTTATTATCTACACGTATTTTGTTTTGTAATCTACAATGCGATGCGTTCTTAATTTTAATCATTTCCTCGAAGCCTAAATACGGCGTTAAAATTCCCAACCTACAAACCCTCTCTACCCCTAAGCCTTTGACCTCCGACTTAGATCAACAGACCCCTCTCCCCTCACTTTTAATTCCACACACTTTCATATGTACCACAATTTTCACAAATTGCAGCCCCAACTTTAAGTTAGTTGAAAAATATGCAGATAGCGAGTGACCCCTCAGACTCACATCATCTCGTGTCACCATGGTTACACGAGATAAAAAGATCTAGAGTCCGCACATAAAGCTGACACACAAACATAACTGGCCCAAAAAGCATTAGCACTTCGATTTTCCTTTTTATTTTTTGAAATTTTGAAACAGAAATAGGAACTCTGTTTTTTCTGAATCTGCATAGTAAAATCACTAAATAAATCAGAATTTCAAAATAAAAAACAAATAAAAATAGTCCTTGACGTTTTAAAATGTGAAGATGACTATATTGATAGAACATTTTTTAAAATTAACATAGTCTGTATTATATGGTCATTAGTAATTTCATTCTAGCTTTTCGCGTCTGTGTGTGTAATTTATCATATTGTTTGTTTACTTTTTCACTTATTAACTAATAAATCATTTGTTTATATCTCTTTCCCGCTTTTTTATGTATTGTAGTGTGTAAACCTTGTTTTTATTTTAACCCTCGTCTCCGCCTCGATTAGGTCCGATTTGTTTTCTGACTAGCAGCGGGGGCAAGCAATGTTGTAAACCAGATGTACCAAAAATAAACTAAATAAAGTTCAAGTTCAAGATAAAATTCACACTCTGACAATACTACGATCCCTCATGACTGTGAAAAATCTGTCCAGTTCTTTCTAATCTATACCGGGACTAGTCTCCTTAGTATAAGGTCATGTTCAAGGTTTATATTCTTCTCTTACCATACAAGAGAACACAAGCGCGGCTAATCCAATAGGCCAAGCACAGCACAGGCAGGTACATATTGATAAGCCAAGGTAATTTTGAGGACGAGGATTCGTCACCGCGATGATGGTTTGGGTGGCCTAGGGCAGAATAACAAAGAATAAATTTATTACTGATTAGTAAAATAAACGGTCCGTTGCTATGTCTTGTTTAGATGAATTATTATCTCTCTATCTTATTTACTAGTTCCAAGACTTTCTCCGTTGAATTATCATTCAATCTTCATATTATCGTTGCTTTGCAAAATTTCTTAACATTCTAATGACTGGTTCGTTAGAAATCGTGCCAATAAAAATAAAGACAATAAAACGCCCGATCGCAACTTTTGAACAATCGTGCACGCGCAGCATTTAAATTTTTGTTTCTCTGAAAGCCTTGAGCGCGCGCGCTCGGACTCGCGTCAATATTGAATCCAAAAAGCGCGCGGAAACTGTTTTTAGCATGGATTATCCATCAGTGATCGATGTTTTCAGCCACCTTAACAAATAAACATCCTGAGAGTGAGCTAGTGACAGAAAGATCTATAACGCAAGGTCTTTTGTGACTTCGGTTACAAAAAACAAAAAGAGACCCTGACATATACAGTATGAAGATCAAAGCTGGTGAAGTGATAAGCAGGCAAGCACGGATATCGTAATGATAACAGGTATTTTATTGCGGATAATCCTCGTTGTAAATGTCCATTAGGAATCTTTACAGTGGATTCCCGTCCCCTGCTATTACGTAGAGTTTGTTGGCCCGTCGGTGAACGGATTAAGGGTGTTCTACCATAGTTACCAAGGTCAACATTACCAAATCATAAAAGGAACAGAATCCCAACAGAGCTCCAGTGCAGTGGTATGTGGTTAGCACTTTTATTTTATTTCAGTCTGAGTTATTTGTCAATTAATGAATCATGCAATCTAAAACGTCTTTGGAGTATGAAGTCTATATTGGAGTATCACGGTTGGGCAGTTACAATTTGTGTATTACAAAAAAACTGAATGAAGTCAAGCAGTTTTAGTTGTAAAGTAACTTACAGGCATGCCAACATTGACCACGGTGGTGCTTTGCTGGACTTGCTGGACAGGCTGTGGTGGATAACCTGGCTGTTGAGGTGGCGGGTAACCGTATTGAGGTGGGTAGCCAGGTTGAGGCTGTTGACCAGGCTTTGCTGGGTAACCAGGCTGAGGTTGGTAACCAGGCTGAGCTGTGTAACCAGGTTGTGCTGGGTAACCAGGCTGAGCTGTGTAACCAGGCTGAGCTGTATAACCAGGCTGAGCTGGGTAACCAGGCTGAGCTGGGTAACCAGGTTGAGGTTGGATACCTGGTTGCTGTGTGTATGGTGGCAGTTCCTCTGCAAAAATACATTATTGAAGGATGAAATTAAATTAATAATCTGTTAAGTCAGGGATAACAAGAAATGACAAAAATTTAATCATTTGTTCCTTTTTAAGTGAATGAACGATGTAAAATATCCTTAGACCATTCTTTTTGGAAGGATGGCATAGTGACAGAAAGAACTTTACCTAGAGATCACTATACAAGATAATTAATGTTTGATATACAAAGACAGAGAGTATTTCCGTTTGTTGATTCTTATGACAAAACTTGGTCATCATATGATCCAATCAATGATGCTCTTTTTATTGTACTGTGGTTCAGGAGCCTAACTCTGGCTGTATTGGCTTCAAATTCTCTTAAAAAAACTTGTCAAGCACAGATTGTCAATATAGATGTCAAAATCTCACCAAAATATTTTAACTCTGAAACTGAAGTTAAAAACTACATAGTAGTGTAGGTCGACACATTAATGTTTTGGCGGTGGAGCTGCGAGTGGACGTTCCATCCGCTTCTAATCACTAATCTATTCTCTCTGTTACACTAATGGAACAGGAATGTAAGACCGAGGGTTCAGTCATACCTGGAGGAGTTTTCTCGTTGCTAGCCATATCTGTATAGGACAATATAAACACGTTTTACCTGGAGATGAAAACAGAAAACTATAAATCCTTTGATATATATTTCTATTAACTGGCAATTATTCATGATGTTATTGGCCAACCGAGAGCTCCCTATTCTATATTGGTGGGTGAGTTTAGAACCCAATAAAACACTAACTGAAACTGAATCACACGTTTCTCAACTCAGTTTAACCTCATTGTCTAAATTTTTCTTAATCTACGTATTCACAAATCGTTGCAAACAATGCCTTTTTGTAAACAAAACTTAACTGACTTTTAGGACATTTTATTCAAGATGTGCTCTGTCTTTTGGCAAATGAATTTATTCCCAGCTGAAAATAACAAGTTTTACTCGACTAAAAAAAGTAAGATTTGTACTATCGTTCACGAATTTCCAAAGCAACATCAACCTGTATAATTTTGGCAGAAAAAAAAAACATAGAGTATAATACAGCATTAAAAAAATTAACTTAAATAGCCAAAAAACTACTTAGAATAGTAAAAACTAAACGAGTTGAGTAGTTGCAAAAATTAACATGCTTTAACTAGGTTGTACATGTAACACACTTAAGAAAAAAAACAGAAAATAGAATACAAACTAGTATACCAAAATGGTAGAAATGCTGCCAAAGGGGAAGAACAATGCAGAACTTATGCTTGCCGAGTAACTTTATGAACTGTATACTACTTTTTATGTTTGAAACGGTTAAGTATTGTAAAATTGAACTGAGACTTATTTCAGATATTTGTAGTGATATCAACTGAGGAAGTTTAAACATATGTTAAAGGAGACTTATAGAATCTGAAGTTATTTTATAGAACCGTACTCAGAGTCAGTTACTACCAAGGTTAGGAAGTGCGGGCGAGATCAATGCAAGGTGTTGTAAGATTAATAACAGTAGTGAAAACGAAGCGATTTATGATGAAGTCTGCCCAAGATCCGCTAGTATTATAAGAGCCTAGTATTATAATTGTGTTTAGATGATATACCGCTTATACGTGAGAAGAAGAAAAAACATAGGGATTTATTTATATATTTAATCTCGATCATGCTTCGAGTCTTTACAATATTTCAATAAAATGCTTTTATCCAGTTCTGTCACGGTAAGGATGTGGCGAAACCGAAATGCAGGAAAGTTTTCTTGCAGTCCTGCAGCCCTGCTTACATTTTCTGATTTCAAATAAAATTAATCCAATTCGAGAAAAAATAAAGTTTATGTCATGTTATGTTATTTTGATTGAGAGTTAATTACGAAATTCTCGAAAAAACAAGTAGCCATGATTTGTGGTCAAAACATGTACTTGTGACAGAAAAATCATGATCGATCTACTACCTCGACATTCCCCTAGCCACTCTATTCCATTATCGATGCCATTCCATATTTTTTATATCATTTGCTGTCCTCTCTCGGGATAATTTGGTCTGGGATCATTTGCGGTACGATTTAGGGATCATTTGCGGAGCCGCACAAGTCACCTAATTTCTTGTCGCCATGCCAATAATAGTACTTTGTATAATAAAACTACGTAATGGGAGATTTACTGTCTCACAAAAAAAAGAAATTCAGTGATTTTATCCACGTGTCATTTGAAAAAGAAACGGTTTGCTGCGTGGGATGTTTCTTAGAAAGCCCTACAGCTTTGACAGTAACAATCTTTTCTAAGTAATTTCCGGCTTCTCTTCCTGTAATTTAAAATTAAATTTTCTAACGATTATTCAGTTTACATTTAAAGTTTAATTTATCGCTCGTGCCTTACTCATTTCGGGAAACTGGATGCCTATCGTTGACCAGCTGAAACCGAAAGTTACGCACGTAAAGCAATTTAAATTAAAAATACGCCATAAGACCTTTTCAGCTCATGTATTTCTGAGAAAAGGTTGTCATTTCCGTGTCCCCATTATGCATTTTGGGTAAAGATTTGCATACCTCGGTGAACTATTACAATAACGTCTGCAATGACAATGTTTTTAGATTTTACAAACTATGAAATATCCCATATATTGCATCAATTCTCTAGCTTCGTTACACAGATGTTAATCCTTCAGCGTACAGCTTAACATTTGGGCTTTCTCTTAATATAAAAACACTGGAAGCTAGGCGGAAATCCTTGGGAAAGACACATAGAAAGAAGACAAAGAAGTATTGTTATTGTAAACGGTAATTCAAAGAACTCGACTGATGCGTCTATGAATGAAGTTTACATGAAACACCACTACTACTGGGCTTACTTATGAGTTCGTTACCTCTTGATTTGCTTTCTGATGTAAATCGCTGTCGCGAAAAACATATTTCAATTAACAGCACGAAATAACCTAGTGCTTAACATATATCTTTGTGACAAGAAAGTGACAGGAACACCCCTTTCGATCCTTTTCCGAGAACGAAAGATCCTGTGTTTACATATCTCATCTGTATATCGCTTAAGTTCGTTATCTCATTTTTAACTCAGTTAACGCTTTTTTCTATAACAAATGTCCGTATTTAAAACAAGCGTGAAAGTTTTCCACCACTTAGACTGGTACAACTTATTTGATACACATAATAGACTGGTTAAAGAAAATGCAAAATGAGAACACACTCAATCAGTTTACGTTGCGGTGTACCTCTAGGCGCACCGTAAACACAAATACAAACTAGCAGGAAACCCGAGGAAGCATTTGAAAGTCTGTTTTTAGGATTCTAACTGTTGAACTATTAATGATATGGTCATAATCTTTAGCTGTGTAACAGATTTATCGTAGCGATTTCCAATTCATGGTTTTAATAATTAATTTGGCAAAGCCAAGCAGTCGCACCCACTCGTGTGTGGATGGATCACGCTAAAATAGCAGGCTTTTTTCCTAAATCTTTGCATTTACAATTGCTTCAAACAGGCACCTTTTAGAAAAATATCTTGCTTTGGTTAAAAACTACGAGACTAAACAGAGTAGAAGTCTTACCGTTCTGCGTCGAGACGAAAAGTCCAAAGAAAGGCGGAACTTGTTTTGCAAAGCACAAGAGAAACCGACACCAGAATATATAACATATCATGTCAAGCGAGTTTAATTTGTAGCTTGAGGCAATGATTGGGCTGTTCACTCGGCCGTTCATTTGGTTCGTTGGTAGTGCAGTCTTCATCCGTTACTTACATAAACATTGAAAGCCGAAATATTAACACCTACTGAGTTCCGAAACGTTTTGATTTAATATCATAAATGGCATCCCACAGCGTTGGAACTATTCAATTGCTAAAACAAATCAAACAAAAAAATCCAAAGGCGAAAATGGATTTGAGATAACTTGTGACGTTGACAGTTTGTAGTGCAAGGCTCCGCCTTAAATAAACAATTTGTTAATAAATTGTGAGCTGAATAAAGGTGTTTGTTCTTTGAGCCTTTAAACCCCGTTGACTAACAAGAACAGTTATTGCTTATCGAGGGTTTGAATATATGGTATTTCCTTGAACCGTAACTAGGCATGTGTTTTTAGGTGTGAAATAGCGTGTTTACGTGAAATAGCTGCTTTATTCCTCGCGAAACGCGATTTGCTAAATGGCCGTGGGTCGTGATTTTCCATAATTATTACCCTAAAGTGATGATTGAGTTTTCTACTTGAGGCCGTGAAATGTAATGTAAAGCCAGCAACTAAAATGTCGTGAAAGATGAATTCGAAAATAAAAGAACTTGTTTGTGGCTCTTTTAAGATAGATTTCAAACTTTTTATTGGGAAACACATATGTACGCACTACAGACCTACTTTTTCAAGACACCGGCTCTCAGAGATCTACTTAGACATGCAGCGCCTTGTTTTCACTCGCTCCCAGTGTCCTACATCCCACACCCTCATGTGAGACAAAATCCAAGCACGCATTAGGTAAAATAAGCTAAAAACATTGAAAAATACCTTACAACAACAATACCGACTAAATAATATCTATGAGTAAAGCAGAATGATTTATAGCGGCACGCCGGCACCATTTCCTCGAGACATCTGCCCAATTGTAGGTCAAAAATAAGAATGAAAGAGCAACAGCAAAAAAAATGTGAAGTACTGTTTTTTTTTTCGCAGTTATGTTAAGTTATTGGACCCTGCTGAACACGCCGGCTTTTTTTGGGTCCTTGGTGTGCCGATCGAACGGTTTATTTGTGGTGGGGGTGGGGGTATTAACGGGATGCCGATCCATTTTAGATTACCATCCAGTTCTACAGCTCGCCGGTACCCATTTACTCTTAAGCTGACAGAGCCACTGTGAGAGTAAAGTGTCTTTCCCAAGAACACAACACAATGACCCAGGCCAGGGTTCGAAACCGGACCGCTCGATCCAAAGTCCATCGCGGTAACCATTACGGGAAGAAAAATGCGAGAATTGAGAATTGAGTGTCCGCGGATATCATCTATAAAACAATTGAATCCATAAAACCATCGAATAATTCACTACACCTTTCTTGTCGTTTAGTTTCAAAATGGGACACAAACAGTGTAATGGCTTTCTGAAAACTACAAAACCGTTACAAACAACAGCACTTAAATACTAGCTTTAGGACGCTTATTGGACGGCTATAGGTCTGTAATTTTCACTAGACTTGATGGTAAGGTGATGGAAATTTCTTCAGTTCTCGAGTCACCCACTGTTGGCTTCAACTCGAAAAAACCGCGCACTAGTCCTACTACTAGAGCGGGGCCACTTCGTCGAAAGCCAGTTCACTACTAACTGACAGGTGCCATTTACGAACTGGCCTTGAGTGACGAATGGTAAGAGCCGGGCTTCAATTTATGAACTGGTAATAACAGGTGAATGAATTAGCCAATAAAATCAGTTCTCAGTTACCAAGAAAAATAGGCACGCCTTAACATTTATTACTCTATCAAAATGTCAAAATACAAGAAGGTAAAAAAGTTACAAAAAAAATCACCTGGTCTCGTCAAACAAATCTAAATCTAAGCCAATAATGCACACTTATTATTAGAATCCAATCACCGAGTTAATCACAGCTATAACAAAATTATGATCTAGGAAGCCGATTGGCCCCATTTGAGCATGCATTGAGCAAGATATCATGCCTGAGTTGGTTTTTAGATAGTTGCACTATAATGGGTTCCTTTTCCTTGGATTTCGGAAACAAACCTAACAGTTGACCTTTTTTTACTTAAAAGTAAAACACGTCGTTTTTTGCCTAAAATTTTGTTACAGTTATAATTAATTGGGATAAGGATTCTTGTAGTCCAATTCGGTTTGTAATCATACTCCCGATTAACTGGTTTAAATCTATGTTTGAAAATCGTTCGTACGATTACAGACCGAATTCGACTCCACTCCTTATTACTATATTGTTAATATCGGGCTTGGCTATAACAAGCTAACGAGACCAACTATGAATAAAATGCTTAGGCAGCGACGCTGGTAACAATAACAATGTAGATAATGATGCCGCAGATGATAGAAGCCAAATTCAGCCACTTGGCGATGTTTGCGTTTCTCAAGGCACCGTCATAATCTCCTGCACCATATGAATTGTCAACCTGAGAATGAAAAAAAATCACTTTATTATTATTGTTACTTTTCCATGTGCAAACTTTGGGATAAAAAGATAAGAGATTTCTTCACACGGTGTGAATAATAAAGACTTTTCACTGCAAACATTAGCATGTACCCCTATCGGAAAGTACACAAAAAAATAAAAATACTTTTTACCCCATCCCCCCCTCCCCCCTTCCTTTAGGACTATCTCGTGTTTGCAGATTAAAAAACGAGTCCGGTGACCCCCATTTTTTTATTTTTGAATAATGATCAGCATGTTTAAATACATCTTTTTGCAAAGTTAAAAAAAAATCTCTAGAGCGGTTTCAGAGCCAACTTAAATTTTCTGAAATTTAAGGTGGCTCTGAAACATTGAAGAAGGTTGAAACTTATCATGCTGATCATTATTCAATGATAAAAAAAATGGGGGTCATTGGACTCGTTTGTGAGTTATAAGCGCTTAAAGGCAAAATTAGGGGTGTTATTTACAGGTTATACAGTTGCTATGATAACAAGTGACGTCATAAAAACTTGTTTAGCAATGATTGGCCATTTTTTTGATATCAATATTGTAGCAGGTTAAGACTGGTAGTACTGACCAATTAAGTGTAAGAGCTGGAAAGTACTGGAAACCGTTGTGAGCCTCCTTAAATTCAACTATAATATTTCTTTCAAAAATCGTTTGATGGCGTAAATAAACAATCTGTTAAGGAATAATGAAATTTTCGCTATCACTTTCGGGTTTACCGTGCATAAGCTCTTGATGTGTATTTTGTTATGAAATCTAGTAGAATGCGATGCCTTCTCCTTAATTTTAATCATTTCCTCCCAGCCTAAATACGGCGTGAGAATTCTCAGCCTTCAAACTGTCTCTTCCCATAACCCTGTATCCTCGGGTTAGACCAACAGACCCTTTTTCTCTTACTTTCAATTTTACCTACTGTACTTTTATACCAGAAATGTCATCATATTATCTTTAAATTAGCTAACAAATATACAGAGCGAGTGACCACTCAGACTCATTTCATCTAGTGTTGACGTGGTTACACGAGATTAAAATAGTCCGCATATAAAACTGACGCACAAACAAAAATGTCACAAAAAGCTTTAGCGAAATCATCTGAGTTGCCAACTTCGATTCCTTACTTTTTATTTTTTTGAAATTTTAAAACAAAAATAAGAAATCAGTCTTTCTAATTATTTGTATTGCGATAAACTTCACACTCAAACATGGCTGTGGCTGTGGAAAATCTTTTCAGTTCTTTCTCTTCTCTCTTTCGGGACGAGTCTCCTAAATATTAAGTCAATTCCAAGATCTATAGACGGTTTTCTCTTACCATACATGAGAACACAATCGCGGCTAATCCAATAGGCCAAGCACAGAACAAGCAGGTACATATTGATAAGACAAGGTAATTTTGAGGACGAGGACTCACTGGCAAGATGACGGTTTGGGTAGCCTAGAACAGAATAACGGAGAATAAATTAACTACTTGGATTATTATACATTGTAGTAACTCACTGTCTTCTCATTGGCTAAGAGCCTACAGCTAATTCTGGGAATCCGCGCAGCCTACAGATTAGTGAATAATCTGCTAGCAGATTATTCACTAATCTGTAGGTTGCGCACGCAATGCATGATTTCCAAGAGCAATGTGTCAGGCATCTGGTGGCGAAGGAAATTCAAGTTCAAAGATTCGCTTTTTCAACCGAGAAGTAATTTGACCTAAGTTTAAAAATTGCTGGACAATAAAGTTTCAAAAAACACAAAATGACTAACAAAAATGGGGAAGGAACTACGAAATACTTTGAGGAAAAAGCATTCAGACGGAATAAGCACAAGTTTTGAAACAGGTAGAAATCGTTTTTCATTATTTTCTTTATAAGAAAAACAATGTATAATAAAACAATTATTAGATTCAGTTTTTGTGATATCCGGAATAATCAATGTCTCGGTAAGTGTTATCAGCCGAAGCCGAAGGCTGAGGCTGATAACACTTACCTTGACCTTGATTATTCCGGATATCACAAAAACTGAATCTAATAATTGTTTAAAAATAAACGGCCAGTTGCTCTTTTGTATAACTGAATTCTTACCTCTGTATATTACTTATTCTGAATGAATTCTCATACAATCCTTATATTATTACTACTTCGCAATCGTTTAATGATCGACGCACACAGGATGAGCTCACGGGCCCGTGATTAACCTGCATGAGTCATAAATATAAAACAAGAGGACATCTACATCTTTTTTAAACACCTTTCAAAAGACTTCACGAGCCGTTCAGGTGGTTACCCCGATCCTAAAGATTTTCGTTCTTCTCTCTAAGTTCTTTTTTAGTCGGCTTTCGGCGAAGAAAGAAAACCTATCTGGTACCAGTGTAACCCTGGACTGGATGGGATAACCTGAGGTGTCAAACTAAGTACATCCTTATAAATTATTATCATTATTGCGGACCATGAGGAGGATCAGGTCGGGTCATTTTAATATTCAGAAGCCCTCACGTCCAATCAGGAGTCGTCGTGGTAGTCTCAAAACGGGCTTTGTAAACGAGGTTCGAGTCGAAGTTTGTATTGATGTCAAAACAGCTTTTGAAAGCAAAACATTGAAAATATTATTCCAATAGTAAGATGCTTTTCGGTTCATGTTTTAAGCGTGTGTTCGCTTACCTAAAGGAACCTCATCGAAATTTTCAAGTTCAAAGCGTGTGTACGTTCGCTTGTCTGAAGGAAACTTGTCGATATTTTCATGTTGAAAGCGTTTGTTCGCTTGTCTGAATAAAACGTACGGTGGTTCTCATATTTAACGGTCACGAGAAGAGAAGAGAGAGAGTCTCCTTCTCTCTTCTCTCCCGCGAGGGGAGTTAATAGTTAATAAAACAATAAATGAAAACTTGAGACGTAATTGAGGCGCGTCGTATAGACCCTTTGCATAAATGGCGTCTTCATTTGAATAACAATACATTTACTCCTAGGCCTCACATTCACGTAAAAAATCCTTTGTCCAAAAACATCCACATGAGGCCAAGGATGTACTAAGTTTTGTTATGCAAATTTATACAAAGGGTCTATTGACATTGCGATTAACGTTTGAAACTCGCAACGTAAACCGCCTTCGCTCTGATTCAAATCGCCCCCAAACCGGCCAAAAAAAGACACCGGGAACGCAGGAACATTTTTATTTTAAGATTATGATAACTAATACAGCGTTTGGATCCCCTATGGCCAGTTTTTAAAAATTTGTTGGACCGTTGGTGAAAAAATGGATTAATGATTGGTGTTTCACTTTAGTTATCGAAGTCAACATAACCAAATCATATAAACATCTGAACCTCTTCAGAGCTTTAGTACAATGGTATGTGGTTTATAGCACTACTTTTAATTTCTGAGTTATTAATCAATTAATGGATCATGCAATCCAAGAAGTCTTTGGATATTAGAGTATCACGGTTTCAGCAGTTACGATTTATACATAACAAACACTGAATGAATTCGTTGTAAAGAAACTTACAGGCATGCCAACAGTGACCACGGTGGTGTTCTGCTGGATAGGCTGTGGTGGATAAGCTGGCTGCTGGGGTGGCGGGTAACCGTATTGGGGTGGGTAGCCAGGTTGAGATTGGTAACCCGGCTGAGGTTGGTAACCAGGTTGAGATTGGTAACCCAGCTGAGCTGTGTAACCAGGCTGAGGTTGGTAACCAGGCTGAGGCTGTAGTCCTGGTTGAGCTGTGTTAGGTGGTTGCTGTGTGTGGGGTGGAGGTTCCACTGTAAAAATACATAATTAAAAAGAAAATTCGTAAAGTCGGGAAATAACATGAAATGGCAAAAAGTAGCAAAAACAATTTTAACAAGAGATCATTATAATTATACAAGGTACTTACCTTATTCTTACTAATTTTGGCGAGTACTAATTTTCGCGATTTTCGCGATTTCAAAATAATCGCGAAATTTAGTACGCGCGAAAAAAACATTGCGCGAAATTAAAACACGCGAAAATTAATACCATATTTTATATCAAAACGGTAAAAATTTTAAATGTTTGGAACTGCAGCTATCTACCTTTAAAAATATCTTTCCGTCTTGTTTTTGACTAGCACCCTTCCTCTGATTACTGTTTCGAGCTTGTAAATTTGGTTCAAAACGTCTTTAGTACAGTCACTAAAGTTTCCATTTGCAGACTCCTTGTAGTTACATTGAGCCAGACCTTAGTGTATTTCCAGTGGTTTCTTAGTCTTTGACGACTTATCCATAAAACACGGACAAAATCGCGAAATTTAATACACTTTTTCTCTAATTTTTCTTGAAATCGCGAAAATTCATACTCGCGAAATTCGCCTCTCGAATTTTCGCGAAATTAAGTACGCGCGAAAATTAGTAAGAATAAGGTAATGTTTAAGAGCACAGGTTTCCTACGGTCAAACATATGTCGGTAAGAGTCCTTAAATGGATTTCGCTCATACTCTTGCCATGGATAGGTCTCAATATGAAATAAATCACAGTATACTTTGTTTGGCTAAATATCGATTTGTTTTCGAGAAAATCGATAATTCTAAAATCCAGCAAAATTGACGCTTTCGGAGCTCAAAATTTATGCCGAGTTTGTTAGCTTCGCGTCGAAAAATAAAGCACTCTGGAAGAAAAATACCTATTTAATATCGAAGAATAACATCAAATTAGTACGTCGAAAGCAATTTCTGCTCTTAAAGTCCTTTTATTTACAAAATATAATTAAGTTTATTCGACACACTTTTGATTTAATTCAAAATAGGTCAAACTTATCGCTTTATTTAAGTATGAGCGAAGCGAAATAAATGGCCGAAAATTTGATACTAGACAGATAAATGATTGTTCTTTTCGATACTAAAAGGATTTCCTAGGGAAATGATTTGGTGCGATGCTTTCAGATCTCAAAGTTGCTTAAAATTCGTTAATTTAACCGACCGTGACATTGTTGATCTTATCAACATTATGTAAACAATCCACGCAAAGGTTAATTTTCCCCATGTGAACTTCAACTGAGTAAAATAAAAACATAGACTTGCTTACCGTGGTGTTCGCTGATACATTGTAAATCCTGTTTTCCTCATTTACGACAAAACCTAAGCCCTCGGCGAAGCTGTTATCCTATTTTCTTGACGCGCCATTTGTAACTGATTTCCACGTCTTGAAGTGACAGTTCTTTTCCATGCATTCTTGAAAACAGTCCAGTCTTAACTGATCAGTGTAAACAGGAATACGAAGTACTTTGCTTTAAATCAACTTAAAGCTTAGCAGCAGTGGTAGATAAATCGATACGACCGGCGAAGCTTCGTTTCGAAAACCGCCATTTGAGATTTGTCGGCCCAATTGTCCTGCGGTATGCAGATAATTAATTCACACTTGAGTAACTTCCGGCACATGAAATCGACAACCACCGTGACCAGAAAGCACCCTGCTTTTTGGTGTATTGGTTGAGGCATCATTATTATTTAACATAAGCTCTCAATGAAAATTTTTTGGGCTGAACTTGTAATTAAGTTTCACTTCAGTAAGCCACCGTTCGAGAGAGTTGTTAAATGGTTGCATGAAAGCGCTTTTAACTTCCGGGTCGAAAGTTCTTCTGTTGCGTTGCTTCGCTTTGCTGCATATTTTTTATCCAGTTCTTACCCTTGTTCAAATTCTTGATTAGGCTAAGGCAAAACAGTTGTAGAGTCAACTCTCCCTTATTGAAGATCTCTATAAGACGGACACCTGGTGTTGGTCCTGTCCTTGCCGTTTTTTCAGTCATTTTTATACTCTAACCAGCTAGGCTACGTTTACACGGGACCGGACCGGAGCCGTTCCGAACTGGACCGGACCGGATCGGCCTCTGTTTACACGGAAGCGTTTGGCACCGATCCATGTGTTTACACAGGACGGTTCTGAAACCGGTCCGGAACGGTTCCATAACTTGACCTGCAAAATAGCAGGTCCAGTTTTGGTTCCGCCCCGCACCGGTTCCAGAACGGCCCCGTGTAAACAGAAGGCCTATCCTATCCGTGTAAACAGAAGACATATCCTATCCGAAAATCGGACCGAAACGTTCCGGACAGCAGCAGTGGTTGATAAATCGATTCGGCCGGCAAATCTTCTTTTCGAAAACTGCTATTTGAGATTTTGAGGCCCTGCGGTGTGCAGATAATTTATTTCACATTGCGTAACTTCCGGCACATGAAATCGACAACCGCCGTGACCAATAGCACCCTGCGTTTTGGTATAGTATTGGTTGAGGCACCATACTATTGCTATATTAATATAAACTCTAAATGAAAATTTTTTGGGCTGAACATGTAATTAAGTTTCACTTCAGGTAGCCACCGTTTGTGAAAGTTGCTAAATAGTTGCATGACAGCGCTTTTAACTCCCGGGTCTAAGGTTCTTCTGTTGCGTTGCTTCGCGTTATAGTTGGTGGCTAACTGAAGTGAAACTTTATTACAAGTTCAGCTTAAAAGTTTTTCATTGAGAGCTTATGTTAAAATGATAAAAATAGTGCCTCGACCAATATTTCGAAAAGGAGGGTGCTATCTAACCTGCGATCAGGCGTTATTTTTCTCGCGGTGGGGAGGTAAGCCTGATCGCTAGGCATAAATAGATTGTGCTCGGCAACTTTTGAGCAACTTTTAGCGTTTTGAGCAACTTTCTGTAGTACCATCACCCTAGGGCATCTTTTGCCTTTCTTGGCAACTTTTGAGCAACAAATGGACATAAAACCGATCCAAACCATAAAAGGTCGTTTCATTTCAAAGGATTTTTATCTTTTTTTAACTTTTTTTTTATCTTATTTTTATTATTTTTTATTATTTTTTTTATTTTTTATCTACTATTGAAGTTATGTTGAGTTTAAAGAGTATATTGATTACAAAAAAAAGTACTTATATTTCTCATATTAAAACGGATTTTTGGCCTCTTTTAATGATTGATAGAATATTTAATGAAAATGTTTTAATGACAACAAACAAACAAACACGTTTTGAGTATTTATCTAAAACAAAACGACTCTAGAGAGCAACTTTTCTAAATTTTGGTGGCAACTTTTTGATATTTGAGCAACTTTAGAGCAACTTTTGGGTATATTGTGAAGCAACTTTTCCTGAATTTACTAGCACAATCTATTCATGCCTACTGATCGCAGGTTAGGTGCTATCTGGTCACGGTGGTTGTCGATTTCATGTGACACCTGTTTTGCCTTGACCTAATTAAGAACTTGGACAAAGGCAAGAACAAAAAAAAACTATAAGCGAAGCAACGCAACAGAAGAAACTTAGACCCGGGAGTTAAAAGCGCTGTCATGCAACTATTTAGCAACTTTCACAAACGGTGGCTACCTGAAGTGAAACTTAATTACATGTTCAGCCCAAAAAATTTTCATTTAGAGTTTATATTAATATAGCAATAGTATGGTGCCTCAACCAATACTATACCAAAACGCAGGGTGCTATTGGTCACGGCGGTTGTCGATTTCATGTGCCGGAAGTTACGCAATGTGAAATAAATTATCTGCACACCGCAGGGCCTCAAAATCTCAAATAGCAGTTTTCGAAAAGAAGATTTGCCGGCCGAATCGATTTATCAACCACTGCTGCTGTCCGGAACGTTTCGGTCCGATTTTCGGATAGGATATGTCTTCTGTTTACACGGATAGGATAGGCCTTCTGTTTACACGGGGCCGTTCTGGAACCGGTGCGGGGCGGAACCAAAACTGGACCTGCTATTTTGCAGGTCAAGTTATGGAACCGTTCCGGACCGGTTTCAGAACCGTCCTGTGTAAACACATGGATCGGTGCCAAACGCTTCCGTGTAAACAGAGGCCGATCCGGTCCGGTCCAGTTCGGAACGGCTCCGGTCCGGTCCCGTGTAAACGTAGCCTAGCTGGTTAGAGTATAAAAATGACTGAAAAAACGGCAAGGACAGGACCAACACCAGGTGTCCGTCTTATAGAGATCTTCAATAAGGGAGAGTTGACTCTACAACTGTTTTGCCTTAGCCTAATCAAGAATTTGAACAAGGGTAAGAACTGGATAAAAAATATGCAGCAAAGCGAAGCAACGCAACAGAAGAACTTTCGACCTGGAAGTTAAAAGCGCTTTCATGCAACCATTTAACAACTCTCTCGAACGGTGGCTTACTGAAGTGAAACTTAATTACAAGTTCAGCCCAAAAAATTTTCATTGAGAGCTTATGTTAAATAATAATGATGCCTCAACCAATACACCAAAAAGCAGGGTGCTTTCTGGTCACGGTGGTTGTCGATTTCATGTGCCGGAAGTTACTCAAGTGTGAATTAATTATCTGCATACCGCAGGACAATTGGGCCGACAAATCTCAAATGGCGGTTTTCGAAACGAAGCTTCGCCGGTCGTATCGATTTATCTACCACTGCTGCTAAGCTTTAAGTTGATTTAAAGCAAAGTACTTCGTATTCCTGTTTACACTGATCAGTTAAGACTGGACTGTTTTCAAGAATGCATGGAAAAGAACTGTCACTTCAAGACGTGGAAATCAGTTACAAATGGCGCGTCAAGAAAATAGGATAACAGCTTCGCCGAGGGCTTAGGTTTTGTCGTAAATGAGGAAAACAGGATTTACAATGTATCAGCGAACACCACGGTAAGCAAGTCTATGTTTTTATTTTACTCAGTTGAAGTTCACATGGGGAAAATTAACCTTTGCGTGGATTGTTTACATAATGTTGATAAGATCAACAATGTCACGGTCGGTTAAATTAACGAATTTTAAGCAACTTTGAGATCTGAAAGCATCGCACCAAATCATTTCCCTAGGAAATCCTTTTAGTATCGAAAAGAACAATCATTTATCTGTCTAGTATCAAATTTTCGGCCATTTATTTCGCTTCGCTCATACTTAAATAAAGCGATAAGTTTGACCTATTTTGAATTAAATCAAAAGTGTGTCGAATAAACTTAATTATATTTTGTAAATAAAAGGACTTTAAGAGCAGAAATTGCTTTCGACGTACTAATTTGATGTTATTCTTCGATATTAAATAGGTATTTTTCTTCCAGAGTACTTTATTTTTCGACGCGAAGCTAACAAACTCGGCATAAATTTTGAGCTCCGAAAGCGTCAATTTTGCTGGATTTTAGAATTATCGATTTTCTCGAAAATAAATCGATATTTAGCCAAACAAAGTATACTGTGATTTATTTCCTATTAAGGCCTACCCATGGTAAGAGAATGAGCGAAATCCATAACAGGGCTCTTGCCAAGAATTTTCATTTTTGTTTGAAATTTGTGCATATGTCCTCTTAATATACAAAGGCATAGAGTACTTCCGTTTATCTATACTTATCGCTAAACATGGCAATGATACGGTCCAATTTACTATGCTGTTTTTCTTGTTTCGTAGGACACAAACCTAATACACTAGCTGTATAAGGCTGGGGCTAAAACTTATAAAGCTTTAAGTAATTTAAGTAATTTTTAATTTTTTTAAATAATTTTTAAATTCTAAGAACGGAGATTTTAAATAATTTTAGTTTTTAGCTTTTAGGTAGTAATTTTATGGCAGGTGCAAACCAGTCCTTGGGCTGCCAGATGCAGACCTGCCTGAACAAAAAAAATATGTAGGTAGGAAGTTCAGTAGGTAGGTAGTTAGGTAGGTAGGTAGGTAGGTAGGTAGGTAGGTAGGTGGGTGGGTAGGTAGGTAGGAAGGTAAATATGTATCTATGTAGGTAGGTAGGTGGGTAGGTAGGTAGTTATGTATGTATGTATGTATGTATGTATGTATGTATGTATGTATGTATGTATGTATGTATGTATGTATGTATGTATGTATGTATGTATGGTAGGTAGGTAGGTAGGTAGGTAGGTAGGTAGGTAGGTAGGTAGGTAGGTAGGTAGGTAGGTAGGTAGGTAGGTAGGTAGTAGGTAGTAGGTAAGCAGTTAGTTAGTTAGTTAGGTAGGTAGGTAGGTAGGTAGGTAGGTAGATATGTATGTATGAATGTATGTAGGTATTTATGTAGGTAGGTAGGTAGGTAGGTAGGTAGGTAGGTAGGTAGGTAGGTAGGTAGGTAGGTAGGTAGGTAGGTAGGTAGGTAGGAGGCAGGTAGGTAGGTAGGTAGGTAAGTGGATATGCTTTGTTTTGCGTCCACCGAACGTCAATATGCAAGTCAACACCTCGCCATTATTTTTATCTTGAAACTGAATTTTAAAATAAAGGCACAGTAGTGTATGTCGGCACACTATTGTTTAGGTTTTAGGTGTTGCGAGTGAGCCTTCCATCCACTCCTAACCACCCCCCCAACCCATATTTCCTCTATACCGCTAATGGAGTGGGGATGTCAGACCGAGGGATCAGTCATACCTAGAGGAGTTTTCTCGCTGTCAGCCATTTCTTGAAACCCTCTGTATCGTATGATCTAAACCACGTTTTACCTAAAGATGAAGAAAGAAAAATATAAATCCCATGCATGACATATATTTCTATTAACCACTTCATTATGTTAAAGGAACACAGCTTTTCGGTAAAAAGTACTAAAATTGAGGAATAGGTCTTCTCGTACATGAAATGCACCTAGTACATCAAGATGGACATATAAAGTAAACAGTTGTTGAAGGAAGAAGGGAGCCATAATAAATTTTAGCTGTTTTTCCAGTCCACAAGGACAAATCTTGAAAAAATCAGCCTGATTTTTTCAAGTTGAGATCTAAAATTCCTGTTGGCATCGCAATAATATTAATATGACTTGTTTATTGCTTCAGTACACTTTCATGTTGATTTTCTACAAAAGTGGACCACTATTCGTAGTTTCCCTATGTCTTAAGGCTCTTGAGTGTTTGAAGTGAAACTGGTGACAGTGTTCCTTTAGTTATTGGCCCACCAGAGCTCCCTGTGCTAGATAGGTGGATGAGATTAGAAACTCAATGAAACACTTACTGAAACTAATTAAATCAAGCGTTTTTCAACGCAGATTGACCTCATTTTTAAATGTTTCTTAATCTACGTATTCAAAAATTATTGCAAAAAACACACAGAAATAATACTATTTTGTTAGCAAAATTTTAATACCGTTTTTCAACGCAGATTAACCTCATTTTTAAATGTTTCTTAATCTACGTATTCAAAAATTATTGCAAAAAAAAAAAAAAAAAAAAAAAAACAGAAATAATATTATTTTGTTAGCAAAATTTTAATACTTCAGGTTTATTTTACGCGAGAAGTGTTGTCTTTTGGCAAATGAATTTATTCCCAGCTGGATATAACAAGTTTGACTCGGCTTTAAAAAAAAACACGATTGGTATTATCATTCACGAATTTCAAAACCATAAGGATTCATCTATACATTCAAACTCCATAATGTTTCAAGTCTTCTAGTTTCTTGTCGCCATGTCAATAATGGTACTTTTTATAATATAAAATGGGAGGTTAAAACGAAATTCGAAACAAAATTGAGTGAATTAGGTCACGTCCACACTGACCCGGGTAAATTTAAATACGCATTTTTCTTCACCCGAATAGGCCAACCGTCCACACTGATACGGCGTTTTCGCTCACCGAAAACGGTACTTTTCAGAAACGCTCCCTAAAGTGGGCAAATTTGAAAACGTCGACTAGGCGTTGTAGTGTCGACGGAGAAAAGGGGACCGGGAAAAAAGTCCCGAAACCGGGACTTTTTGAAAAAGCTGACGTCAATTAGTCATGTGTTCTGTCAAAACAAAAGGTTTAATTACCTTAACAATTGTTCTGATCATGTGCTGTAACTCAACGTGCGACGAAGCGTATCGTTTTCAAATTTACCTTGGTTAATCCAACTTTTTCCCCAGAGGCGGGAGGTTAATACCTGTTCTCTAATTTGTTTTAAAGCAAACCAGTTAAATTCACGCGCGTTTACGTACGTTAAAGACGTTAAATAACGCGACAGTGGAAATCAACCTTAACTTCCTGTTTTTCTAAGAATAGGTCGGCATTTCCGTTTCTTCTAAAATTCATTTTGGCTAAAGATACTTCGGTGAAGAATGTCATTAAAGATGTCATATGTTCGATGAAGTAATATAATAGTGTTTGTAGTAATGCATAATGTCGTTAGATTTTCCAAACTAAGGAATATTCCATACATTGTATCAATTCTATACGTTACACAGGTGTAAATCTTTCGGCGTGCGGCTTAACTTTTGGACTTTTGCGCAATTTAAAAATAACATGTATCAAAGAGCTCGGCTGTCGCGTCTGGGAATGAAGTTTACATGAAACACGTCTACTACTACTCTAACAAATTTGATGAGTTAGTTACTCTTGATTTGCTTTCTTATATAAATTGCTGTTGCATATAAACATATATTTAAATTAACAACTCAAAATAACCTGAGGCCGTGACGAGCATGTGACAAGCAGACCCTGCTCGATCCCTTTTCCGAGAAAGATCCTGTATTTGTATATCTCATCTGTAGAACGCTAAAGTTTTAACACAGTCGACGCTTTTTTTTGTATACAAATGTCCGCATTTGTTTTCCGCCAATTAGAATGGTATTACTTGATTGATACATATAATAGACTGGTTATAAAAGAACATGCAAAGAGAAAACACGCTTAATCAATTACGTTGTGGTGTATTAACTCAAAGTGGACAGCACATACACAAATACAAACAATCAGGAAACCCGAGCAGGCATTTGAACGTCTACATGTTCTAAGGATTCTAACTGTTCAGTTATAAATGATGTGGACATAATCCTTACCTGGCTAGCTGATTTATCGCAAAGATTTTCCGATTCGTGGTTTCAATTAATTTGGCAAAGCTTAATTATATAAAGCCCGGCAGTCGTAATCACTCGTGCGTGGATGGAGCACGCTAAAATTGCTGGCTTTCCCCCTAGATCTATGAGCTTCTATGCAGTTACAATTGGCTCAAACGGGCACCTTTTGGTATGATATGTGATTATAGTCAAAAAGTACGAGACTTAACAGAATAAAAGCTTACTGTTCTTCGACAAGACGAAAAGCTCGAAGAAAGGCGGAACTTGATTTGCAAAGCGCACGCGAAACCGATACCAGAATAAATAACATATCAAACTTACAATAACTTATCAAACTAACTTGAGGAGGCGTGTGCGCTGCGACCTGTGATCCCGTAGCCCCCAGTGAACGACCAGATTAAAACCCCTCTTGGAGTAGGTATTTTCGTGAGCCGTGATTTGCCGTAATTTTTACACTTGTCATTAAATGTGCTTTTGAAGCAAAAGAAAAGAATTGCCGCTGTCTTTTTTGAAATAAATTCCAAAAATTATTATTGTCAAGCGCACATATTTATGCATTGCAGACCTACTTTAGGGTATTACGGAAGCAAACCATAAATGCTAACCCCAATAAAGTATATATTTTCTGAATACGTTTACAAGAGCGCCTAAACTTTTATGTGGAATTTGATCTCTACCTACACACGTAAACAGTAGGTACAGTCAACTCTCTCTAAGACGGACACCTTCGGGACCGGTCGCAGCTGTCCGTCTTAGAGAGGTGTCCGCTCTATAGAGAGTAACATGACACTAAGCTAAACCTTTGCACAATGCAACAAACCTTTGCTAACTGCAACAAGACTAAAATAATAAAAGGACCGTATTTGCTTGTTAAAGCAAAAATTGAAAGCTTCTACAGACTGTAATACTCTAAGTAGAAAACGACACGTCTTTAGTGTCCATACTCTTAATTTTTTTATGATTTTTGTGATGCCCTTTAAAATGGGAAAACATAGTGATTTTCATCTTAGTTTCTTTCAAATAATGGATCTTTGGCAAGATTTTACACCTATCACAAAACCGATAAAAAGAGTAGGAGTTTATATGGTTTTGGGGGACGCTGGCTCACAATAAGAGACGTTTGTATGGATTTTTAACCATGTTTCAAGGTCCATAACTTCGTTCCTGTTCATCCCGAAAGCATCAAACTTGGTCAAATGACTATTATAACATAGCGCGCGCGCAAGCCCTATCTAATTCCTGTTGAGCGATTATGGTATAAATCTTTATCTATGCACGGCCGTGCGTATATAAGATGACGTGTGCATTTGCATTTTAGCTAAGTCGAGTTTTATAGCTGCGAGTTCCCTTTGTCTACTCCGAGTTGGCTTTAACCTCTCGTATCCAGTAAGGGCGAATGGAAAATTGTTATATTTTAAAATTCTTGGACATTTCCTTTCGACTTAAACGAAGTGATAGTCAAAGAGGCGGGAAAATCTGTGCCGCAGTGTTCACTTCTTGAGTTGAATGAACCCGCGAGGAGAGCGAACAAGAGAGTTTTCTGTCGAAGATTTCCTCAAACAATCTCCTCCAAAGTCGTCTATACGCCCTGGAAAATTGTGAAAACAGTAAATTTCCGAAGATTCGAAGCAGTATATTTTCTGGAGGTTATACGCCTTGTACAAGTCGAACAAAGCAAGCGTTTACATTGTACTTGTTTACGGCTCCACGGCTGTCATGAAGACTACTATATTATGCTAAAACTGAAGCGAAATTAAGCTCAAAGTGTTTTTAGCAAGTTTTGACTTGACGTAGAAGGACAAGACCAAGATTCAAAGGTACAAACTTTAATATTTACGAAAGTGTCGAGCCTAATTTTATGTCATACACTCTGAGTCTCTGACTGAACAAAATTTAGTTGTCAGTTTTCCGGTCATCCCGTACTAAATTATTTGCTGCTTTTCATCTTCTTTCAGTCGCTCTTTTTGTACATTTACAAGTATCTTCAATTAAACATTTCGCATCAATCCTTTTGTTTTGCGTAGTTGAGTTAACTATAACATTTTTGTGGTTTTAGGGAAGGCCGATTGCTGTATTTCTTGTGTTTCAAAACTCGACAAATTTGCTATTTTTAACCAAGTTTGTAGTCGTTATGTTATAAAAGAATTGGTTCATGCTTTTAGCTGTGCGTATATCGAGTTATGGATGCACTCCAAACTTCCCGCGTGCATCCATAACTCGATATAAGCACGCTAAGCATGAACCAATTCTTAAATCTCACCGTGATCTTTTATGTGCTGGTGTCAGATTATCGATTACTTAAAATTTAAATCTCAGCCCCAGTTCCCTGCGCAACCTCGGAACGGCCAATAAATGATAGGCAAGAGAATACTTCATATTCTCTTGTGATAGGCCGATTAAATCTTTTACCTGGGTAACAGATTTATGATTTCCAATTTATGGTTTTAGCGGAGTTCCTTAGCGGCCCGAAGGGCCGCAGAGCGGAGCCACATACCCTTAAAAAAAGCTCAATAACCATAAAAAAAAAGCACAAATGCAGGAAAACCTTGCATCTCAGTTTTCATGGTCATCATGACTAGCGGCATGCCTCGCGGGCGCGTCCGTACGCGCGCAACATCCGGGATCTTAAAAGGTCTTGACAACTGTGACAACTCGCGCAGTACTGGCGCAAAATAATTTTGCAGTGTGAAGTCGCTTGGCAAAGAAATTTTCAAAATTACTACGTACAATGTATTTTTAGATCCTTTTCAGCTAGTCTGAAAGTTAGAACTTGAAACAAACATATTTATTTTGGCTCCTTGTTGCGGGGGGTTTTTTTTTTTTTTTTTTTTTTTTTTTTTTTTTTTTAACTCATCCCAAAAAACAACCCCCCACACGTATTACTATATGCCGATGACTACAATCAAGAGCAGGGTAAACTTAAATTCGAGGAAATAGGGTTGAAGTGATCTGCGACGGGAAAGAGTTCGCGAGAGATCAAGAAAACCCGGACAGAAAACAGGCCCAAAAGTTTAGCAAAACTGGTAGCAAAGAAACGAAGAAAAGCGACTAAAATAGCAAGAGAGGTGCCGATAAAACAGGCAAAGAAATAGCGGAGAACAAGGGAACGGAGACAAAACGAGCAGTGTACTGGTGAAGGTGAGTACAAGACTGCAGTGTTTTTGTCATTATCTCTACGTTTTGTCTAACTTTATACGCAAAGTAAGTTTATATTTACGGCACATTTTACTTGCTTTCGCCACTTAACTAAGCATTTGATTGTGACATGACTAATGTTGAAAAATACTTTTCGTTAAAATTCAGTTTTACTGATCAAATAGGAGAATTTTAATGGCAATTTGATTATGTCAACAAATAATTTTTGGGCCTTCGAGGAAAGATTTCACAAAGAATATCACTTCAACGCATTTCGAAGAAAATTAAGCTTACGATTTTTAAATGCTTGTGATGTGATTATTTTGTTTGACAGTGCTGGAAGAGCAGCTGCTGGAATTTCGAGATGAAAATGAAATTGATGTCAGTTTGCACGAAGCACCTGGAATTTCGTTAACTCCGAGTGAAATAGATCGATTCGGTGCATGCAGTTTACTGATATTCATGATGGAGGTAGAATTACTGTTCATTTAATCAGATTAATAACATCAGCTTCATTGCTTAGCTCTTTCATTCCCAAATATATTAAAGAATCTACTTGTCATGTGTAGTTCTGTTCACTATAATTGAGTGTTCATGTGGATTACATATCTGAGTCCCGAATGATTAACTTAGAAGCTTAAGTTCAACAATTTTGAGGTTTGAGAAACATCCAACCCTTTGGTTCTGTTTTGCTGGTTTCATTCAGAATGTCAACAGTAATTGTTATATTTGTCATAAAAATTCATAATCTTGTTGTGGAACACAAGAAAGGTTAATGACTTTACTGAAAACTGGAATGTTTGTGAGTAAATTCATGCCATTTTAGACACTGTATGCAGCTGTGTATGCAAACTTTAATACAGTGACTATTATTATCACAGTGTTGAATGTGTATCTTTGAAAATCTTAGTATTACTGTTAGGAGAAAAGCTTTTAGGATGTGGCAATGTTTTTCCTATGCATGTACATGTATATATAGGGCTAGGGGAGAGGGGGCTGTTTAAAGGCCAAACCTTTTAATTAAGAGGGGGTGTAAGGGTTTGTAGTTATGCTTTGATTTTTTTTAAAATATTTAGTTGACTTCGCAGTTATCAGTAAAAAGAAAATAGTCTGTGCTGATACATCTCTGTTAAATATGTAATGGATCCTTTCGCATCCAGTGGTTTTGCTTCAGTTAAACAAGCTTGAGTTAAATATTTTGTTTTATAAATTATTGATATTGATGCCAATTAATCAATTTTAATTTTATCTGTGGCATTTGACTTTTTTCAGGGTTAACACGAGTTGCAGAGTTTGCAGAGCCACAGACACAAAAACAGAATGTGGACAAGGACATAAAAAGAAAACAGGAAAGATTAAATCCAGCTCGATGTTTGGGTGTCGTCATGATGCTATTTTCAAGAGACTAGTAAATTACATGTAAATTTATAAATCAAGAAAAGCTGCAAATAAGCAAAATTTATATTTTAAATGTTAACATATTTACAGTGTACTTCAGAAAACGACTTCTTGATTGATCTGTCGCTTTCAAATTTTGTTAGATGTAAAAAGGGCATTATGAAGTGATCTTTTCAAGAATATGCAGCCAAAACAGTAACAGCGGAAATGAGTGGTAGTTTAAAATTGCTATTTTCAATGTTTTGACTGGTAAGAAACCACATGTGACCAAGCTAAAATCTGTTTGGCCAGTTAACATGACCTGCAAGTGTCCAAATATTTTGAGCCCTCAACTGCACAGGACTTACATGTAGTTGTCTAATTATATCCATAAGATCTTTGGTTGACCTTGGGGGAGGTAGTGGAGTTATAAAGCAATGTATTAATTTGAATTTGGATTTGTAATGCTGAAACTGTTGGTGCTGTAATTCTAAAGTATAGAAGTTTAAAATCGTGATTGCAAGCAATATGCAATACCAATTTCATTCTTATGTACTGTATGCTGTGTACAATTTATAAGAACAGATATAATTTTAAAATTAGTGAAATATTCTAAAGTCAGATAAAATTTGCAGTATCCATAAGGTACCATGTAACAATCAAATTGTGACTCATTTGCTTACTTTGTGAACTCCATGACGAATGGTCAACATGACTCCACAAAAGTGTGGACAATAATACATACAAATTTTTAAAAGAGTAGTCAAAGTATTGATGTTATATTTTTTCTTGCGTAGTTTTTTCACAAGCAAACATGATTCTATTTTTTTTCTGCGTAATCAAATAACATACTGAGTTTGAGAATCACAAACAATATTATAGCTTCCCAGAATTTTTAGCTTTTTTTCCTGTAAGTGAAGTGAAACCCCTTAAGAGGAAGGGAATTCAAAAGGACATGTAAAAGTGAAAAAGGTGATTTCATGATTTCATTTTAGGACCTCTTCTGTTTTTGATATATATTAATGACTTACCACACTGTCTGACATATTCGGAACCCAGAATGTACGCAGATGATACTAGCCTAACACTTGCTAGCACTGACATTGAGCATATAAATTATCGCCTTAATCACGACCTGAGAAATGTGTACGAATGGCTGTCTGCTAACAAGCTTACTCTAAATATGACGAAAACTGAGTTTATGCTTATTGCATCAAGGCAGAAGTTATCACAATTTACGGAAAGTCCCTCTCTTACTATAAATGAGAACGCAATAGAACAGGTAACCTCCGCTAAATCCCTCGGAGTTTATGTTGATCAAAATATAAACTGGGAGTGTCATATTGAAAACATTTCTAAGAAGATAGCTTGTGCCATTGGTGCAATTAAACGAATTCGGCATCTCACTCCATTTAATATTTTAATCAAAGTTTATAATAGCCTTATTCAACCACAATTTGATTATTGCAACGTAGTGTGGGGAAGCTGTTACAAGGGCCTTTCTGAAAAACTGCAAAGGCTTCAAAACCGCGCAGCTCGTACCCTAATGTCTGCGAGCTATGATTTTAGATGATTTGTTCCGGACACTGGGGTGGCGAAGACTCTATTATCAAAGATTGGAACAGAAGTCTATCCTAATGTATAAAACATTACATGGTATGACTCCTGATTATCTGAGATCAAGATTCGTATATCGTGACGATGTTAGTGCTTATCGTTTAAGAAATACCGAAAACAAATTAGTTCTTCCACAACCTCGAACTGATTATCTCAAGAAAAGTTTTTCGTACAGCGGAGCTCAGTTGTGGAACAACTTACCTATAGACCTAAGACAAGCATCTTCACTGGCCGATTTCAAATCTAAATTAAGTCGGCACAGTTTAAAGTAATATCTAAATTTTAAGTAAATTTTAGACACGGCCTCCATGAAAAGCAGACTTTTTTTTTTTTTTTTTGTTATTTGAATTTGTTGTTATTAAATTTTTGTAGTTAGTTAGATAGGTAGATAGTCCAGTAACTTAATTGACTGATGGAAAAACCGTGTATAAATAAAGTTATCTTATCTAATCTTATCTTTATCTTCTTTTTTTTTCTTTTCTTTTTTTTTGGGGGGGCGGGGGGGGGGGGAGGGGCGTTGGCGATGGGGTCACTCTGTTCGGTGGAATGACAGAATGTCACTTCTTTGCTTCCAGTTAGTTTCACTTCGGTTTGCTTGTAGTTAGATTCACCCCTGTTTGCTCGCAGTTAGCTTTATTCATCCGGTTTGCTTGTGGTTAGCTTTCACTCCGGTTTGCTTGGAGTAAGCTTGGTTTGAGCAATATGCTGTAAACTCTTAGCTATAACCTCTGCCATTTCCATTCAAAATTAAAATTTAGGCAAATAGTGAAAATGAAAATAAATAAATGAATAAATGAAAAAAAATGAAAATCAACCTTAATGTAGATGATTATTATTTCCTTTATACTCTAAATGTTAAGTGATTTTCTTTCTTTTAAAGCTGGTAAAGCAACAACAAAAATGCCTAATTTACCACGTGATATGCCTATCTACCCCGACATGCAGCCCTACTCCCCCCTCCTCTTTTCTACACGAAGGTTACATAATTGCCCGTTTTGCAGCATAATTTCCCATTCAGACATCTGGATGATTATGCTGTCGGTGGAATTATAACGTTTTGATTACTTTTGTTTGTTCTTTTATTTGGTGTTGCTGTACAGGGTACCCGGGGAAGGGGGGGGGGGTGGTACTCCCATATAAGGGCTATACGGGTATGTGCCTCTCTGACTCTGAAACGGGGTATACAAATCACCTTTTTGACTATGGAACAGGGTTGATTTTTTTCCCAGAATTCTAATTAAACACTATCAAGTTTAGCTATGAAACTCCGCTCCTCTCATCGCTTTATCTCTAAGCCGCAGACGAAGTCAAGTGAGCGCTTTGTGATATACGCTTGTGTTTTAATATCTATCTTCATATTTTCCATTGTGGATATTGTCTGGAACAGGGTACCTATTTTGCAATTTTTGTCTGGAACAGGTCCAGAGACTCAGCGGCACACCCCCGTAGTAAATTTTAGGGAGTACCCCCCCCCCCCCCTCCCCGGGACACGGTAAAAAAGAATAACGAACAATATTAATATTTATAAAAAAAAAAAGAAAACGAATAAAAAATTCTTAGCCTTAAAATTGAGAATTCAGAGTTTAATTAAGTGCAAAATAATTAACTGGGGAGCTCCGCTTTTAAGCTTGCCTAAATCTATATATTATTTATTAATTTGGCAAAGCCCAACAACCCTAACCACTCGTTTGCGGATGGAACACGCGAAAATGGTAGATTTTTTTATATAAATCTATGGAGTTACAATTGACAGGCACCTTCTAGAATGATATCTTGTTTTAGTTGAAAATTACGAGAATTAACAGAATGGAAGTCTTACCGTTCTGCAACGAGATGCGAAGTCCGAAGAAGAGGGTCTCAATGGGTTAGCCGTTAGGCGTAAAAATTGGAAAATTTTAACCGTTAGCCCTAACATATGATAACCGTAAAAAATCGGTCAGTAATTAGAAATTCACCAAACTAGTTCACTTCATCGTTCCAGAATGGCCCAGAGACCAAAAATATGTTTTTCAATAACGAAAATGAATTTTTAACTTTTTGAAACAATGGCTGCGGTCACATCTAGACTGCTAACTTAGTTGGCGGCGTTAACTATAGTTGCTCGGCCCCTCCCCCTTGTTAGAATTTCGCCTCCTCCAAAACAATCCCTATAGTAAACCAAGCAAGGTTCATGGGTTAGTCTTAAGTTTACAAACGAAAAGCCAATCAGAATGCGACAATTCTTTTCGCACGTGCGAGATGAACATAAATATGCAAACAAAGCGTCAAGGGAAGCCGAAAACAAAAAAACATGCAAGAAAACATATCATCAATGTTAGCAAAAAGCTTGAATTTTCGTTTCTGCATCCTAACTTCATTTTATTTTCTTCAACGCCGAAATGCCGTGCAAAAATAGAAAAAGGGAACAACTGGACAAAATAAGGGCGTCATGAACTAATTTAAACCAAATTATTCACAACTTAATCAGAACTAACTATAGTTAACTGCATTGGTGTGACGCAAGACGAAAAAGAAATATAGTTAGGTATGACGTCCGAACTGAGACAACTATAGTAAACTAGTTACGTCGTAGGTGTGACCGCAGCAATGTAAATTATCTTTTAACTTCTGTTAACCGGAAATAAACTAACAGTTAGCCGTAAAAGCGCCAAAATTTTAACCGTTAACCGTAAAAGCCACCACCCAATTGAGACCCTCGAAGAAAGGTGGAACTGAATTTGCAAAGCGCGATCAAAACTCATACCCGAATAAATTTAAATACTTGTGATGGCAACTGTGTTTGCAGAGCGTGGCAACCCGACAAATGAATAATTTATTATCGAATATGAGGTGAAAAGAGGTGTTTGCTGTGTTCTTTTAGCCCTTAATCTCCATGGCCTGTTAACGACCAACAGCAATTATTCTTCTTAGAGAGGTAATTTTCATGAGCCGTAGTTAGCCATGTCTTTTAGGGGTGCAGTGAAACTGAAATGGCTGTTTTCTTCTTTGTGAAACGCGATTTGCTAAGCGATAGCCGTGGGTCGCGACTTTCAGTAATTGCTACCCTGAAAAGTGGTAATCGAGATTTCTACTTTAGGTCTTGTAATGTTATTTTAAAATCACCAAACAAAATGTCGTGAAAGGTGTACTGGAAAAATAAAAAAACTTTTCGGTGGCTTCTTGAAATAGATATTAAAACTTATTATTGTTAACCACACATTATTTTAACGATTTCTGCTATCGGAGGAAAACATTTGACTTGCATCGTCCTGCTTCACTCGTTCCAGGTGTCTTACATCCTACAACCTCTTGAGAAGACAAAATCCGAGCAAGCATTAGTTAAAATACGCTGAACATGCCCAAGCATCACTTCGTTTATTGTAGATTACCACCCAGTTTACCGGTACCCATTTAATTTATACTGTGAGAGTGAAATGTAGAACACAACACATTTTCCCTGGCCAGTGGTGTAACCCGGACCAATTGATCAAGAGTCCATCGCGCTAACCATTAATGGGAATAAAAATGCGAGAAATGAGTAAAATTTCCGCGAATATCGTTAATCGGTAATCTTATAATCGAAAACCATCGAATAATTCACTACACTTTTCTTGTCGTTTAGTTCCAAAATGGGGTACTAACAGTGTAATTGCTTCCTGAAGACAACTAAACCGTCACAAACAAGAAGACAACTAAACCGTCACAAACAAGAACACTGAAATACTAGATTCAGGGAGCTTATTGGACGGCTATAGGTCAGTAAGTTTCACTGGACTTGATGGTAAGGTGATGGAAATTTCTTCAGTTCTCGTGTTACCTGCTGTTGGCTTTACGATCAACTCGAAAAATTCCTACACAAGTCCTACTACTAGAGCGGGGCCACTTCGTCGAAAGCCAGTTCACTACCAACTGACAGGTGCCATTTACGAACTGGCCTTTAGTGACGAATGGTAAGAGCCGGGCTTCAATTTATGAACTGGTAATAACAGGTGAATGAATTAGCCAATTAAATCAGTTCTCAGTTACCAAGAAAAATAGGCACGCCTTAACTTTTATTACTCTATCAAAATGTCAAAATACAAGAAGGTAAAAAAGTTACAAAAAAAATCACCTGGTCTCGTCAAACAAATGTAAAACAACAAGCCTATAATGCACACTTATTATTAGAATCCAATCACCAAGTTAATCACAGCTATAACAAAATTCTGATCTAGGAAACCGATTGGCCCCATTTGAGCATGTACTGGGCACTACATTATGCCTGAGTTGTTTTTTTTAGATAGTTGCACTATAATGGGTTCCTTTTCCATGGATCTCGAAAACAAACTCAACTGTTGACCTTTTTTTTACTTAAAGGTAAAACACGTCGTTTTTTGCCTGAATTTTTTTTTTATAGTTATAATTAATTTGGATAAGGGTTCTTTTAGTCCAATTCGGTTTGTAATCGTAGTCCTACTTAACAGGTTTGAATCTATGTTTGTAAATCGTTCGTACGATTACGGACCGAATTCGACTCCACTCCGTATTACTAGGGTTACTATATTGTTAATATCGGGCTTGGTTATAAGAAGCTAAGGAGACCAACAAGCAAGCAGCGATTAAAATGCTTAGGCAGCAGTGTTAGTAACAATAATAATGTAGATGATGATGCCGCAGATGATAGAAGCCAAATTCAGCCACTTGGCGATGTTTGCGTTTCTCAAGGCACCGTCATAATCTCCTGCACCATATGAGCTGTCCACCTGCGAATGAAAAAAAAAAAATCACTGTCTTATTATTGTTACTTTTCCATGTGTAAAATTTGTTAAAATAAAGATAACAGATTTCTTCAACGGTGAGAGTTATAAAGAATTTTTACTGCAAACACAAGGATGTACCCCTATCGGAAAGTACACGAAAAGAATTAAAATGCTTTTTGACCCCCCCCCCCCCCTCCCCCTCCGCCCCCTTCCTCTTCCTTTAGGACTATCTCGTGCTTGCAGATTAACCAAACCAAAAGCGGGTCCTGTGACCCCCATTTTTTATTATTGAATAATGATCAGCATGTTCAATACAACTTTTTGCAAATTTAAAATAAGGTGGCTGGCTCTGAAACTCTGAAACATAACAGAAAGTTAAACTTTTAATGCTGATCATTATACAAAAATAAAAAATGGGGTCACCGGACTCGTTTGTGAGTTATAAGCGCTTACAGGCAAAAGTAGGGGTGTTTTTACAGGTTATACTGTTGCTATGGTGACAAGTGACGTCATAAAAAATGATCATATCTTGTTTAGCAATGATTGGCCATTTGTTTGATATCAATATTGTAGCAGCAACTGGTTAAGACTGGTAGTACTGGCCAATCAAAGTGTAAGAGCTGAAAAGTGCTAAAAACCGTTGCAAGTCTCCTTAAATTTAACTATAATATTTTTTTCAAAAGGTAATCGTTTGATTGCGTAAATAAACAATCTGTTAAGGGATAATGAAATTTTCGCTATATCTTTCGGTTTTACTGTGCATCAGCTCTTTCCTATTATATATGTGTATTTTGTTTTGGAATCAAGTAGAATGCGATGCCTTCTCCTTAATTTTAATCATTTCCTCCAAGCCTAAATACGGTGTGAGAATTCTCAGCCTTCAAACTGTCTCTTCCTCTAACCCTTAACCCTCAGGTGAAACCAACATACCCTTCTCCTCCTACTTTCAATTTCACCTACTGTACTTTTATAACAGAAATGTCATATATTATCTTTAAATTAGCTAACAATTATACAGAGCGAGTGACCACTCAGACTCACATCATTTTGTGTTAACGTGGTTACACGAGATTAAAAAAAGTCCGCATATAAAACTGACGCACAAACAAAAATGTCACAAAAAGCTTTAGCGAAATAGTTGCCCACTTCCATTCCTTACTTTTCTTTTTTTTTGAAATTTTAAAACAAAAATAAGAAATCGGTCTTTCTAATTTGTATTGCAATAAACTTCATATTCAAACAAGACCTAACAACTGTACAATCCCTCATGGCTGTGGAAAAATCGTTTCAGTTCTTTCTCTTCTCTTTCGGGACTAGTCTCCTAAATATTGGGTCAATTTCAAGGTCTACAGTTTTCTCTTACCATACAAGAGAACACAATCGCAGCTAATCCAATAGGCCAAGCACAGAACAGGCAGGTACATACTGATAAGCACATGTAGTTTTGAGGACGAGGACTCACTGGCAAGATGACGGTTTGGGTGGCCTAGAACAGAATAAGAGAGAATATTAAATTAATAACTGATAAATAACATTAACGGTCCGTTGCTCTGTCTAGTATAACTGAATTCTTTTGTTTGTATATTACTTATTCTGAATGAATTTTCATTCAATACTTTTGTTATCACTTCTTCGCAATAGTTTAATGACGCACTCAGAATGAGCTCGCTGGCCTGTGATTTACCTGCATGAGTCACATAAACATAAAACAAGAGAACATCTGCAGATTTTTTTTGGACCGTTGGTGACCAGATGGATTAATGAATGGTGTTCTACTGTAGTTATCGAAGTCAACATTACTAGATCATATAAAAATCGGATCCTCTTCAGAGTTTATAACACTACTGTTTATTTCTGAGTTATTAATCAATACGCCATTTCCGAGTTACCCTTTCCCTCTGTTTCAAAACGAGTCTACGTGCGAAACCATTTATTTATTTATTTTTATTTTTTTATTATGGAACACATACACACTAAATTACATTCTCTAATACACTGTTCATTTACGTTACAAAATTATCTATATAGATATATAAAACAAAACTTACAAAATTTTATTCTTAATTGAAACAAAAGATCTAAAAAAATTAATTAATAGATAAGGACGAGCAAGGACACCGTAACACACCTACTTCATTTTTGTATATACGCGAGGAACTTATATATACATTCATCTGCATCTAATGCTTGTGTTTGGTTTTTCTTTATGTACAAATACCATTTAACATACATGAGTAATAGTGAAAGAATTTGGTTCATCTGACTAGTGAAGTAATTGGGGTTGGAATCATATATGTTTAAGAGTATATCTTCAGCGGAAAGATATAGACAAGTTTTATGTTGTGCATTAGTAGAAACTCAGTCGTGTTTTATTGGAAATCCGCGAATCTGATTGGTTCTCCCATTGATTTCTATTCGCCGATAGAAAACAATCGCGCGCGCGTTGCTCTTTAAAGGGCGAATTTTCTTGATTTTTGGCTTAAAAGTACATAAAATTGTAGGTTTTGGACTGCAATTCTTTAGAGTTTCTACTAAAACAATTAGACTACTCGCCCTCGTTATCTATGAGCGATAGTCAACTCGGCTGCGCCTCGTTGACTATTCGCTCATAGAAAACTCGGGCTCGTAGTCTAATTGTTAATTAAACCATTGTAAAATATTGTTATATAGGCCTAAAGTGGCCTAACAATACAAGAAACTATGTTCTAACGAGTCGGGTTGGCCGCACTCTGTACATCTATCATTATCAGTAATTCCAAATCTCTTTAGTTCTTTTCTAGTGATAAGAATTCGATGTAACAGTTTGAAATAAAATTGCCTCAGCTTATTGTCCAAAGTTATATTTTTATAGATGTTCTTGATACTTGTTTCCCATTTAGCCGCTATTTTCTCATTCGTTTTGCGCCAGGTGTTAACTGCCGTTGGAGCACTTGGTAGGTTATCACGAATCAATTCATAATAATGTTTACAGCGCATTTCGGATAACAAGAGAGATTTTCTTAAAGATAGCTTATACACGTCAGTGCTTTTAAGTAGGTCGCGATCAACTTTTTGAGTTTGTCGAGCTTTATCTTTTAGCCACTTTGGGATTGCGCTAATTAACTGATAGTATTGTAGGAAATTAACATTGATCTTGTATTTTCTTTCAAGATCTTCTAGCGAAAGAAAGTTACCATTGTTAACTAAAAGATCATGGATAAGGAAGATGTCTTTCTGGTACCACATTTGCCAAAAAAAGACTTCGAAACCATTTATATGAAAATGGGTTTCACCTACAAGTCCATTTTCATGCAAATCAAACTCATTTTCATTTGAATGGTTTCGCACGTAGACTCGTTTTGAAACAGAGGCAAAGGGTAACTCGGAAATTGCCCATTACTGGATCATGCAATCCAAGAAATCTTTGTATATTGGAGTATCACAGTTGATCAGTTACGATTTATGCATAACAAACACTGAATGAGACATTTTTGTTGTAAAGAAACTTACAGGCATTCCAACATTGACCACGGTTGTGTTCTGCTGGACTTGCTGGACAGGCTGTGGTGGATAAGCTGGCTGTTGGGGTGGTGGGTAACCGTATTGAGGTGGATAGCCAGGCTGCTGGCCAGGATGAGCTGGGTAACCAGGCTGAGGTTGGTAACCCGGCTGAGCTGGGTAACCAGGCTGTGGTTGGTAACCCGGCTGAGCTGTGTAACCAGGCTGAGCTGTGTAACCAGGTTGAGCTGGGTAACCGGGTTGAACTGGGTAACCAGGCTGAGGTTGGCTACCTGGTTGCTGTGTGTAGGGCGGAGGTTCAACTGCAAACATACATCATTGAAGGATAAAATTTATAAAAAAAATCCGTTAAGTCGGGAAATAACATAAAATGGCAAAAAGTAGCAAAAACAAGATTATTATACAAGATAACAGGCTGGCCGTAATGAGACTAGTAGTTCTATCTGGGTACGAATAAAGTTGATTTTAGGCTTACATATATTCAGACAACAAATATCGTTGATTGTAAACCCTAAATGTTCACCTAGGTAGGTAGGTAGGTTGGGTAGGTAGGTAGGTAGGTAGGTAGGTCGGTAGGGTAGGTAGGTAGGTAGGGTAGGTATGTAGGTAGGTAGGCAGGTAGGTAGGTAGGTAGGTAGATAGGTAGGTAGGTAGGTAGGTAGGAAGGTAGAAGTTAGGTAGGTAAGTAGGTAGGAAGGTAGGAAGGTAGGTTGGTAGGTACCTAGGAAGGTAGGTAGGTAGGTGGGTAGGTAGGTAGGATGGTAGGAAGCTAGGAAGGTAGGTAAGTAGGAGGGTAGGTCGGATGATAGGTATGTTGTAGGTATGCATGTAGGTAGGTAGGTAGGTAGGTAGGTAGGTAGGTAGGTAGGTAGGTAGGTAGGTAGGTAGGTAGGTAGGTAGGTAGGTAGGTAGGTAGGTACAACCATCGTCAGAAGTGTTGGCACGATTACCAAATTAGTTCCTTCTCTCCCCCCTCCCCTTCTCAATGTTGAGCTCCCGAACATATTGCACAGACAATCCTTAGCCACAATAGGTTCAACATTGAAAGGGGGGAGGGGGGCTCTTAAAATGTTTGTATGCACCATTGAGAAAGTTTAAGCGTCAAGTATCCGCATTTTTTATCTTCTTAGCGTAAGCGTTCCAACTACTTCTGACTAGGGTTGTAGGTAGGTAAGTATATAGGTAAAAGTTAACATGAGCCCCTGGCTCGGGAGATTGGGCAACCACTCCCAACGTTACCGACTTTAAATAAAATACCTATAAGTAAGGTAGGTTGGTAGGTAGGTAGGTAGGTAGGTAGGTAGGTAGGTAGGTAGAAAGGTAAGTAGGTAGGTTGGTGAGTAGACAAGTAGGTAGGTAGGTAGGTAGGTGAGGAGGAGGAGGAGGTAGGTAGGAGGAGGAGGTGGAAGGTAGATAGGAAGGTAGGTAGGTAGGTAAGTAAGTAGGTAGGTAGGTGGGTAAGTAGGTAGGTAGGAAAGTAGGAAGTTATGTAGGTAGATTTGCTTTGTTTTAGGGTCCACCGAACGTCAATATACATGTCAACACCTCGCCATAATTTTTATCTTGAGCACTGAAACTGAATGTACAGTAGTGTAGGTAGGTAGGTAGGTAGGTAGGTAGGTAGGTAGGTAGGTAGGTAGGTGAAGAGAGGAGGAGGAGGTGGGAGGGTAGATAGGAAGGTAGGTAGGTAGGAAGAGAGGAGAGGAGAAGAGAGAAAAGAAAAAAAAAAAAAAAAAAGGTAGGTAGGTAGGTAGGTAGGTAGGTAGGTAGGTAGAAAGGTAAGTAGGTAGGTTGGTGAGTAGACAAGTAGGTAGGTAGGTAGGTAGGTAGGTTGGAAGGTAGATAGGAAGGTAGGTAGGTAGGTAAGTAAGTAGGTAGGTAGGTGGGTAAGTAGGTAGGTTAGGTAGGTAGGAAAGTAGGAAGTAATGTAGGTGGATTTGCTTTGTTTTAGGGTCCACCGAACGTCAATATACATGTCAACACCTCGCCATAATTTTTATCTTGAGCACTGAAACTGAATGTACAGTAGTGTAGGTAGGTAGGTAGGTAGGTAGGTAGGTAGGTAGGTAGGTAGGTAGGTAGGTAGGTAGGTAGGTAGGTAGGGGAGGTAGGTAGGTAGAAAGGTAAGTAGGTAGGTTGGTGAGTAGACAAGTAGGTAGGTAGGTAGGTAGGTAGGTTGGAAGGTAGATAGGAAGGTAGGTAGGTAGGTAAGTAAGTAGGTAGGTAGGTGGGTAAGTAGGTAGGTTAGGTAGGTAGGAAAGTAGGAAGTAATGTAGGTGGATTTGCTTTGTTTTAGGGTCCACCGAACGTCAATATAAATGTCAACACTTCGCCATAATTTTTATCTTGAGCACTGAAACTGAATGTACAGTAGTGTAAGTCGCACACTCAGAGTTTAGAGGTTTAGGTGTTGCGAGTGGATTTTCCATCCACTTCTAACCACCCCCTCCCCCGTATTTCGTCTATACCGCTAGTGGAGTGGGGATGTCAGACCGAGGGTTCAGTCATACCTGGAGAAGTTTTCTCGCTGTTGGCCATTTCTTAAAACTCTCTGTATCGTATAATCTAAACCACGTTTTACCTAAAGATGAAGACAGAAAAATATAAATCCAATGACATATATTTTATTTTACCAATTCATTATAATAATTATTGGCCAACCAGAGCTCCCTATGCTAGATGGGTGGATTAGTTTAGAAACTCAATGAAACACTAACTGTAACTAAATCAAGCGTTTTTCAACTCAGATTAACCTCATTTTTTTAAATGTTTCTTAATTTACGTATTCAAAATTTATTGCAACACAAACAGAAATAATGCCATTTTGTTAGGAAAATTTAAAACTTCAGGGACATTTTACGCGAGAAGTGTTGTCTTTTGGCAAATGAGTTTATTCCCAGCTGGATATAACAAGTTTGACTCGGCTTTAAAAAAAGCATGGTTGGTATTATCATTCACGAATTTTCAAAACCATAAGGATTCATCTATACATTCAAACTCCATCATGCTTCAAGTCTCCTAGTTTCTTCAGTCGCCATGCTAATAATGGTACCTTTTATAATATGTAATGGAAGGTTCAAACGAAATTCGAAACGAAATTTGGTTATTTAGTCTACGTGATGCTCGAAAAAGTAACGGTTGGCTGCGTGGGATGCCGTAGATGAGCTTAAGAAAGCCCTACGGCTTTGACAGTTAACTTGCAGAGCGTTAGGTCTGGAGATAAAGAGGACGAACACGAGAAACACGCCACGTCTTATAGCTCTAAATGAAAACGAAGCTATGTATTTTTCCGTCCAAACTCGTGACTATTGCCCAATAGACTTTCTATATTTGTTATTTAACTTACTAAATAGTATTGTGACTATCATTGCTCAATCTTTTTTGTGGATTGTGCATGCGTAGAATTACGTACGTTAAACACATAATACACTCCATCCGGCCTAATGGTTGGTGCGCCGGACTTCGGATCGAGCGGTCCCGGTTCGAACCCTGGCCGGGGTCACTTTGTTGTGTTCTTGGGCAAGAAACAATTCAAGAAAAAAAAGGGGGTCTTTGGAGCAGCTGAATAATCCTTTGCATTTGAGAGTAGATTTCCACTGTCACATATAGTTTTACGAACATAAACGAGTGTGAATTTATTTCTGTCTTAGCGTGCGGATAACAAAGTAGAGAAAATGTTTGGACGGCTTTCGTCTGCGAAAAACGTTCAACCAGACGCGGGAGGTTCATACCTTTTCTTCTAGTTTGTTTTGAAGCAAACCAATTAAATTCACCCGCGTTTAGGTACGTTAAATAACGCGACAGTGGAAATCGACCTTAAGACTTTTTCAGTTCCTGTTTTCTAAGAAAAGGTCAGCATTTTCGTTTCCGGCCTTAATGCATTTTGGGTCAAGATTTGTATACTTCGGTGAAGTATGTCATTGAAGATGTGATATGTTTGATGAAGTAATATAATAGCGTCTGCATGCATCATGTTGTTAGATTTTCCAAACTAAGGAATATCCCATATATTGCATCAATTCTCTACGTTACACAGATGTAAAATCTTCCAGCGTACAGCTTACCATTTGGACTTTTTCGCAATATAGAAACATTAGAAGCGAGGGGGGAATCCTTAGGAATAACACATGGAGACTTGGACAAAGAAGCATTGTTATGTGTTTACGGGAAATTCAAAGAACTCGGCTGTTGCGTCTATGAATAAAGTTTACATGAAACACTTCTACTACTGCTCTTACTAATTTGATGACTTTAGTTATCTCTTGATTTGCTTTCTGATATAAATGCTGTTACATATAAACATATATTTCAATTAACAACAGGAAATTAGCATGATGCTTAAGATATATCTTGGTGTGGCGAAAATGTGACAAGCAGACCCTGTTCGTTCCTTTTTCCGAGAAAGATTCTGTATTTGTATTGTATATCTCATCTGTATAACGCTAAAGTTTTAACACAGTAGACGCTTTTTTTCTATAACAAATGTCCGCATTAAACAAGCATTTAAGTTTTCCGCCACTAAGACTGGTTTTACTTGATTGATAGATATAATAGACTGGTTATTAAAGAAAATCCAAGAGAGAACACAATATACGTTGTGGTGTACCTCGAGGTGTACCGTAATTACACAAATACAAACAATCAGGAAACCCGAGCAAGCATTTGAACGTCTGCATGTTTTAAGGATTCTAACTGCTCAGCTATCAGTGATGTGGACATAATCCTTACCTGGCTAGCAGATTTATCGCAAAGATTTTTCAATTCGTGGTTTTAATTAATTTGGCAAAGCCCAGAAGTCGTAGCCACTCGTGCGTGGATGGAGCACGCTAAAATAGCTGGCTTTTTCCCTAAATCTATGAGCTTCTTTGCAGTTACAATTGACTCAAACAGGCACCTTTTGGCATGATATGTGATTATAGTTGAAAAGTACGAGACTTAACAGAATAAAAGCTTACCGTTCTTCGACAAGACGAAATTTCCGTAGAAAGGCGGAACTTTGCAAAGTGCAAGCGAAACCGATACCAGAATAAATTACATATCATGTCAAGCGAGTTTGTAACGTGAGGTGACGCCTTGAATAAATTATTTATTAATAGCCTAAATGTGAACTGATGATCCCGTACTCCCCAGTGAACGGCCAGATTTAAATCACCTCTTGGAGCGGGTATTTTTGTAGAGCCGTGAGTTTTTAGGCACATAACGTTTAATGGCCGTTCTCTTCCTCGTGCGTCGTGGGTCGTGGGTCGTGGGTCGTGCCATTACCCGCGAAACGTGTCATTAAACTTGTCATTAAATGTGATTTTGAAGCAACCAAGCAACAGAAAAAAAAATTGCCGGTGTCTTTTTTGACATAAATTCCAAAAATTATAATTGCCTTGCACACATATATATGACTGAATTGCAGACCTAGTATCACGGAAGGAAAATTGGCGTTTGCATTCCAAGTGAAATTGTGTGCAAACCATAAATGCTAATCCCAATAAAGTACTATATATTTTCTGAAAGCTTATGCAATATACATTCTAGTTTTGGATTTTTTTTTTTTGATCATATAGACCATAACTGATAAGCAACATCAGCATTTTGTTTGCAATTATGATGTTGCGCAACATTAGGTTTACAATGTATTTGAGAACACGTTTACATGAGCGCCTAAACTTTTATGTGGAATCTACATATATTGGTCAAAAAAAAAAGGTGTCTCAGATTTTTCTGTTCTCGCTCCATGAATTTTTTGTAAATTTTTAAAATTTAAAGTGTCGTTTTTAGTGCTTCTTCGAGTAGCAGGCGCCTGTGTAGTTTTTGGGCGCGCGTAAAAATTCCCATCAGCAATTCTTCTTCTAAGAAAAAGGCCAGTTCGACCAGAGTAGTTCTACAAACTGACAGGTACTATGACCTATTTTACGAACAGGCCATAAGTGACAAATGATAGGAGCCTTCATTTTATCAGCTGGTAACAGGTGAATAAATAAGCCAAATGAATCAGTTCTGAGTTACCAAAAAAAAAAAAAACTTAAGCATACATCAACGTTTATTTCCATTTTAAATAAAGAGTCGTTACACTGCCAAACTACAAAAAGGTAAGAAAAGTTTAAGGATTCACCTGGTCTTGTCGAACAAATCTAAAACCACAAGCCTGTAATGCACACTTATTGTTATAATCCAATTACTCAGTTAATCACAGCTATAACAAAATTCTACGAAACCGATTGGCCCCATTTGAGCATGCATTGGGCACTATATCGATATCATGCTTGAGTTGGTTATTAGATAGTTCCTTGGATCTCCAAAACAAACTCAACTGTTGACTTTTTTACTTAAAAATAAAAAGTTTTTGCCTGAAATTTTGTTATAGTTATAATTATTTGGGATAAGGATTCTTGTAGTCCAATTCAGTTTGTAATTGTTCACCAACTTAACAAATTGAAATCCGCTATGTTTTGTATAAAATCGTTCACACGATTACAGACCGAATTCGACTCCACTCCGTCCTACTTCTATATTGTTAAGTGTTATTGCCAGAGAAAACCGGGCAGGAGCAAAAGATCTGGGTCGGCCGTTTACCGTCATCTTTTTACATTATAAAAGCTATCTGATAAGATTAGCAACGGTGGCATTTGCAGCAGTAGAGGTTCTTTTTTCTTCGAGATAACACTATTCCGTAATTTTGGGCCCTCCAACGGCCTAAAATATCCGAAATTTTGGGCAACTTTGGGTGAGCCTACAACACACTTTGTATGAGTCCTCAGACTTCTAATATTTTTTACATGACATTTATTCCCTTATAAGTTGACTGGGATATGTAAATCCTTCTAAGCTTTAAAACTAATTTTTTTACGAGGGGTTAAAAATTGTCATTGAATCGTTAATGAGCTTGACCCAAATTTGTGTCATTTTCAGTCGACTGTTTCACAAAAGTGCGGCAGTTTATTTGGAAAATAAAACCATCCCTCGATAGTATTTTGTGCTGTTATCAAAATGCAGATCAGTTAAAATTGGTATCTAGAAGTAAATCGGAGTTAGCGGCGTCTAAAACGGCCATAACAATTTTCAGTTTAGCAATATTTCCCGCCAAATTTTCTAACATACTATGTTTCGACTTTCTCTGATTGCAGTCCATTATTAACTTAATGGACCTAAAAGCAGTTTCGTTGTCTTCGGGAGAGAACATGGAAACAGTTATATCATTAACAACATGTGTAAACATTTCAAATCTCTAAAGAAATACCCGATAACTTCTTACACATGTACCAAAATTTCCCGCGAAAGTTTTGTTTTTTATTTAATCCAACAGTTTAAGCAAGTTATTTACATGATTGGCTTACATTGGTTTGCGAACGATAATTTACTTAGTGGCTTTTCAGTGAGTAAGTCTCAGTACGTATATAATAAAACAAAATCCAAAGTTATTACTCTGGCCAATTACAAAGGGAATAGGCAATCCAGCAAACCAATCAAAATTCGAGATAAATGCATGTAGTCACGAAGCGCGCGAAAACGTACGCGAGCAACTCACAAATGGTGTTGGCTTTACTTTTGATTGGCTGAGAAAGTGACGCTAGTGTTAACAAGCAATCACAAAGCATGAGCCAAAGTTCAACCCCTCGTCCACGTTGTGGTACAAGGGGGGGGGGGGGGATGGGCACTTTTCTTTGGAGACATAGCAGTGCCTGGAAACGGTGCGAGTCTATATCAATCAAGCCGTTGCTAAGAAAGACGTCACCCAAAGTTCTGTTTTCTCAGAAAGATATAAATATCAATGACTTCATGCGTGTGAAATGCGAATGGTGGCGGTGTTTGCGTTTGATGTTTCACGCCACTGATTGCTCACCTGATGTTTTTCGTCACTGAGAATGTTTTGGTGGCGTGGCATACCAAGCGAAAAATTGGTCACGGTTGACATTTAACAACCAAAAAATGGTAAATCATTTCAGAATCATTGGAGTTATTTTTAATTGGTATAATTCGCAAGCCCTACTTTTGCCAGACTGGACACCGTTATCACTGTTTGTTGGTGTGATGTCCGGCAAACTTTAAAAGAACAAATAAATTAAAATGCAAACAGCTATTGTGTTTTGTGCACGGTCAAGACCAAGACATGCGAACTAGACAATGACTTTGTCAAGCTATTCACTATGCCCTTAGCAACCGTTCGAAGCTACTGCGCACATTCGGTTGCCCGGCATCGCTATGACCCCTTTTTTCATCCTGTAAGAAAGGGAGTTTCTCCCCCCCCCCCCCCCCCCACTTGTTGTGGTAGGAGAAAACAGTTACTAGGGGATTGTTGTGCAGGTCGAAGTCTCAGGGGGCAAGGCATGGCCACGGTGGCCATGAACGCCTGCCCAGAACCCTGAAACGCCTGGCAAAAGGGACTCGTTGAACGGGGCTCGGATGAAACTCGAAGGGCCAATCACCCTTCAACTGGATTCAAGTGATTACAGAAACCATTGGAAACAGGCACAAAATCACATCTGCCCTGAGAAAAGAAAGTGGGACGTGGTGGAAAGAAGGTGGGACGTGAAGGTCGGCCGAGGCAGGTTAGCCTGGTGTCGTTGCGGCTGCAGATAACAGCCGCTGGTAGCCCAGCGAGCCTTCTATTGATGGACCACCGGAGGGTTGTGGGGAAATCAATTCCTATATTCGAAGGGTGCACGGGCACTTCAGTTATACGAATGCGCTGAAAAATATCAGACAAATGTAGTAATAGTAGCCGGTACTCCGGAAGAACCACGTGGATACATCTGTGAAATTATTAAAGCTTACAATTAAACCAATTTAGTACTTTATCCACTCTTATACTTTGATGGATCAGTACTACAAATATTTATAAGTTGCTGCTACAATAATGAAACTTCCAATCATTGCTGAACAAGTTGTGGTCATTTCCATGACGCCATTGTTACCATAGCAAGAAGACACCCTTTATTTTCGCTTTAAGTGCTTATTACTCAAAAATGAGCTCAGTGACCGAATTTTGTATTATTGCACCTTAAGATGTAACTTTTTGCAAAGTTAAAAAACGTCTGCGGAGCGGACCTTCAATTTGAGAGCAGTGAAAAGCTAAACATTCTATTGGGGTTTATTTTTTGCATTATTACTGTAATACCCTCTGCCACACTATATTCGATCCATATTTGGACATCTCCACACGTGCCAGATAATGCCTTGCATTTGTCTTTAAATAGACGGTCTTTTTAAGGGTTCTCCATTTGTTAGTAAGTCTCTTGGCCTTTGGTAAATTCACTGCCAGTATTGTCTTGGATGTTGATTTTTCTCGAACCCTTGCGAGACCAAGACAGTGAAATTATGACACATTTTCACCTACGTTGTAAGAGTGTCTGAAGCACGTTTCCGTCTAGGTAAAGAACTAAGTATCCGTCAACAGAAAATCTGCACTTAGGTTCTGTCTGTGGAAAAATCAGGTTGGAAAACTTCGGTAATCGGCAGGTTGTCAAAAAGCTCAATAACTGTTGGGCATACTATCTTCATAGGGAAATTGGTTTTGTTGATAAATTGTACGTCAGAAGATTTCGGAAGATCTGACAAAGAAGGGTACAGGACCCGCGGAGCCTTTCCTGAGGAAAGTAACATTTATTTTAGTTGCTTTTAAAATTTTATCGAACCACCAGGCTTATTCAAACTTGTTGTAATGTATGAAGCTATAAAACCGTCCTGCAGTCTGTCCTTTTGTGCACGAGAGATATCTTCTAAAATGCAATGATGACGTAACCCCACAAAATGCATTCGGTCGTTTCTACCTTACAGGGATCTCCACAGGGCTACGACATCTGTTCGCAACAGCTCGAAATTCAAGACTCTGTTAGAAGGGAGGTCATTGGGACGCCCAAAGAAAGATATCTGTTTTTCCAGATGTTTTAAAAGATGATCTTTTAAAAGATCATGGGCGCCTTTACTGACATCGATGCACAATTAAAATAATTATGAACGAAAGCCACTTTGTTTGTTAGCTCTTTTTAAGATGAAAGAAGTAAAACTAATCCATTTCAAGCAGGTACATATGTTTCAGCTCTTGTCGTATGGTTTTGTTTTGTAACGTAAGTGACGCAGGGAAAGAAGACTGAATGTACGTACTTTACCATTATGATGTGGATTAAGAATTGTTCTTTATTCTCGATCGTGATAAAACAACAAGTAGGTAGGCAATATTACAGGTTACCCCTATAGTTTTAGTAGGCAATCATAAAGAAAGATTGACTTTTTTACACTAAACAAACGAGTCAAGAGCCTACTTTGCTTGTTTTTACCGAGTTTAAATAAATCAATTTAATTTATTTTCCTTTTTTACTGGAACGGGTTCTGAGTCTCTTGATTATGGTAGATTTGACGCCCCCTTTAAACCATTTATACTAAATATTTTTTCTCTCTGTAATGATAAACAATTACAGCCTAAAAGTGGGGAGCTTGATAAAACAAGTACAGTGACACGAAAGTTATTATCAATGCAAAGAAAGCCATAAAGAATTTATCCAAAATACTTGCGGCGGTTTTCCATTCGTTTCTCTTAAAAATATCATCACTAGTAATCATTCGCCTTCTCTTTCCAGAGTTTTTGTTTGATCCAAAACTCTTCCGAGACAATCTAGAAAATCAACCGAACCCACATCGGCATTTCACCGTCAGAATGGCGGCCGTATGAGTAGTTCAGCACTATGCAAGTCGCACCTAATGAAAGGGAAATCAGAAACATTGTAACGATGTAGAACTTTCCTAAAAGGGGTGCACTATTGGAGGTGGAGGGAAGATTCTGGTAAACAAGCTGCAGGAACACTATCATGGCTAGCAGTACAGTAATGCCTAACTGCATTCTCTCTCCAGACTCGGGTGGCAGGTAGAAGCCGACAAGGACCATGGCTGTGATTATTATGGCTGGGACAATCAGGTACAGGGTATAGAACAGCGGCTTCCGACGGACGTGGATAATGTACGTTATGTCGACATACGGTTTGGGGCAGCAGTCGTACAATTTTGATGACCTAAAAAAGGGAAATTTACAAGTGAGATATTTCTTTACAAAGAGGACAAATTTTACGACTCGTTCAAAAGAAGCATACATACAAAAAGTCATTTTCCGTCGTTAGGGACCATTCATTATTTATGCCAGGGTTGGGAAGGGGGGCTGGCAAGATTCATTATAAACAAAACCAAAACATGTTGACCCTCTTCCAAGCAAAAGAAACCCCCCCCCCTAACAGGAACTAGCCTACTAACAACGAGTGTTTATTTTGTAACAAAATAGCCTGCGTAGCAGGATCGCATCCAAAAACAAACTAGTGACGAAAACACTAGTGAAGGAGAAAGTGACAGCGAGGAGGACATCGTTCTTGTGCACCACAGTAGCTCAGTGTCCTCGGAGAATGAAAACAATAGGAGGAAACCCCCTGGTGCCAGTTATATTCCGCCAAACATGATCTGGACACAACATTGCAACATCATTTTTACGAAATCAAGACTTCTTTTGTATTGACATTAATACTGTAATACACACGATCATAACTGAATAGAAGTGTTAATAAGAAAACAGATAGCCCACCTCTTTGTCTGCAAGATTTGAAGGTGACCCCCTCTCAGAACATCCTGGATTTTTCATGACCCCCCCCCCTCAATTCTTGCCAGCCCACCCCCTGACATAAGTAATGAATGTTCCCTTAAAGAAGAAGTTCACTCCAGAATGGCCATTTATTTTCTTTACGCCAATAAAAAGTTTATAAATATTTATTCACCAAATTTCACTTCCAACGAGCGCTAAAATCCTACGAAATCTTTCTCTAAAGTAGCCCAAAACTCGACAACTGAACGCCGCCATCTTGGAGCTGTTATGTATGGTGACCCTACGAAAAGGATTTCGTAGGGTTTAAGCGCTCGTTAGAAGCTGAAATTTTGGTGAATAAATATCTTTGCATAAACGTTTTATTGGCGTAAAAAAAATTAATGGCCATTTTGGAGTGAACTTCTCCTTTAAGGCAGGTCTGATGTGGCAACCTAAAGGCTGGTATGGACCTGCCATGAAATGCTTATTAAACTAATTTCTATAAAAAACCAAGGAAATCTAAAACAAGGAAAGAATAAAAATATATGAGGTCGGAATCTTACCCGCTTACCTTTTCTGTTCCAGTCCTAGCAACTGCCATTCGCCATGCTCTGTGTAGATGTCGTCACTGGAAGCATTGGTAAGGATGCGCATGTCTAAACGTGTTTCGTCATGGGTCCAGCTTCCGAACTTCATGGGGCACTTTTGATCATCGAAAGGGAAATATCTTAAATGGAAACAACGTAAATCATACTTAAAAAGACACCCTGAAATCAAAAAGAGTGTGAGCTAGCTGAGAACTATATGTAGTAAACGGCGATTATAGAAAATCAACGTTCTGCTAAAACGTGAGGTCACTATGAGCAAAATTACGGAAGAAACCGCATGAAGCATAACAGCTCTGAAATAAACTATTTAAACAATAGAATGTTTCGTCGAGGAACTATCGGAAGATAACGGAAATTTGATGTTCTTAAAACAAATATTAGTAAGAGAAGCGAGGCTTCGAGGGCTAATATGCTATTTTGAAGAACATCAAGGGGCAACTATCAGACCGATAGTTCAGAGACAAAAACACTCTATCGTTGTTATTGTGCACCACTAAATTTTCTTCCGCGCGCCCATTCAAAAACGAGCATCGTGAATTATAAAAAACTAAATTGGAAGCCGAAAATAAACAAACGAAATAAAACCAGACAACTACTAAATGCATTGAATTTAGTGTTTTTTTTTTTTTCTGACTATCTGAAGGCCCAATTGTTTACAAAAAAATTCACAGGCGGGCCTTATTGATTCCGGCATTTTTCTCGGACGGGCTCTTAATGGGCTGATAGTGCCCTCCGCAAATGAACACTATCGTGTTACGTGATCAACTTAAACCAGTCAGAATCGGATAAAATTTAGTGGTGAACTATAAGATATTTGAGCAACAGACAAATACTACATTAATTCAAAGTTTACCTGACATCTAAGTGGCAGACGGTAATGAACATAGCGGGCGCAAGCCAAATTGTGCTGCCATTGGAAAAGATAACAACGTCCGTTTTGTACTTGTGTGTTCCCCCGGAGAAAGTAAACTCTGCGCTAGGTTAAAAAAAGAGATACATCTGTAAACGTTAAGTTTAAAACATGATTGATTGGTACGTTGCCCAAAGGCAACCTTATGTTCCGTGAACAGTGACATGTCATATCAAATTGTTGACAGGAAAAAATTTTTCATAAAGTCACAAAATTGGAGGAATTTACTTAATAAATAATAAATAATAAATTATAGCTTAAAAATCGACCCCAGCTCTAAGGGAAGAGCTTTGATCTCAAAAGTTAAGACTGGTTTTCAACTCTCTTCATATCTCTTCATATCTATATCCCTTGTTTAAGATGGAGAATTTATCGCGTAAGGTTTTTATTTCACTAAGAGGTTAACTTAGGTACTATTAGAATACCTGTTGTAGAGCACAATATCCGGGACCCAAACTTTAGAGGGATCTACGTTGATCTCGTCATTCCACCGTAGTGAGATGCATTCCATGTCAGTAATGGGTTTGTCCATTCCTGAAGAACATTTTACGTGCAAAGGTCAGCAAAAACATTCAAGATGGATCGTGAAACTAAGGTCACGCAGAACCCTTATCGTGATAAATTCATCTGCCAAAATTCTGGATAAGTTGCTTCTGAAGCTTTAGTACTTTGAAACCGAGTTTTGAACATGTTTTCTATTTCTTAAATAAGGTTGACTCAAATAACACAAGAACGGTGGTGAAGGCCCAGCAAACTAACGTTCAGGCCAACATACCTCTCTAAACAAAACTTTACCCAACCTAAATAATTAAGTTGCTAAATTCCATAATACAGCTGATAATACCCACTAGTGCGTTTAATGTTTAGGGATAACATAAAAAGAAGAAAAGATCAGATGAAATAATTCAATTGTAAAAGGAAATGTAGTGTTTTACACTTTTTCAACTTAAATTATTAAATGATAATTGAGTACTTACCTGATTGTGTAGAGATGACTTGTAGGAGTTGCTCGTTGTCCTTCTGGATTAAATAAAATTGAATGTACACAAAAAATGAAGAAAAAGTGTCACGAAACTCTCCTTAAAGTATCTCTCAAGAAATAATATTATTATGTAATAAAAGTTCTTCCACGATTGTACTCAATTTACGGGAAAAAAGATTATTCTAAAAGAGGCTAGTCAAAAAGTATCGTCGTTTTTGGAATATTTCCTTTTGCTTGTGATTTCACACAAGCTTGCGTTGTCAACACAAGCACTTGTAAGCGTGGGTCGGCGACCTCTATTTAAAGTTAACATATGAAGGCACTGTGCCTCCAACTCTTCTTCTCCTACTTTGATTTACGTTATGGTTGAGCGTTTTTCTGCTGTCTTTTTCTACTGTATAACGTTCCCACTATTATGTAAATTTTCACTTGCTATACTACCAATCAATTATTTGTTTGAGTTTAGCTCTGAATGTGACTACCACCTGATCATTTCTCTTGAAGACAGGACGTGAGACTTGCTGTAGTTTTGAAACAAGTCACGTAACATCTCTGCTCCTCATTCAGTACTGCCGCTGTTAAATGATAATAGTGCGGAAAATATTAAGTTAGCACTCGGTTTGGACAGGCAAAACATGCGCACATGGATAAGCAGTTCATAATTACCGATGTCTGCATGATAAGTAAACCAATGTACTTACTTGCGCGCCAGAAAGGATAAAATTGCATGAAAATTCTGATGTATAGTTGACTTTATGTATTATTATTTTTTTTTACAATAACTGTAGTTTCTATGCGACTCACTTTAATCTTGCTCTAAGAGATACCGTAACATGTACCTTCTTAGGTGTTGTGAAAGAAATTTTTAACTTTTTTAATACAGGGCCTATAAAAAAACCCCAAATGTACTTAAAATTTTGTATGCGAAAAACTGACCGTCTGTTCCGGAAAGGACAAATCAAATCAAAGCATGTATAATTCTTTTAACATCTTCAACATTATAATCAACTTCGTTAAGTGAATCTGATAAAGAAAATAACAAAAGACAGGGTTTCTACATGAAATAGGATTCTAAGAAAATTAAAAGATGCTTTAGTCAGTTAAAAAATGAGCGCGGAAAAAGTATCCATTGATTTTTCATAAAATTGTTACACCTCCTGTTGCCTTCAATGTATTGAAAAGAAGAGATGTTAGGAGACACAGTGCAATATATTCATTCTTCACTCAGTCCGTGGGAGCGCACTTTGGACAATGTCAAAGCTTAGCGTACAACTTTCTGTTTCGCATTGCTGTGTGTGAAGAAGTTTAATCAGAACTGCACGTAAAACCAAAACATAGCAATTAAACTCATTTAAATTGCTGTGGTCACAACACACAACCAATGCAAACTTAACTCCAAGTAAATACGTGGTAATCGGTGCCAAGCAAGGGAAAACGGGCGGGAGTAAGCTGCGATTAGTTAAGTAACCCCGGAACCAATCAAAGCACTTAGTAAAGCATAACTTAAGCAATTCCAGATTACTATTCCAATAACCACTCTATTCTGGAATATAGAGAGTTAAAAGGGCTTACATTTCTTCAAGGTCTACATCGCAATAGAGAAAAAACAAGCGCCCGTGTGGCTTTGATAGCTCAGTGGTAGAGCATTGCACCGGTAACGCAAAGGTCGTGGGTTCGAATCCCGCTCATAGCTAATTTTAGAAAGAAAGATGTAAATAAATTACAGATGGCTTTCGCCACACGTCTCTGAAATGAAATATGGTGTAGTGGATATCGGGGCATGCAATTTTTTCTTTCATTTCAGAGACGTGTGTCGAAAGCCATCTGTAATTTAGGCTAATTTATTTACATCTTTCTTTCTACGTTTGTAAGGCTTTCTAGGCTTATAAAATTTCTATCTGTCACGTAACCCAATTTAATTTGGGAATTTAGCCATGAAACACACAAATGTCTCGAAAGAAAAATGCCCTGCGGATTGACCGCGCTCGATCCGATACCGCATCAATAAGTTGCCACGTATCCAGCGTGGTTGACCCGATGGTGTAGTGTTTATCACGCCTGACTAGTAACAGGGAGACGCGGGTTCGAATCCTGCTCAGGGCATGCACTGATTTTTCTTTCATTTCAGAGACGTGTGTCGAAAGCCATATGTAATTTTTTTACATCTTTCTTTCTACGTTTGTAAGGCTTTCTAGGCTTATAAATTTCTATCCCCAGGTTTCTATCAGCCTGAATTTTTTTTTTCAGGGTTTTCAGTAGTATGGCCGCACTCGCGTTTATCATATTTACCACCCAGGGTTTCTGTTTTCTTATTGGTCGATTAGCCCCTGGAGATCTCACTGGTTGGTACGTCATACCAAACAGGACAAAACTGAGACACGTTAATTCTAAAGGTTTCTTATGCTATAATTTGCTGAAAAGGTATTACATCGCAGTTGCTTTTAACATTTAAAAAAAATTGCTGCCACTGGGAACTGACATCAAAGAGTAGATTTTATAAGTGTCAATGAATCGGGCGGAGTTGCGCTGTAAAGAAATCTAATCATCTAAAAAAACTTATCTATAAAGATTTGATAACTTTTGCTTCTTCAGTTGTAGCTGCATTTTCTCTAACCCCATAATTCCATTCTATCTTTAACTTTTTCTCCTTATAGGTCGCGAAAAAGCTTCCTACTTTACACTTCTCATAACAAATGAAAATCTTATTAGAGCCACCTTAAGATCTCTTTAAGTAAGCTTTCTTCTAGTACGTAAAAATAATAGCTGATGCTTAATACGCTTATTGGTCTTTGGCTTCTGTGCTATTGGCTCTTCGTAAGTGTCAGGCTTAAAAGTTATAAATATTTGATTGCCGTCTTAATTTTTCGGATTTTCGCCACTCCTGCCGCGCCTGTGGTCATCTAGGGAAGAGAAGCCTAACGCGAATAATTAGATGATTGCATTGTACGTGTTTTGACTAGCGACTAGAATTGCAAGTAGATTTCAATTAAAAATTTTGTCCTTGCTTTCATACTCTACTCACTTTCTGCCAGTCAATCTATTGTCTTCAATAGCATACTTGCAATTTTGGCTACAGTCAAAAAATATATAACATTTGTCCGCCTTGATGTGAACTAATTTGCTTAGTTCCTCCTCAAAAACTCATACTGATATCTATATTTTTATGTTTGGATGCTAAATAATAATTAAATGTACAAAAATGAAAAATTAGCTGAAAGGTCAAGAATAAATAAAAAAAAAAATATTTTTCTTCTTATTCGTTAGAAATGTTTGCACTAGTGTAGAAAATATATCGACAATAATTATTATTTTTTTTTTTATCTTGCATGCTTTTTTTACTTATTTGAAAAAAAGATACAGATGTTGTAAATGTGAGGTTTATTTCTTAGTTACTTGTGAAGATTATATAGAAGTTTAATTGCACGATATCGATTTCGATATAATACCTTGAATAATGCCATACAAATACCATATATTTATTTGCTTTGTACTTAAATGGAAAAGTAGTACAGTCGAACTTTTTTGTTACGAGCACCAAAGGGACAAGGAAGAGCGTTTGTATTATGGAGGTGTCCGTATATTTTACAGAGGTAGAGTTATATAAGTTTTGGTCTCTTCCGGATTGAGCGAAGTATCTTTAAGGTAATTTCTGGGAAATAAAACTGCTCATAGATTTTCAACCAAACTTTGCTGGTTTGTTGTTAACCTTCAGGGAAGTTAAATTTGGAAATAAAAAGGGGGGGGGGGGGGGTCAGCGTATTCGTTTAGGAGCAGGAAGACCTTGTATATACCACATAATTCCTTGATAATTCCTTTGCGAGTACTGGAAAAGTACACGTTTTCGTTGATTATGGATTATTCTGCCATACTCTCAAACTAAGAGAAAAAATGATAGGTCACCGTATTCGTTTACGAGAAAACGATGTTTTATCCCTCTCGCGAACCAAGCCGCATAGAAAAAAGCCGCCATTTTGTTAATGTGCGCGCGCTAACTACGCGTAAAATTCTGCGCAGTAAGGATGCGCAATGCAATACTAGGGAATCACCTTAAGGGAGGTGTCCGTATTACATACGTATCCATAAGGAGAGGTTCGACTCGAAAAGACTACGACATGTTCCATTCAAGGATTATATAAAAATATATATAGTGGTTATAAGAAATACTTGCGCGATCATACACTTAGTGTGGCTACAGTTAGGTTGCTAATACATGGGTTAATCAAAGATTGCTTTACACAAGAACCGATTGTGTACAATTTTTCAGCGATGTTTCATCTTACAGTGAATTAAATGTCCGATTCTGTTAATCCCACCATAAACAGTGTTAGAAAGTGTTAAGTACATTCGTAACAGTTATCCTGCGAAATCGCGCTGAATACTGCCTGACAATAAGCCGACGAGATAAACGCACGCTTACATTTTCTGCACAGGTTCGATACTTCGTCGTTCCTTACAGCTTCTACTTTCTTCAATCGAGGGTGTCACTAAGAATGTTATTTTACTCGTATGGGGTGATGCTATATTTCTGTGTTTTCTATAAAATAGGCAAAACGGCCAATAACCGAAATTAAATTTACACAGTACATTTTGCAAATTGGCTTTTGCATCACATCGTTGCAAAAGAGCCAGCATTAAGGCTTTTACCTAATAAGTCATTTTACTGTTATATTCTCCAGGGTTAATTTTTTTAAGCTTGACATGACGTGAAAAAGAAAATGTACACAAGTTATCTCTAGGCAAATGTTGGCACGATTTCCTCAATGAAAATAAAAAATAGGGCGATGGCGATTCCAAAGCCAATGGCAAGAAGTGCCGAGAACCTTGCATCCTTGGATGCGTCCTCCGCTCTTTTAAGGTCATCTTCTTCATAGCGCTGATTAGTCTGAAAAAAATTGATTTTTCTTTGATTAGTTATAAGAATCTAGCCTTAAGCTGTCTAGCCTCCGGCTAAAGTTAAAAGAAAATTGGAAAGGGGTTTTATGCAAAACCATGCCCCCAAGGGCGATTTGCAATAGTTAGTCTACTTGGGATTACCACTATTTAATCGGAGGTAGCCCCCAGCGTTTTATGTCATTTTGCCTCAGTGAGTGTTTTCACAGTTTCCCTTTTTTACTCCGATCCTTCAGGCTCCAATTGGGATCTCCGCAATCTATTGCAGTACCCACACCGCTGAAAATCACTCACCAAAGGTTGGGATGGGAATAACGATTAAGTGGCTGATAACGTTTCGTTATCGAGTAACGTAATTTACGTAATACACAATCACAAGCATTGTCTCCTCACAGTCTAACGTGTCGTTGCAGGAGACGGAATCACACACGGTTAGGGTTAGAAATGCATATGAAGTGGTTTATACTGTCGCTCATATCTGTCTCCAGTCCAGTGGTTTATAAGGCGAAAAGCTATTTGGAGTATTACTCTTCACTAAACATATGGATGTTTATAAATTACCAAATGAAAACCTTCAGCAGGTAGCCAGCTGGTAGCCTTGGGTTGCTTTGGAGCGGTTTTCACTTGAGTGTCGAAAGTCATTTGCTTTTACTTTGGTTTTGCATTACTACGCTCATTGAAAAAAATATCGCGCCACTTTCTCAGCCAATGAGAAGTAAAACCAAACAATTGTGAATTTACTCGCGCACGTTTTCGCGCGTTCGAGTATCGATTGGTTTACTGAATTGTAAGTGTCAGTGGTGGTTGGTCGGAGTTATTACTTTGGTTTTATTTTTACGACACTCAACTAAAAACTGCTCTATATGGAGAATAATAACATTATGGTTATACTGCACATACCACAAATGACATAACAATTGCCAGAATGCCAAGCGCTGGACAGAAGAATATGGACACAATAGACAGTATTCGGTAGTCATTCGGAGGAGCCTCTCGGAGTGGTGCACGCTGCAAAATGGACAACAGAGGCCGTGTTAGTAGGAATAGCTAGTGGCCTCATTTTGATCTTTTACTTTGATAGCGATGGTAAGGGTGCTTTGAAAAAAAAAAGTTGTAAAATTTCCTTGAGCCTTGTGGCGACGTTTTTGTCAGTTTCTCATGAGAAGACTTAACATACATGGATACATACATAACCTTTATTTAAGTGTCAATGGTAATAAGCTAAATAGCTAATTGGGGACACTAAAATAAATATAAAATATAAAATATAAAATATAAAAATACTAATATTATATAAATAGATATAAAATATAAAATATAAAAAACACTAATATTATATAAATAGATAAATAGAAAAAAAAAAAATACTAATATTATAAAAAAGATATATAGTAGAGTGGTAGTTTAGTTCAATTATCACCACAATAAAAAAAATGTATTTTTTCCCGCGTGCCCGGTTAGTCCACTCACGCCGTGTGACGCGACCAACCTCATGGGATACCTGGGTATCTCCCCATATGATAATTGAACCTACGGTCGGGTGAATATCCAGATAGACAAAAACGAGAGGTGTTCGCTATTTAGAAGTGGCCGTTATTGGTCGAAGACTGTATTTACCAGTTCTTTTATATGAATGCTGATGTCCGGTATCATCCAATAAAATTCTAACTGTGAAGCGCATTGAGCTTTGTAAATGCGGTATTAAGACTATATCATTCATTTATTATTTAACTTCTTTTTAATGGTGACGTAGGGGTCCAAACTATTTACACTAGTGCATTTTAGATAGATTTTTGATATAAAGAATAGTGATTTACAGCTTAGCCACCTTCTCCAAGACACTAAGTTTTGTGGGAAAATATGTGATAATTGAAAAAAAAACCTCCACCAGCTAAGGAAAGGTTGTGCTTATTTAAACCTGGATTTTTCTTTAAATTATTTGGTAAGATATCGCTCCTGGAAAAAGGAAAAAAATAAATACGCGCTCCATTTGAAAAACTGGCACCTAAAATTATTAGTAAGATCGTCAGAACAGGTTAAAAAAAGAAACTTGTAAACGCTACTGTGAGGAAAAATAAAAAATAATAATTATTGTTCCTTCTTAGAAATTACCAGTGAATAACCTGAAATACGCTCTTTCAACCGTGTTATAGTGCTCGAATTTTTTTCCCAAGGACACTTTTGACATAGAAGCGAAAGGCATTATCTGTTGGCTCGTTACGAAAGGATATTAGATGGGAGGGAAATAAAATTAAACTGGAGGGTATTGTCGTATCTTTACCTCAAATTGCACACAACCAACTTACAATATAGCTAGTAAGGGTAATTGATTACAAAGCGTATAGATGTTTCCGTAGATGTAGCGACAAGAGTATTCTATTCTCCCCGGATGCGGTGCTATAAAGTCCAACGTAGTCACCCACCTCCCCACCCATAATCTCATTAGGTTGTCCCAAATTATTTTCCCGGGTTCTTACCTCTCGGTGAAGAGAGACACCGAAAAAAAAAAATAATAAAGGCTGCGCTACTTTAGATGGACAGCTAGATTCAGAATCCAACACCCAACCACCTTCCCCCCCCCTCCCCCCGGCCTCGCTCCATCCCTATTGAGAACCTAAACTAAAGCACGTGATGCTGTACAATGCATTCACAAAAATTATCGGCCGTCAACCAATTGCCTAAAACGGTTCTTATTGCACGAACAAACTGCGATAGACTGATACGTTTAAATTACCTCGTAGCCTACCTGTTCCTGGTGGTGGCCCTTTTCACTGTCCTGCATTTTTGTTTGTAAAATTTATTCCTGAAAAAAAAAAAAAAATTTCAATATGCTAAAAAAAAATACAATTCACTGACCAATGTTAAACAATCCAAATCTTCTGCGCAATCGAAATGGAAAGAATATCTCTCTATAAGGGGCATTATTTTTGTAATGTGCAGTTTGTTGGAACCCAGTCGACAGGAGTTAGGAGGAGTTGGTATAACTAGCCTGCTCGAGGCGCTCGTTATTGGGGAGCATCGCGAAAAACGGAATTAGCGCGAAGAACGTCGAGGAACGAACGAACCGAACGCCTGGAACAGGCTCCAGGAGAACTTTCCAACTTGTTCTCAGCATGCGCCAATTGTAAGGTCACGCATGAGATTATTATTCTCGCAGGAAAACTCTTCCTCTTCATAGCGCACTATACTCCACTTTATGGCATCTTTTGTCGCTTTGTGTTTTTTTTTTCGTTTTTTGTTTACAGTAACGAACGGATTCGGCCTGGGTTCTTTTTATTTCTAATCTACTTCGTGGAGAAAAATATGCGCGAAAGTAAACCGAGATCTTATGAATTTGTGCTCCACGAAACTGGTTTAACCAGGTCAGCATGAAAGGTCAGCATTTTGGAAAGGTGAAAATGTTACGTGATACGTAAATTTAGTGTGGTATAGTGGTATATTTGTATCATACAATACTCGCCCTTCGGGTTCGCCACTTATTCGAAATCTAAGCGATAGATAATCACTAAATTCTATAATTTATCAGAAGGTAACAGTTTTATATAAAGCAGTATTATTTTATAGCTTGGTGTCTGGCACATCGGAGTATAAGTAAAGATTAGCTTAGAGAACAACGGATAAACCAAGTGCTTGTGCTTTCCATTTTCACATTTCACACCAATCTTGTACCACAATATGCTATTCAACTTCTGGTCAGCAACAGGGAGGAGTGTGAGGGCTCTGGAAAAATAACTTGACTGCAACTCAAAAGTCGTATAAGTACTGATGCTTTCGAGTCCATAAAATACACTGAATAACTTTATTTTCAATGTTGCTAATAAAAACATTTCAACAGGGAGACCACGCCACAAATGTGGTTTTCAATGGGGCCCTGCATATAAAATAAATTACAGATTTCTGCTTTTCAGCTTCCCAGCTAATATTTGTAATCAAAAAGGCGGTTTTTTCTAGGGAAAAACCGCGTGTAATGGCAATAAAGATATATGTACCTTTCTTGAATCGAAACCAATAAAAACAAGCATACGCTTTGCCCCGCCAATTTTTTTTTTATAGTTACTCGAACGCATATTTTACGTGCCGTCGTCAACAACACAAATCAAAACTAATTAAAAGTACAAACATACTTTTTGCACATTTTAAGATGTAAAAAAAAACACCTGTTGTAGCGAGCTCTTCCAAAGAATGCAAGAAAAATGTATCCAAATAACTATTGATCATTTCTTTTTATCAATTTATACAACTGTTTTTGATGAATATTCGAGGATTCGCAGAAAACAAAATTAAACGTATATAAACCACAAACTTAATTGAATTATCAGTTTGCACGCAATTGACTTCATAAGCCGCATTAATTTGAGATTTTGGTTCAGTCAAAAATATAAAATCTGAAAATCTGATACAAAACAATAACATAGCTGGCTGATAGTTGATACTAAAATAATAGCGATAAATAAAAATATATTAAAAATCAAAGTTGATTAAACTTGTCGAAATGGATTTTTTACAGTAAGGAACGGACCATTATTTTTTTGAAGGGGGGGGGGATGGAAAATATTGAAAAAAATTGTTTGCAGGGCCTGGAAAGACAAAATAAATTGTTTGTAAACACGATATGTATAACAAAAAATAGTAAGAATTTCGGAAAAAAGTGTTTGCAGAGGTGCAAAACCTAAAAAAAAAGTTTGCAGAGGAAAATTTTTCATTCCCTCCCCCCCTCCAAGAAAATAATGGTCCGTCCCTAATCAAAATAATAGAGCCACTTTTCGATTCATCAAAAATAACCTTAACAAACAAAATGATAATAAAATCCACTGAGGTAGACGTAAAAATGGAAACAGAGTCATCAATGTAAAAGTAAAGATGTGTAAATTTTAAAAGCAAGAGTGGTTTCATTTCTCTCCAACTTTTTGGCCAGGAGGGGTGTTTATAGAGTACAGTGAGGGTGGCACTCCGGCAAATGAATTTTGCTTGGGCGATAGCTAGTTCTAATAATTTATGTTGTTATTGTTTTTCATGATAGCTATTTGTACAACTTGCCGACTGCAACACTACAAAGACCGTAAAAAAAGTGAGCCTGACAACGTCGAGGGCGCAGAAAAGGTCAGCGGTATTCCCAATTTGCAATACGTGTTTTCTTGTCTTGTGATTGGAGTGAATGTTAATGTCAAGTGGGTGTGTAGCCTTCAGATAAATACTTTTTACAGCTCTGAACGTACAGAGTGAGGAAGAAAGTACAGGCTAGGGTACAGTGAGCAAAAGTTCACTTTCGTTGTTCATGACTCCAAAACGAGAGACGACAAGCAGTCAATGATGCTCTAGGAAACCTGGCCAATGGACGATTTAGCCCTATACGTTCTACATTAAACGCTTTATGGGATGACATTTCCTCGACCCAGCAAAAGTACTATATGCGCAAGGCGCGGGAAGCCGTAACAGCCTCACTGTCGGTCATTAGCCCAGGACAGGAAAAAGAACTTTGGAATTCCATTCGAAGTGAATCGATAATTGAAAGAGAAGATGGTGATTCATCCAAACGTAAGCGCTTCGACACAAGTACTGGGCTTATTGATGTCTTGAATAAAGCGCATGATCAAGCAGGGTCCTGGCAAACCAAACGCCAGATTCTATCTCTTTTCGCAAATGATTTTAGCCGCGCAGAATTGCAGACATTAATTCCCGGGTTAACTAAATGGAGAATTGACCAGGCCCGTCTGCATGCTAATGAAATAGGAAAAGGAAAAATTGTTCCCGAAAAGCCTATCTTCCGAACAAGAATCGATCCCGTGAAAGTTGATCATTTTATAAATTACATTTCACGACCAGACCTACTTCAAGATGTTGCATTTGGGACAAAAACGCTAAAGCTAGACTCTGGGGAACGTATTGTCATCCCGGCTGTTATACGAACATTGATTCCCTCCCGAATTATCCATCAGTACACAAGCTATTGCAAAGAGCAAGAATTTGAGCCAGCTAGCGAGCGTTCTTTGTTTCGAATGCTTGAAATTTGCTCAGCATCAATGCAGAAGTCCCTTCATGGACTCGATAACATCACAGCCGAAGGAACTGAAGCATTCGACAATCTACTATCAACTATTGAAACGTTAATGGAGAACGGCGCAGACGAGCACTGGGCCCAAAAGATGGGGCAGGCGATGAAAGAGGCTAAAAGATATTTCAAGACGGATTTCAAGGCGCACGTGGGTAGAGGCGAAAACAGCAGCGACCACTGCACTGTTTATGCTCTTAGTGATCCTACCAATCTTGACTTTCGTGTAGAATGTCAGCACCCTCACGACACCGGTTGTGATAGGTACGAATCTCTCGATATGGTGTTAGAAGAAATCACAAAGAGACTAGAGGAGGTGGACATCACCGAGGATCAGAAGGCCAGGATGAAGTTTGAGAACAAGGCGTACATTCGAGCAGTTCATGCATGGAAGGCACATTTGATTCGCTCCGTTAATCAAGAGGAAGCTAAGCAGGACGCCCTTGGCCAACTTAACGAAGAAACGTGCTTGATAATCATAGACTGGGCAATGAAATATCTCGCCCAGCATTACCGGGAAAGGATATCTGAGTTTTTTGGCAAGCGCGGCAGGAGCTGGCATGTAAGTGCAGTCATAACCCACTTGCATGCTGATGGTAGATACGAAGTTGAGTGCTTTGTGCATCTCATCAACACGTGCAATCAAGACAGCTTTGCCGTGATGTCAGTCATTGAGCATCTGCTCTACACCATCAAGCTTGATGCTTGATACCATAACGGGCCCTTGATCCTCAGTCTTCCATACATTGGAGAAAGGACAGGTGTAACACCACTGCGCTACGACTTTTCAGATCCTCAGGCTGGGAAGGACATATGCGATCGGAAAACTGCGCCCATGAAAGCGCACATTCGGAGGTGGGTGAATGAGAAGCACGACGTGACAACGGCAGATGACATGAAACAGGCACTGGAATCCCACGGCGGCCTGAAGGGTTGCAGGGCAGCTGTTATGGAAGTTGATACCACCAAGGCGGCTAGCATGGATAACAAAATACCCGGTATAAGCCTTATTAACAACTTCTCCTTTGAGAAAAGTGGAATCCGCACTTGGAAGGCCTACAATGTTGGACCTGGGCGCTTTCTTTCGTATAGTGAACTGATTATCGAGAAACAAGGACACACTGGGCTGAAAGTAATCCAGCAGTTCGGTCCCAGAACGAAAGAGCGGGGTACTGTCTTAGAAAACACCAGGACTGATAGTGAAATCTTCTCGTGCGGTGAGACTGGATGCGTCCTCACTTTTAAGACAGAGGCAGAAGCTGATGCGCATATGGATTCAGGAAAGCATGTCAGAAAGTTAGAATCGGAGTCCTTGTATGATTCTATCAGAAAAAAGTGGGCTGAGAAGGTAACTGGTGTGAGCGTACCTATCTCTGAACAAGAAGCAAGTTCCGCACATTACGACAGACCCTCCTCTTCAACCGTTAAAGACAGGCGAACAGAAGGATGGGCCCTAAAAACCACCAAAAAGCCACAACGAATGACGGATCACGTAAAGAACTATTTGCAAAAAAAGTTCAACACAGGAGCAAGAAGCGGATTAAAGGCGGATCCAGTACAGGTATCCCATGAAATGAAGTTCCTCAAGGACGATAATGGACATCTTTTGTTTACTCCAGAAGAGTGGAGAACAGCTCCTCAGATAAACAGTTTCTTCTCAAGGCTATCAGCATTACAACGACAAAGTCAAACGGGAAAGAGCGGGTTAGAAGACACCAACGAAGAAATTCCAGAGGAAGACTTAGAGGCGCTGGAATCTGAAATTGCCCTCGAGGATTTGCGGCAAGCAGTACTTCATGACATGGATGTACCAAATCACCCCATTCAACTAGGGGAGAGAAACATTTGCGAGCTTACAAGAGCAAAGAAACTTAACACGCTGAAAGTGGCTGAGCTAAGGGAAATATGCCAAAGCCTACAAGTAGCAGTTGATGGGTCACTAGCAAGGAAACAATCATTCATCGAGCCACTGGAAACGTATGTGAAATCATGCACATGTTTCCAAACCTGGACAAGCCGTAGTTCACGCGCACGCTTTCTGAAGCGCGGTAGGCTTAGGCTTTTTGGTCTAGTAACGCATTTGACGGTATCTTTATTGCACGTCAAAGAAAGAAGTTTCAAATGACACTTATGCTGGATTTCCACTGAAAGCCCATGCAGTCTGCGTAGCAGGCGTCTATATAGTTTTTTAGCGGGTTTAAGAGAGTGTGCGATCGCGAGAAGGCCACGCAAGGATAAATAGATTTTTTCCTCCTCAATTTTTCCTCGCGTGGCCTCCTCGCAACTACGGCGCCTGCTAAGCAGGCTAAAGCCCTTGAGGCTATATAACCACATTTATGACGTCGCTTTACTTCTTTGGGTGTATTTTATGAAAGAAATATAAAATAACCACTGTGTGCTTACATAGCCTGATTTACCGGCATTCAGCAGAGTTTGGAAGAATCCTTTTGAAGCGCTAACATGAAAACAAACTTTCGTGTTTCTGTGAACGTTAACTAATACCCTAAGTACGTTTGTTATATAATACTTGTTTTCCATTCCGAACCCATTGAGGAGGCTATTTCAAATAACGTATTTTCTTTATTAATGTCCTATACATACTGCTTTCCGCTCGTCTGCGCAGTGGTTGCACGGGAAGTATACTTTTGAACCAGGAGCTACTGCTTCAGCATAATGTTTTGCAATGTCGAAACACCAGGTGTTTCTTACGGTCATTCAATCTATGATATTACATGTTTTTAGTTTTAATCCATTGTAGCGGATAGATGATCTGTTTGTCGCTGATTTACGGCACCATTTTTTCCTTTTTTATTACTTTGTACGGCAAAACTACAAACAAAGAGTATCAGTCATTTAATTAAACGTTGCTATTTAATTTTTTCTTGTGCTCCTTTTGTAAAAAATCCTGCTGAAAATTAAAGAGATATGTCACCAGCTAGGTTTTTTCAATAGCTCTTACGTTTTGTTATTTTCACGGGAACTTAATTTCGCGATAATGGAACGGGCATAATCGCTGGACTAAAGTTTCGCCATTTGGCCAAAAAATACATTAAAAGCCTTAAAAATACGTTTACGCGGGACTTTGTTTTCGCAAGCCCCGCGAAAATAAGTAACAATAAGATACTTAACTTGTTTTGAACAGCGGTTTGGCGGTAAAAAATAGTATATGGAATATTTAACATTTCTGCTTCAGGCACAAAAAGATCATTTGTGAAAACATTCCTGCTTTGCAACATTGCGTGACATTTTAACAACTTTCGCGGGAAAATAGAGCTCAGTATAAAATATCACGTTGACGGTTTTCACTGTTTAACCAAGCTAAATAGCAACAAGACGGTTTAAAATTCCACCCCATAGCCCAGGGAACAAAGCAATTTACTTTTATACGCCCCTTTTGTTGAATTATGGGCTGCAATCGTTGTAGTAGGAACAACGTAGTGATAACCTTCAAGAAAAATTTGGCGGGAAATATGTTAATTAAAAATTGAAATGTCAGTTTCAGACGCCGCTAACTCCGACTTACTTCTAGATACCAATTTTAACTGATCTGCATTTTGATAACAGCACAAAATACTATCGAGGGATGGTTTTATTTTCCAAATAGACTGCCGCACTTTTGTGAAACAGTCGACTGAAAATGACTCAAATTTGGGTCAAGCTCATTAACGATTCAATGACAATTTTTAACCCCTCGTAAAAAAATTAGTTTTAAAGCTTAGAAGGATTTACATATCCCAGTCAACTTATAAGGGAATAAATGTCATATAAAAAATATTAGAAGTCTGAGGACTCACACAAAGTGTGTTGTAGGCTCACCCAAAGTTGCCCAAAATTTCGGATATTTTAGGCCGTTGGAGGGCCCAAAATTACGGAATAGTGTTATCTCGAAGAAAAAAAGAACCTCTACTGCTGCAAATGCCACCGTTGCTAATCTTATCAGATAGCTTTTATAATGTAAAAAGATGAAGGTAAACGGCCGACCCCGATGTTTTGCTCCTGCCCGGTTTTCTCTGACAATAACACTTAATATCGGGCTTGGCTATAACAAGCTAAGGAGACCAACAAGCAAGCAATGATTAAAAATCCTTAGGCAGCGGCGTTGATAGAAAGAATAATGATGAGGATGATGCCGCAGAGGAGAGAAGCCAAATTCAGCCACTTGGCAATGTTTGAGTTTCTCAAGGCACCGTCGTAATCTCCCGAATCATATGAGCTGTCCACCTGGTGATAAAAAAAAAACACTGTCTTATTATTGTTTCTTTTCCATGTGCAAAATTTGTTTTCAGAAAAAAGGAGAACAAATGCCTTCAACGATGAGGATTGTAAAGAACTGTTAAAGACATTTCACCGCAAACATTGTCAAGTAAACAATAGGAAACAAAATGCTCTTTGGGCCATCTCTAACTACTTTTTGCTTAAAGAAAAATGTATATTTTCTTTAAAAGGTCATTGTTTGATTACGTTGATGAACAATCTGATTATGATTTTTTTTGTTCATGATTAGTTAGAACGTCAAGAGATGAAAGTTTCGCTCTATCTTTTTCGGTTTTAGTGTACACGTTAGCTATATAGCCTAATATTTAAATTAGCTGACAAATATGTAGAGAGTGAGTGACTCGTCAGACTCACATCATCTCGTGTTACCATGGTTACACGAGATAAAAAAAAAACTGACACAGAAAGCATTATTAGCGGAATAGTTACCCACTTTCTATTCTATATCGGGACAAGTCTCCTTAGTATTGGGTCATGTTCAAGGTTTAATAAAAGTTTTGTCTTACCATACAAGAGAACACAAGCGCGGCTAGCCCAATAGGCCAAGCACAGCACAGGCAGGTACATATTGATAACCCAATGTAATTTTGAGGACGAGGATTCGCCGGCAGGATGATGGTTTGGGTGGCCTAGGACAAAAAAAATCAAAGAATAAATTTACTACTGATAACTGAATTCTTATCTCTGTATCTTATTTATTGGATTCCGAATTCCTGGTTTTTCCAACCTACCTACAAATTCTTTTAGTATATACACACTCAGTGATCTTGGTGTTTCAAGCAATCTGATTGGTTCGCTATCTCGGGCTAATGAGCATTATTCACTCCCTACGGAGTGAATAATGCTTGATCCAAACTGAAACAAAATGGCCGGCGTAAACTCGCGTTTCGCCGGCGTTTCTGAATCGCAAATACTAAGAATACAAGAAGATGTTGAACCAGAAAAGACAAAAAAAGGCTAAGAAATTTGGCCTGATGGTTTTCAAAGTAAGAGAAGACTACATATTTCGCAATTTGCAGCACAATGTCCACACAACTCGAGTGCTAAAACGATAAACAATTGCTTACCGTCGGGCATCGGCAGAAATGAATACCGCAGATTTATCGGCAGCAACATCAAGTGTTATTCAACCAAGATCCTCCACAAATATTCAGGAAAAAGTCTTTGTTCAAGAAAACATCCAGTTTTCACCACAGTTCTGCAGACATTCAGTAAGCTTATAATCCAAACTTTCCTGTGGATCCTTCGCCAACTGCTCTATCAATTTTCAATTTAAGTGAACTTCAAAAGCTTTGATTCAACGGTCAAAATGTTTTGCAAGCAGGTTTTTGATCAGATTGCAGGTTTGAGTGGTGTTAAAGGACCATTTTGCTAGATTGTGACGAGGATTTTATCGAAGATTAACTAGATTTGCCATGTTTGAAGATTCTGTAAACTGTTTCGCGCATGTCGGTTAGTGCCGCTTATATGTACGTTTTCCACGCATGAATTGAGAGGTCAATTAAATCGACTTTTAAAAATAGACGAGTAACCAGGGTAAGACATAGTAAAATATTAAAAAGCGATCTCTGGTTAAAAATATGATGAAAACGAGCTTTCGAATACCAGACTGGTAGTCGAAAGCTCGTTTTCATCATATTTTTAACCAGAGATCGCTTTTTAATATTTTACTAAATCGACTTTACTGATGATTTCCTTCTGAAAACTTTGAGATCGCTTGTTGTTGAGATCACTTCGTGTGTATATACTAAAACAATTATTCTTTGAAATATTCACCTCGCCGCTCCGCGGCTCGGTGAATATTCTACCACTATTCACCTCGATTTCAAAGAATAATTGTTAAATATCAGTCACTATGACGCACAAGGAATGAGCTTGCTGGCCCGTATATTACCAGTACGAGTCACATAAACATAAAAATACGACATCTACACTAAAATATATTTGTTTGCATCTTTGAAAAAACTTCAATTCACGAGATGTTCAGATTGTCCTCAAATAGCGTTTTTGAGGCGGCATATGAAGCTAATAGATAAACGACAGGGCCCATATTTCGGTTCAACTCGTGGTTGCACTGGTCCCAAAGTTTTCTTTCTTTTTTCCAAGTTAGACTGAAGAAAGAAAGTATCTGGGACCAGGGTAACCCGTGGTGGTCAGACTGGATGGGATAAGGAAAAGTAACTCATGATAACAAGGGGGAGGTTCTCAAATAAAACTTCTTTCAAGGTTAAAAAGGTATAAAATATAAAATTACAAGCAAAATGTTATCAATAAAAAGCTAAAAGTACTTTGCTATCAAGAAGTTTTTAATATTCCGTTTAAAAATATCACACGGCATAGGTCTGGAAGAGATGGCCAATCATTGCTGCATTTATATTAATTTTATTATTGCGAATAATCCACGTGGTTACACCGTTATGAATTTTACAGTGAAAACCACCCCCTGTTGGTGACCCCTCGGATTAATGGTGTTCCACTGTAAATACCGAAGTCAATATTACCAAATCATATAAAAATCAGAACCTCGTCATATCAGTACAGTGGTATGTGGCTAGCCGTTCTTATAATTTATGAGTGAGTAATCAATTATGGATCATGTGATCCAAAACGTCTTTGGATTTTGGAGTATCACGGTTGAGCAGTTCCGATTTGTGCATAACAAACACTGAATGAAGATAAGAATTTTTACTTTTAAAAAAACTTACAGGCATGCCCATATTGACCACAGTGGTGCTTTGCTGGACTTGTGGTGGATAACCTGGCTGTTGGGGTGGTGGGTAACCGTATTGAGGTGGGTAGCCAGGCTGCTGACCAGGCTGAGCTGGGTAACCAGGCTGAGGTTGGTTACCAGGCTGAGCTGGGTAACCAGGCTGAGCTTTAGTACCAGGTTGAGCTGGGTAACCAGGCTGGGGTTGGAAATCAGGTTGACCTGGGTAACCAGGCTGAGCAGTGTAACCAGGCTGAGGTTGGATACCTGGTTGCTGTGTGTAGGGCGGAGGTTCCACTGCAAGCATACGTCATTGAAGGATAGAATTTAATAAAAAAAACCTTAACCGCGGGAAATAACCAGTGATGGCAAAAAGTAACAAAAACAATTTTACCAAGACATCATTATACAAGGTAATAAAAGTTTTGTAATGCTTTTTGTATTGTTTTGTGGGTCAGAAACCTAATACACTAGCTGTATAAGGCTGTGGCTACAATTTATAAAGCTTTTAGTAATTTAATGCGGCTCAAATGGAATGGGAATGTTAGACCAAGGGTTCAGTCATACCTGGAGAAACTTTCTCGCTGTCAGCCATTTCTTGAAACTCTTTGTATCAGATAATCTAAAACACTTTTAACCTAAAGGTGAAAACAGAAAAATGCAGATCCCATGATATATATTTCTTATAACCATTAGTAATAATCATTATATTAATAATTGACCCACCAGAGTTCCCTATGCTAGAAAGGTGGATAAGTTTAGAAACGCAATGGAACACTAATCAATCTAAAGCAAAGGTTTTTTTCAACCCAGTTTAACCTCATAATGCCAATTTGTTAGCAAAATTTAATACTTTCAGCGACATTTTACTGGAGGTGTTGTCTTTTGGCGAATAAATTTATTCCCAGCAGGAAATGACAAGTTTGACTCGACTTTAAAAAAAGCATGATTGATATTATCATGAACGAATTTTTAAAACCATTAGAATTCATCTGAACATTAAAACTCGATCATGCCTCGAGTATCCTAGTTTCTTGTCGCCATACCAATAATAGTACTTTTTATATTATGTAATGGGAGGTTAAAAAGAAATTCGAAACGAAATTCGGTGATTAAGTCTTCGTGATGCTCGAAAAAGTAACGGTTGGCTGCATGGAATGTCGCAGAGCGTTAGGTCTGGAGAAAATTAGGACGAACACGAGGAACACACTTCGTCTTGTAACTCTAAATGAAAACGAGGCTATGTATTTTTCCGTCCAAACTTGTGACTATTGCCCAATAAACTACTATTGATCAATGCTTTTTGTGTATTGTGCATAGAATTACGTTAAACACATTTACACTCCAGCCCACTTCGGTTAAACCCTGCAACCTGCCATTCCTTCTTTATTTACCATCTTAGTGAAATCTTAATAATTACATTAAACAATAAAGTACGGAATCATAAACACTTTTCTTTGGAAGCAAATAAATTAACTTAATATCAGTGTTATTAAATGAATTTCCGATTACTTTTCCAGTAATTTTCTAATGATTATTCAGTTTACATTTGAAGTCTAATTTATCGCTTCTACCAAATATTCATTTCGGAAAACTGGTCACTCCTTTTGAAAAACTGGATGCCTATCCTTGACCAGCAGAAACCGAAATTTGTGTCGTACTATTTTAACGAGTAGCCAAGCAAGAGTATTTTCCAAATAATGGGAAATGCCTGAAAATATCTTTATTTGCTGCGAAGCCTTAGCGTAGCAGCACATTATTTGTAACTGTCCGCGTGGGGCCTGGGCGCTTTATATATGCGACACACTCGATTTTCGACTTTTTCACTGGCGATGATTTTGAGTACATGCCGTACGTATGATCAAAGGCATGTAAAATGTAGAAGTTGCTTTTGTCGTTTGCGATGTCCTTTTCGCTAAAGAGCAAGAAGTTAAATTTTAAAGCGCTGCCGCGCCGCTTGCGCCTCTGTTCAGTACTTTATTATTATTATTATTATTATTATTATTATTATTATTATTATTATTATTATTAATATTATTATTATTATTATTATTATTATTATTATTATTATTATTATTATTATTTGTAAATGCTTCCCAAGAAACCTCTCTTGAGCAAGATGGTCTTTTCATCCTTTATGCGCCAGCTCTGATGAATAACGAATTTACGAGGCCTTCTTATAATTCACTTTCATAATTATTCATTGCTAAGTTTATTTAAAGAAAAATTTTACTTTCTGAGCCTTAAGCGCGAAATATGTAGAGCAAAAACTATGAAGATTATTTGCGAAGGCTGCACAAAAACGTTTTCATAATGACCTCGCGCTGGAATGGAACGAGCTTTGAGCTTTTTGACGTCATAAATTGGTGTTTCTGGTGGTTTTGCGATCGAACTGCACGTTCTATGTTATGTTACACTGCTTCAGCATTTCACCCGCTGAGAAAAATCATATCCTTTACATCTGAAAATGTGAAAATCCGAAACATTCCTATGACCTTCCGTTCCGTTCCTACTATTTTAATTATTATTCTTATAACTTACTTCGCAGCACTTTACTTGCTATCAGCAACTCCTAGTTTACATAAGTTTTATAATCCCAGTAGCAACATCGTCACAGAAAGCACGTTTTGAAAAAATTGGGCTATTTTTTCAAGTTTGCCGCTCGTATAATCTGTCTTATTCGTCCTCGGCCGTAAGAATGCTTGTTTAGTATTGATTTATTATTTCCTCTTTGGTGACTTTGATTAATATGTCGTGGTTTCTTTCAATTTGAAACTAATCATGTGTGTCAGTAAAATTACTTAATATATCACGACAACCCTCCTTTAAATACGGATAACGCTGTGTCTGAGATTCCTTTCTACTTCATTTCCAGCCGGTCTGATTAGAACACCCCAAATATAATATACTTTTATAGAAAGTTTAATAAAAATTTTCAGTCGCTTTTATTGTAAAAATCTTTTGTGACAATCTGCTGTAATTCTCTTAAATACGTGTCGTCTGGGCTATCATTTGAAACAATACAAGGGTAGATACATCTTGAATTGGCAATAAACAAAACAAGAAAAATGTGACTTTGCTATTGTAATATCATTCTGTTGAAAACCTATCAATACAATTAAGGAGCAGGCAAATAATCCTTTGCGAGTGAGAGTAGATTTCCATTGTCGCGTAGTTTTACGTACACAAATGTGCGTGAATTTTACGTGCGTGAATTTTACGTGCGGAAAATAAAGTAGAGGAATTATGTGGACGCTTGAGTCTGCGAAAACGTTCAGCCACACGTTCAACTGCACGTTTACTTTCGTGAAATTACGCGACGGTGGAAATCAACCTTGAGACTTTTTCAGTTCCTGTTTTTCTGACTAAATAGGTCAGCATTTCAGTTTCCCCTAAATGCATTTTGAATAAAAAAACAATGAAGAAACAATATAGCGCGAAGAAACAATATAGCGTCTGCTATAATGCATAACAAGATTTGCACGATTTTTCAAACTAAGAAATATAACATATATTGCATCAGTTCTTTACGTTACACAAAATCAAGATTTAAATCTGTATACATTTGGACTTTTTCGCAACATAAAAACATCAGAAGCGAGGAGAGAATCCTTTTGGAATAACACATAGAAACTTGGACAAAGAAGTGTTGTTATTTTACACAGGAATTCAAAGAACTCGGTTGTTGCGTCTATGAGGGAAGTTTTCGTGAAGCATCTATGATTATTAGGCTGGGCTTAGTAATTTGATATAATTTAGTTACCTCTTTATTTGCTTTCTAATATTAATTCCTGTTGCATATAAACATATATTTTAATTACAACACGAAATAACCTGATGCTATATCTTGGTGTATCAAGAATGCGGCAAGAAGACCTCGTTCGATCCCTTTTCCGAAAAAGATCCTGTATTTGTCTATCTCATATGTATATCACAAATGTTTAAACACAGCTTTTTCTATAACAAATGTCCGCATAAAACAAGCATCGAGCTTAGATTGGTATTACTTGATTTACACACATAACAGACTGGTTAAAGAAAATGCAAAGTAAGAACACGCTCAATCCGATATACGTTGTAATGTACCTCGAGGTGTACCGTAAACACAAATACAAACTAACAGGAAACCCGAGGAAGCATTTGATAGTCTGTTTTTAGGATTCTAATTGTCGAACTATTAATGATATGAACATAGTCTTTAGCTGAGTAGCAGATGTAGCGCAAAGATTTCCAATTCATTATTAATTTTGCAAAGCCCAGGAGTCCTACCCACTCGTGCGTGGATGGAGCACACTAAAACAGCAAGGTTTTTCCCTAGATTCCTGTAGTTACAGTTGGCTAAAACAGGCACCTTTAAGTATGATATCTTGTTTTAGTTAAAAATAACGGGACTAAACAGAATAGAAGTCTTACCGTTTGGCGACGAGAGTAGAAGTCCAAACGCGGAACTTAATTTGAAAAGCACAATCGAAACCGATGCTTTACATATCATGTCAAGCGAGTTTATATCTTGACAGAGGCAACGCCTTGACGAATAATTAATTGCGTTCGACGAAGAAGAACGCATTCCTAATTTCGTGCGGTGTCCTGTGCACATACTGGGTGTCCTGTGTATACCAAAAATTTTAGAAATTTTGGAGTTAGCAGAAATGCCTCGCTCTCATTTTATTGACCTCAATTGAATGCGCGTACACACGTGGGCTTACCATCCACGAGATAACACGTATTAACGTGGACCTTCACTGGCTCTCCGATTTGTACGGTTTTGTCCCCCCCCCCCCCCCCCACCCCACGGCATTTGAAAAATGTTCCGCGGTCCCTTCTCAGTGAATCTATCGAATTGTTTTCAGCCCTGGTGGATACTGCGCCATTCCATCATGCGTCCATCCTTGAAGCGTGACTAATTTAATGCGTAGTTTTACTTTTAAAACCTCAACGGTTTTGTCTGGTTACGTGTCACTTTTGAACAATGAAGCGTTTGCGGTCAGGTCGTGAAAATGACAACGTTTTGGTGCCAAACGATAATGATTTCTTCAGGAACTATCAATATTTTCAAGATTTGCCCACTCACCTCGATGAAAGTCTGCCCGGAAATAATTATTGCTATGGAACAAGAAAAGTTAACAAGTTTGGAAAGATTTATCGACCAGGAGTCGCTTTAGAGCAAGATTTTAAATGCTTGATTCATTGGTCCGAAGTTGCAAACCGTTGATGTTTTGAATGTAAAACTACGTGCTAAATTCGTCACGATTCGTGGATGGACGCAAATGGTAGTAAAGCACACAGAGTTGACTCAAGCACACTCCACTAATCTTTATTATTACTAGTTAAAAGCCTAAATTTTAATTGAAAAGGGGGTGTCCCCTGCGACCTGTGAGCTCGGACGACCAAAAACAAATAATCTCGTCTTAGAGCGGGTAGTTGTGAGCCGTGATTTGCCATAATTTTTGAGTATGAAACGTAAAATGGCTGTTTTCTTTCTCGTAGGTGAAACGTGATTCGCTTCACGATCGTGGGTCGTGATGTTACCTGCGAAGCGTGAATTGAGGTTTTAACTCACTCTCACTCAACCTCTTCGTCCTGTCATTTAATATAATTTTGAAGCCACCAAGCAACAGAAAAAAGCCGGTGCCTTTTGAAATAAATTTCAAAAATAATTATGTCTAGCGCATATACTTATGCATCGCAGATCTCCTTTTAAAATATGTTCTGTATCCTCTCTTTATATGGACGTGTCTCAAAACGACTGAAAACAATGAAACTCACGAGCTTGCTTGGCCAACATTGATGTTGACCGAGGGCTAGATTCTCCCAACTAGACCGGCATTTAAAAAGCAAGTTATCATATTTTTGTTTCGAGTTTGTGTGTTTATATGTGTGTATTCTCTTTACATGTAGTATGGTGGTTTGCATAATTTTTAATTTGTTAAACGACGTTACGTTGTAAGCAGTTTGTAAGTCGGTTCCATTTGTATAATCTATGTAGTACTTGTAAACAGCTTTTTTTTTCTTTGAGATAATAAGCCCATGTCTGTAAAAAAAAATCATAAACGCAGGTATCACAAGTAGAGGATTGTACTGTAAGTAGCGTCCGTATTATTTTATTGTATTGTAACGTATTTCTTAGTGTTGTACTGTAACTAAAATAAAAAATATTATATTAAAAAATAATCCAGACTGGCATCTAGACCGATCTTGTAAAAATGGCTTTTTTGTTAATAAGAAATAGACAAGGAGCTGGGAATGAACACTGATTGGCAAATTTGAGTCCAGCAGAGGAAGCTACCAGCAGAGATGAAGTAGAACTTGAGAAAACACTAAAAAAAATACAAGACAAACACTCAATACAAGACTAAGAGCGACTTGAACACATGGAAGAAATTGTGTGAGTCACTGAAGAGTCTAGTGTAATTGAAAACATACCTGCCAAAGGCTCGACCTTCTTTTGACCCAATTTTTCATCTCCGTTCGTAAATAAGCTTGCACCGAGTGCGAACCGTGTACATTAAGCGGATTTAAGCGAAGTTTTTAACGTTACTCGCATAAAAAAGGAAGTCTCACTCTGATCAACATTCCAGTCCAGAGATGTTCTTTCGGCCAAACAAAAAAAAAGGAAAGGGAAACTATATACAAATGTCCCAATACAGCTAACTGAAGATTTATGCACTGTTTGAAAGGCGGTGGCCAGTTTTGGGGTTCAGGATCCTTAATTTTTAGAAAGGGCTATGTACTGATTTCTTTCCCTCCCTTTTGGCTGGAGTGCTTGAGATGAGAGCGGTAAACTGTGTTGGTAGATCGACCATAAATAAGTAGTTTCCTCTGAACAACCTGCGTAGCAGGCGCCTGTGTAGTTTTTGGGCGCGCATTGGACTTGATGATAAGTTGATTGCAATTTCTTCAGTTATCTTATCGCCCGCTGTTTCCATAATGCGTAAAAACTCCCATACTAGTTCCACTCCAAAAACAGGGTCAGTTCGATTCGGCCAGAACCAGTTTTACAAACTGACAGGTACCATGAAATATTTGACGAACTGGCCATAAGTGACAAATGATAGGAGCCAGCAGTTTATCAACTGTTAACAGGTGACTTTTATTTCCATGTATTAAGTTTAAATATAGAGGCGTTATACTGCAAAACTACAAAAAGGAAAAAAAAAAGTTAAAAGTATCACCTGGTCTTGTAGAACAAATCTGTAATGCAACTTATTGTTATGATCCAATTACCCAGTTTATCAAAGCTATAACAAAATTCTAGGAGTCTGATTGGCCCCATTTGAGCATGCATTAAGCAATATATCATACCTGAGCACAGGCGTCCCAAACTCACGATTCGAGAGATTGATTGAATAAACGATTTATGTAAGCGTATGAAAGATTTATGCAAGCGTATGAATGATTTATGTAAGCATATGAGTGATTTATTTAAGTGCATCAAGATCATCGAATCTCCTATTTGTTCCTTCTGTTCTATTTATTCAGAAACAATCGATCACCTTTTTGTCCATTGTGAGCACTCTAAATCCCTGTATAGGGACATAAGAATCTGGACTAAATCTGCCGGAATTGTTTTGCCAGAATTGAATATCTCAAATATTATATTAGGTATAGACTCTGAAAAAAACAGCGCTATAATAAACCTTATTCTTACAGTGTTTAAACTTTTAATATATAAGTCTAGATCTGGTGGCCAAATGCCAAGTGTACAACGTTTCATAAATGAACTCAACTTTTATGAAAAAATAGATAGAAATATTGCCAGGAAACGAGATAAGCTTGCGTGTCATTTTAAGAAATGGTCTAATCTAGTATTTATTTTGTGAGATAATTAAACCCCTTATCTTTCCTTTATAAAAGCTTCCTGCATAAGTAGCGTAGTGACCACTCTTTGTTGTTTGTTTTGTATGGCACCAACTTGTAATGTAGTTTATGTAGATTAGGTTAATTTGATTTTAGTTATCGCAATTGTAATCGAATGTAATATTATGTAATTCAGTTGAATGTGATTTATTCATTTATTTATCTATTTATTTATTTTTGCATTGTATAACTGATTTTTTATGTTGTTTGTAACTTATAATTGTGCAATCAATCAATAAAAAAAAAGCGCATCGAGTGTGCCGTGACCGCTTGAAGTGCACGGTGTTGTGTTACAATTTAGGCTGTTGGAGATTTGAGCGCTCTATAAGACTTTGTATGGAGTTTAAAATAACGTAGAATAAAAGCGATCGACGAAATAAAATTTTACCTTCTTTTCAATAAAATAATGAAAATGTACTCACCTTTCTCGATTTTGGGCTATTTCATCATTTTGGGGGTTTTGGGGGTTTTTGTCGTAGCCTTCATAAGACGAATTTTGGCGAAAAAACGGCCTCGCGGCACGGCTCGTTCGAAATGGCTCTGTCCAGCCTTGAGTTCGTCTTATTAAGGCTACGACAAAAATAAATCACTCATATGCTTACATAAATCATTCATACGCTCGCATAAATCATTCATATTCTTACATAAATCGTTTATTCAATCAATTTCTCGAATCGTGAGTTTGGGACGCCTGTGTCCTGAGTTGGTTATTAGTCTTATTTGATAGTTGCACTATAATGGGTTCCTTTTCCATGCGGTTCTCAACTGTTGACTTTTTTACTTAAAAGTAATTAAAACGTATCGTTATTTTCTGCCTGAAAGTTTGTTATAGTTAAAATTATTTGGGAAAAGCATTTTTTGTAGTCCAATTTGGTTTACAATCGTACTCTTAGTTAAACAAATTACTCGGTCTTCATGTTGGGTTTTATTAACCGCTCGTATGATTACAGACTGAATTCAACTCTACTTCGTTCTATTACTTTATTGTTAAGATCGGGCTTGGCTATAAGAAGCTAAGGAGAATAACAAGCAAGCAGCGATTAAACTGCTTGGGCAGCGTTGATAGCAAGAACAATGAGAATAATGATCAAGACGATGCCACAGACAATAGAAGCTACATTCAGCCACTTGGCGATGTTTGCATTTCTCAAGGCACCGTCGAAATCTCCTGCGTCATATGAACTGTCCACCTGCGAATAAAAAAATATATATCGTGTTTGCTTTCTATATGCATTTTTTATTAAGAGGATATCGATTACAAAGACATTCCATAGCAAACATTAGCAAACATTAACAGGTTCACTTAGCGGAAATGTGAGGCGCGGTGGCCTAATGGTTAGCGCGCTCGACTGCAAGTCGAACGGCCCGGGTTCGAGCCCTAGCCGGGGCGCTGTGTTGTGTTCTTGGGCAAGACACTTTACTCTCACAGTGCCTCTCTCCACCCAGGTGTATAAATGGGTTCTGGCGAATTTACTGCTGGGGGTAGTCCCTGCGATGGACTGGCATCCCATCCAGGGGGGAGTAGCAATACTCTCAGTCGCTTAATGCTACAGGAACCAGGATAAGCTCCGGCTGTATGGGCCACTTGGCTCGGACACAAACTTTAACTACCTTTCCCTTAGCGGAAATACATACCCCTATCTCGTGTTACCATGTTAGTTAATTATTAACCATCGTTTTTGAACTGCTTTCTTGGTTAAAAAACTTGACATTTGCCAAATGATTTGCGTTACGATTACATTCAATATATGTATATTTTTTCAAAAGGGCATTGTTTAATTGCGTTAATATACAAACTGTTTAGTTAAAACCTGAAGAGATAATAAACTTTTCGCTATCTCTTACGGTTTTACTCTGCATTAAACCTTATTTTATAATTAGTATCAGTGTGTGTTTTGTTTTAAAGACCACAATGCGATGTCATCTTAATCATTCCTCGAAGCCTAAATCAAATATACGGCGCGAAAATTCAAACCCTCCCTATCCCTTAGCCTTTGACCAACAGACTCTTTCATTTCTAATTTTGCAAATTTTTAATTTCTTACCACAAATACCACATATTGAATGAGAAACCACTCAGGACTCACATCATATTGTATTGCCATGGTTACACGATTTTAAAGAAACTGACACACAAACAATTTCTTAATTTTTTTTTTGACTTTTAGAATAGAAACAGAAAGTTGGTTTTTCTGAACTCTATTGCGAAACATTTCACACTCTAGCAACTCTACGATCCCTCGTGGCTGAGGAAATTCTATTCATTTTTTTCTATTTTAGTCTACCTTAGTATTGGGTCATTTTCAAGGTCTACAGTTTTCTCTTACCATACTGGAGAACACAATCGCGGCTAGTCCAATAGGCCAAACACAACACAGGCAGGTGCATATTGAGAAGCACATGTAGTTTTGAGGACGAGGATTCGCCGGCACGATAACGGTTTGGGTGGCCTAGGACATAATCACAGAGAATAAAATTGCTGATAAATAAAATAAACGGCCAGTTGCTATGTCTTGTGTATATGAATACGTCTCTTTGTATCTTTTTTAATCTAGGTCGTAGACTTTTTCCATTGAATTAAAAAGACAATCCTTATAGATTATTGCTGCAAAATAGTTTAATAATGACGTGTGCAGAATAAGCTTGCGGCTGTGCATGTATGACTCTCACATAAACAGGAAACAAAAGGACATTTGGACAAAAAGCGTTTGTGGTAAAGAGCATACTGACTGCATGGGTAACCCTGAGATGTCAAAATGTAAATCAAGTAAATCCCAAAGTCTATGACTCACTTTATGATTATGAACAAACAATGAACATGCCAAGAATAAGTTGACGGTGATAGTGAAGAAATTATTCAACATGACACGAGCGTGGGACAAAGAAGTCTGAGTCCCCGACGGGAATCGAACCCACGGCCTCCCAGATACCGGTTGGGCGCTCTAACCAACTGAGCTACGAGAGACTCGTTGTGAGCTGGGCCATTTACTAGGTTGATATGTGACACGCGTCCTGCATACTGCTAGGATCAGCAATGTCGAAATCATCAAATGTGTAGTAAATAATAAAGATGGTAAATTTCAAGCTCGGTGATAAATAGTCAAGAAATTATTCAACATGACACGAGCGTGGGACAAAGAAAAAATCTGAGTCCCCGACGGGAATCGAACCCATGGCCTCCCAGATCCGGTTGGGCGCTCTAACCAACTGAGCTATGAGAGACTCGTTGTGAGCTGGGCCATTTCCTAGGTTCACAGATAAATTTAGCAGTTTTGGGAGATCTTATTATCATGATTACAAACGACAAAATGGGGCCTTGAAAACTACAGTATGGAGATCAAAGCTAGTAGAGTGACAAGCGGACATGCAGGGATATCGTTATGAAACCAGGCATTTTATTGTGGATCAACCACGTTGTAAATCTCTATAAGGAATCTTTAAAGCGGGACCCGTCCCCTTTGCACATTTTTTTTATTTAAGTGTAAGTTAATGGATCATGCAATCCAAAAAATATCTAGAGTTTGAAGTCTATATTGGAGTGTCGCGGTTGACCAGTTACGATTTGTGCAAAGCAGAAAAATGAATAAAACTATTTTTTTTTCTTTCAAAGTAACTTACAGGCATTCCCACATTGACCACGGTGGAGCTTTGCTGGACTTGCTGGATAGGCTGTAGTGGATAACCTGGCTGCTGGGGTGGCGGGTCACCGTTTTGCGGCAGGTAGCCAGGCTGAGCTGGGTAACCAGGCTGAGGTTGCATACCTGGTTGCTGTGTGTAGGGTGGAGGTTCCACTGCAAACATACATTATTGAAAAGATAAAATTTAATTTAAAAAATCTTTAAGGCGGAAAATAACATGAATGGCAATATTTTTAACCATTTGTTTCTTTTAAGTGAATGAGCAGCGCAAGAAAAGTGTTTTTTAAGCAAGGATTACGAAGTACTGGGCCACCAGTAAATTATGTTACCCTCGTTAAATAAAGTCTTATTATTATCATCATTATTATTATTAGTTCTAAACAGAACTGTTGATGGTTATTTAAAATTTATAAAGCCTTGTGTGCCTCCACCGAATGTTGATATACATGTCAAAACCTCACCACAACACTTTTATCGTAAGCACTTAAACTGAATTTCAAATGTGCATAGAAGTGTTGGTCGACACACTATTGTTAAGGCGGTGAAGCTGCGAATAACCGTTCCATCCACTTCTACTCACTCACCCCCCTCCCTTCCCGTTTCTTTCTGTAGCATGGAGCGGGAATGTAAGACCCAGGGCTCAGTCATACCTGGAAAAGTTTTCTCACTGCTGGCCATTTCTTTAAATTCTCGCGGTTATCTGTAAAGGACAATTTAAACTACGTTTTACCTGAAGATAAAAACAAAGAATATAAATCCTTTGATATTTAAAGACAGTCTTATCAACTGGACTTGGCATAATTATTTATTTCTATAAAGTTTCTTACCGCAAAACTTGTACGGCACTCAACAGATAAAATTGGCAGTTGGCATTTCAAATTTTCTTACTATTTTTTAGTTTACATTTGAAGTTTTATTGATCGCTTGTGCTTATCTCATTTCGGCGAGTAAACCGGATGCCTATCGTTGAACAGCAGAAACCGAAAATTGTGTTCTGTTTTGGGTAGCCAAACAAAAGCATTTTGATAAAACTGGCCAAGTCTGTTAAGGTTGTCACCCGTGATCTGTCTTAAGCCGGCGACACTTGGCGATTTTATTCGCCGATCGCGGCGAATTTGATCGCCAGCGATCGGCTAATAGATTGCCGATATCTGACATGCCAGGTATCGGCGATATTATACGCCAGTCGCGGCGATCGGCGAAAATCGCAATCGCTGCACCGGGCACACTTGTGCGGCACAGGGCACACGGATGCGGTTTCCCAGTCCAAACGGCCCGGTTTCGAAGTGTTTACACGTAACATAATTTATCTGACCGTATTCTATGCGTTTTTAATTTTGAATGTGATTGCATAAGGCAAGCGCTGCACTCCGTGCGAGGTTCACCGTATTTCCACCAATTTCCCGCCAAAAAACGTAACTGTTTTTTCAAATGGAAACGACTTCGCTGTTTACACGGCCAATGAAACAGTATCATTTTGAAAACGCTCCACTTTTGACAGAGTTTTCAAAACGATGCGGTTTTAATGACTTGAATTTTGCTCTCGATCGCCACCGTGTAAACGAAAGGCGCAACCAAGCAACGCAGTATTGCGAAACCGTGTCCTTGTAAACAGTGCCTTTACTCGTCCTTAGCCGCAACCCAACATCCTTGTTTACTTTTATTTTATTCTTACTCTTTTGGTAACTTTGACTATCGTTTTGAGGTTTCCTTCAATTTGAAAGTAATCTTGGTGCACATGCTGTCTGTTTTATCATTTGGTAGTACAGACAAGTCTAGATACATCTTGAAATTTCCAGCAAGAAAACAAGAAAAGAAAAATGCGACTTTGCTGCTGTTGATCATTCTTTAAAAAAAGCCTATCGGTTTAATTTAGAAGCAGCCGTATAATCCTTTGCAAGTAAAGGCGGATTTGTGCGTAAAATAGAGAAAATGTATGGAAGGCTTGCTTCTGCGGAGAAAGTTGAACAACATTCAACTTTGTTCCGCATACGCGAGATGTCAATACCGTTTCTCTGTTTTATTTTACGCACATAAAGCCAGACAATTCAGGCCCGTCGTCGCCGAACGTGAAATTACGCGACATTGGAAATCCACGTTAAGACTCCTTCTGAGATTAGGTCGTTATTTCCCTGTCCACTTTGTGCATTTTGGGTAAAGATTTGCATACCTCGGTGAACTAATACAATATCGTCTGCAATAACGATGTCGTTAGATTTTCGAAACTATGAAATATATACATCTTATTCGATGGTTAAGCATATAATACGCGCAGATATTTTGAGAGTTTAGTAGTACGATTAATGAGCAAAATGTCCGCTCGTACGTATATGTTAAACCGTCGAATAAGGGATTTATTTTTCCACTTTTTTGACTCCGTATTCCGTAAGTTTGTCGGTCCCTATTTTTGCCCTGTTCTACAGTGTAATAACCTGGCATATTTTGCGCGTTCTTTTGCCCTAATATGGTAAAATGGTGCATTAGTGGAATAATAACACCATATATTGCATCAATTCTCTATGTACAGAGTAGTAAATATTTCAACGTACAGCATAACATTTGGACTTTCTCGCAAAATAGAAACGTTAGGAGCGAAGGGTAATCCCTTGGAATTACGCACAGAAACTTAGACAATAAAGCATTGATTTTTGAACATTGTGATTGAAAGAACTCTTTTGATCGATGCGTCTATGAATGTAGTTAACACGAAACATCTATAATAGTAGACATTACTATTATACGAGTTAGTACACTTTTGATTTCCTTTCTGATATGTATATATTAACACATATTTCAGTTAACAACAAGCAATAACCCAATGCTTAAGATATATCTTAGTGTGGCAAGATCCTTTCGATCGTTTTCAGAGAATTGTTCGTGTGTTCTGTATGCTTCATCTGTATATCTCTAAAGTTCGTTTATCTCATTACTAATTCAGTCGACACCCTTTCCCCTCCTTTCCTATAAAAACTCCACGTTGAACATGCGTCAAAGCTATCCGCTACATAGACTGGTACATTAAACTGGTAAGAGAAAATGTGAAAGTGAGACGCACGCTCAACCAATATACGCAGTGGTATACCGCGAAGTTTACCCCTACAACCACACAAAAACAAACTATCAAGAAACCACAGGAAGCGTCCGTTTTAAGAATTGTAACTTTTAAATTATTCATTATATGGACATAGTCTTCACGTAGGAAGTAGACTTAGTGCAATGATTCACCGATTCACTGTTTCATTTATAAATTTGGCAAAGCCCAGCAGTTGTTCCGAATCGTGCGTACCAAAAGTAGCAAGCTTGTTTTCTAAAATCTATACAGTTACAATTGACTCACACAGTATAGCAAAGTAAAAATTACGAGACTTAACAGAATAGGAATCTTACCGTTCTGCGAAGAGACGAAAAGTCCGAAGGCGGAACTAGAAATGAGAAGCACAAGCGAAACCAATACATGCAAAAGTAAATTACAAATGATGTTAAGCGAGTTTGTAGCACGAGGTAACCCCTTGAAAATATAATTTATTAACTCATAATTGTCAATCAACAAAACTGTCAAAATTTACGAAATTTACCCTTTATTTAAGTATTTTCTCAGAAGATTTTTACATCTGAGAAGAAAGACATACCTCTTTTGAAAGGTTATGAAACAGGCGCCTTATTATAAGATGTGTGTGCTGTGATCTATGAGTCCGTAATAACCGATAAACAACCAAAATATATTCCTCTAAAATCGGGCATTTCGTAAGCCGTGATTTACCATAATGTTTGGGAATGAAACGTAAATTGGCTGTTTTCTTCCTCGTGCTTGAAATGTGATTCGCTTAACGTCCGTGGTTCGTGATATTGCCCGTGAATCGATAATTAAGATTTCTAACGTGTAATTAAATGTGATTTTGTAGTCATCAAGCAAAATTTCGTGAAAGATGATTAGCCAAAAAATATGCAGGTGTCAAATTCCAAAATTATTATTGCCTAGCGCACAAATGTTCGCATTGCAATCCTACTTTTCAAAAGATGTTTTAGATAATCCTCTCTTGATGAAACTGATTGACCACTCGATATACCGGAATTTGCTTTGTCCTGTTTACACTCGTTTCCAGTGTCGTTTAGTCTATCACGCTAAACATTAGGCTACCACCGACGACCTGGTGGGCGGCGAAAATTACCACACATCGACCCAGCCGAGACTAGTGGTCGCGATCGAAACCGGACTTTTCGATCTTTAAGCGCGCCAACTGGGAAAATACATTACACTGATGACTCAGCTGAACTCGATGACTCAGCTGAATTCTTTGTAGAAATTAACTTCTACTCTGATAGAGAAAGTTATTAACTCCTACGCTACCAACAAACAAGTTGAAAGAGGCAATACCGAGTACGTATACAAATGCAATAAACTAAGAAAACTTATCTGCTTTCTTTCACATTGTAACTGTAAATGCCGTGAAGAAACGTTTGGCCTAGTTTTTTTTTTATTTACAAAAATTATTAAACAGTTGTGTGACATGCATGGGCGATGTTGGTGAAGTTTTGTTTCAGTCGTGTACGTTCCACTTAATTTCATTTAATGTTAACACAGTAAAAATACATCATAAATTCCTTTCCACTTGGTTTCTTTTAATTGTTTGTACGTCAAATTTATAATGAAAGCGACGTGTTCGGTCATATGTGACAGACCACGATCAGCATTTATTAAAAAACCCAGCATTGCCCGTACATAACAACTGTGTCTGAGTTCCTGTGTAATTTTTTAAGCTTTTGTCTGGTGAAGTCCGGCGTAAACCTTACTAACAGGTAATTATTAATGTTGTTTTAACTGTTATTTTGACATGGGAAGGAAAATTAATTTATTAGGTTGAAAATCTCAGTACTATACATATAGCTATTTCGGAAAAATGTCCAAGTATTTTAGTGAAGTTGACGGAGTCATACTACAATTGGAATTGAGAGTTCTTCCCACAATTGTACACAGCAATAGTTAGCTTTTAAAGCTTGCTTTTACAAACCTGATAAATAAGGTGTACACATAAGCATACGGCAGTTACAAAAAGCAACAGTAAAGGCATTACGATCAACATTTTTTATTACACAAGTAATATCACGAGACAGTTCTGGGCATGACTATGGGTAGTCGCTAGCAAGTACCAACAGAAAACAGGCGACTTTGTTCGCTTGAAGACCAAAAGTAGAGAAGAAAATAAGTGTTGTGATTTGTTGAAACTTATAACGAGATGTTTCTTCGCTTCATTCTAAGAAACTTGTTCAGTTATGTCTGGTTAAATATCAATAAAGCTTTAACTGCTGGCTGTAAACAGTTTCAAAGGCGGAAGTAAATTGTAAAAAATTTAGTTTAGGAACTTGCTAGAGTTGTAAAATATTGAACGACCGCGACTTAAACAATTTAAATCTTGAAGTAAACTAAAATCAGCGTAATGTTAAAACATTATTATTGAAAGAAATGAACTGAGCCATACGGTTAAGTAAGCAAGTAGAGTTGAAGAAAAAAAGATAACATTAATTATAAATAGGACAAAAAATCTTTATCCGACAAACTGAAGAATCTTGTATATATTGGAAAATCACGGCATGTTAATTTGAACTAAAAGCAATTACTTGCTTCAAGGTCTTTATTCTCACGAATGTATCCAATATTTTCCACAACATGGAATAGTATTACATGCTGTTGCTGTATGTTTTCTCCGCGAGCGTAGAGGGGCCGGGTCTCTCTCCGTTCCATTTTTCCACCATGGTCATGCTGTTGCTGTATGTTTTCTCCGCGACGGAGGGGACCGGGTAAACTATTTTTTGAATTTTTCCTCAGCTGTGCTAAATATTTCACTTTAAAGGGACTATGTCACGGAAATTTCAAAGATTTTTGGACTAAACTGTTCTAAAATTAGTGGTAGCGCAACATAGACCTAAATAAACATTATCTTTGAACATCTAAAGGAATAAATAACCTTAATTTGCGGATAGAAATCGAGGAACGGTTATAAATATCGATATTTCCCAGACGCGCGTAAACAATTTAAAAACGTTTTCAAACTGCAATCCGTTTCCATCCAATCCATCTGCAGCCAAATCAAAGATGCTCATTTACAGTTTCAGTTCTCTAATAAAGCAATTTTTTGGACTTTTGCAATTAAATGGACTATTATTTTTAGGTTTCCTGGGACACAAATGTAAATTGTGGCTGTTCAAAAATCAGTTAAAATGCCGTGACAGAGTCACTTTAAATTTTTCTTCGCGTACCATCTCCTAACCGTTAAAGAATCTCTTCATTAAAAAACGACAAAAAAGCAAAAAGAAAATCACTTGATATCATTGAATTCATCAAATGATAGTTAATAACTATGACCAACTATTACACGTTTCGCCTGGTTGCTGTTGTTGTTCAGTTGAAGAACTTAAATCTAGTATTAAAAGTGTTAGCGTTTAATAAATAAATAAATAAATAAATAAATAAATAAATAAATATAATGCACATTGGACTTCCTTGTAAAAAAAGCTTACTTTATAACATGTTTCTTTCGGTGTGTAGACAAACTGTACGTTAAACAACTAAAAGGCAAATCTCTGTCTGTTTTTCTTACAGTTGGCGATTTCCTATGTGTTCTTTGCTAGTTGAATGTAAAGGCGTCATAAATTCACTAATTTAAAGATTAGAGACACTGTGATAGAGGCTGATGGAGGATATAGGATACGGTTTCTCAGGTATTGTTATAGTAAATAGCTACAATCATTGACAAAAGTCGTTGGCCCACCCAACCCCTCCCCCCGTTTCAATGTTGGATAGTACAATGTGCCTAAACTCCTCGTGAAGTGCGTTTCAGTTTGTGAGCAAAAGTAAGCAGCAACTGCAGGCATTATTTTTTTACATGCTACGCAACATTGCAAAGGGGGAGAGGGGAAATTACTTAACTTTTATATGTTACAAGTAAGAAAAACAGCAACTGCGCCAACATTCTGTCACTGATTGTAGCGTAATCCTATTCAGACCGGGCTTTTTTGGACCTTCTTTGACCAGAATATTTTTATAGCAATCCGCACAGTAAAACCTAACCTAAGACGTAATTATAGTATGTTCGAACATCTTTCCAGAAAACCACCCAAAATTACATCAAAGTACGCAAAATTAATAAAACTGTGCGTTAAAACCGTAAGAAGGCAAAAATTAATTGTTTTAAAGTTAATTTTCATTAAAAGAAACATGAAAATTACAAATTCGGGAAAACATGCCTATCGAATTGCCGTTGCCATGGTGATGTCAAGTTCCTGACACAACATCCTATCCTACCAAATTATTCCCAGTTAAATTTAAAATGGAGAACATCACTTGGAAACACTTAATGAATTCTTTAGTTTCGGCGTTTAGGTCGGAATTCAAGCAACTACCCCAAAACTGAAAAAAAGGTTGCGTGTGTCGTTACGTGTGTAAAGCATTCGCGTACAAACTCTTTGTTGTTTCCAAATATGGTACTTGGCAAAACTGAATATTCGACCGCTATCAAACGCGCGTTAAACGTTTCATCCATTATGAGTTTCTGTCAACTTCTACTAACCGCACTCTGACGCTGACTGACTTAAGCGCTCGCTGCCGAAACGACATTACCAGCAACTTAATGTCCACTGCTCAGTTCTGTTTCTATAGTTCAAGTCTTTAATATTTTATCTTTTGTTTGTTTGTTTGTTGACTGTTTGATTTTAGCATAGGTTTTGACTTTTGGCTAATTGGTTGAGTAATTCTGCTTGAATGACATTTCTGAACCATAAAACATCCAAATATGCGGCACCTTAAAGGAGAAGTTCACTCCAGAATGGCCATTTATTTTCTTTACGCCAAAAAAAGTTTACACAAAGATTTGTTATTCACCAAAATTTTAGCCTCCAATGTGCGCTATAACCCTACGAAATCTTTCCAAAAACTCGACAACTGAACACCGCCATCTTGGAGCTGGTAATGTATGCGTGACGTCAAAGAGTTCAGCCTGAAGTTTGGCGGAAAATTAAATACACGAAACTCCTTGTTTCTTCGAAGTGGCTTTTGTTTGTCAAAATGCCTGTTTGTGCAGCTTCATTTTGCTCAAACAGAACTCCTAGAAATACAAAAAACAAGGAGTTTCGACTATTAAAATTTCCCGCAAACCTTCAGGCTGAGCTCTTTGACGTCACGCACACATTACCAGCTCCAAGATGGCGGCGTTCAGTTGTCAAGTTTTGCGAAAGATTTCGTAGGGCTATAACGAACGTTGGAGGCTGAAATTCTGGTGAATAACATATCTTTGTGTAAACTTTTTATTGGCGAAATGAAACTAAATGTCCATTCTGGAGTGAACTTTTCTGGAGGACTAGTGTAAAACCTGAGGGGTGCGTTGTTGTTATAATTGTAGTATTATTGTTCCTATTATAGTATTATTTTTGTTATAATATATATAGAACCTAATGCTGTTATGAAATGAGTAATATTTAACCTAGTCATCGATTGGCAATAATTCTCATTTGTTTAATTGACTCATTAGGCTATGAAGGAGGATCGAGTTTTGGAGCGGACCGTAGTTGTCAAAATAACTCAGGATTTTCTTCCCAAACTGGTTTCCAAGGTGGAATATAGTATTATTATTAATTGTTATTATAGTATTTTATTGTTATAACATTAAATATAATCCTATAATGAAATAAGTCATATTTAGCATATTCAACTATTGGTAATAATTATCAATTGTTTAATTGATTCATTAGGCTGCGATGGAGGATTGAGTTTTGGAGCGGACAGTAGTTTTCAAAGTTTTTCAGGAATTTCTTCCAAAACTGCTTTCCGAGGTGGAAGCGACCTTGATTTGGGTCAACTTCAGTTTCCTAATCGTCTAGCCAGAAAATTCGTTCAGTCACATGCTCCACGGACGAATCAACTAGGCGATGTCGTACTGCAGGCGCCTGGGGCACCTGGCCTGCCTCTTCAGAATGTAAACGCAACTCAGCAAATGCTGCATTCTTCTTTGACCACAATTAACAATGTAAGAGCATTTAAGACGGAATCCACTAGGAAGTCGAGTAATATTTATTAAAGTTGGACAAAAATCAATTTCCAGAATAATTTAAATCCTATTGCGTTATTTCCTACCCTTAATAAAAGGTAAAGATGTAAGTAATTATCCGTGATAACACCAACAACAATTTCTTATTAGAGTCTGAGAAAATGAATTTCAAAGTTCACAAGGTATGGGCAAAATCTCACGTGTAGCCATTTTGTAAATTCGTCTTAAGCGATTCAGTGGAATTCAGCGGAACTTCAAAATGTGTTTTCGATGTGTGGTGTTGTTAGAAAAGATTTCTTTTGATAAGATATTTGAAGCAGTAACAAAAAAGTTTGCAATAAGGTGGAAATAATTCTGGTACAACAATTTCTTATCCGAGTCTGAGAAAATGATATTTAAAGTTCACAAGCTATGGGCAAAAGCTTACATCTTTTAAGAGATTCAGTGGAATTCAGCGGAACTTCAAAATGTGTTTTCGATGTGTGGTGTTGTTAGAAAAGATTTCTTTCGATAAGATATTTGAAGCAGTAACACAAAAGCTTGCAATCAGGTGTAAATAGTTTTGGTACAAAATTTTGTCCAATAACTACTCGAAGTCCTGGCGGATTTCCTCTTAATACGTTTGCACATAGCAATGTTACAACTGCGTAAGAGAAAACCAAAATACGCCTTTTTAAAAATGTTGTTCAACTAAGCATAACATAAGCAAGAGTTTATTTATTAATTTAATGAGAAGCACCAGTTAATTTAGTCATGCCATTAAAATATTACTAATACCAGAATTTAATGTGTTCCGGTTTATAAATAAAATTGATAAATCGAATGTTGTTAAGTCCAGGCAGACAAGAAACCAATCGAATTCGAACTGATGGGCCTTGTACCATCGGTGCCAATGCTCTACCGACTAAGCTCACATTATGCCGTTAAGTTTTGAGCAAACTACCTTATTATAGGAAATTAACGATACATGTTATTAACACGAAATTCAAAAATTCGCGTTAATTTTATTGATATTAATTAATCTAAACACGTTTACTATAAGCATTTAACCAGAACTTTTCTTAAATTCGCGTTAATTTTATTACGCGTACATTTTGTTCGCGTTGTTAAAGTGCTTCGTTATATTCCTATAATAAGGTAATTGAACAACAATTGGTAAAGATAAGCCAAAATAAACCCTCACACTTGTAATTATCAATGGTTCAAATTGGCAACCTTAATTTAATTTGTGGCACCCAATACCACCACCTTTTTTATGTCGAGGTCACGTGACAGGGTTTCTCCAAATGTACTATTGTTGCTAAACTATATCAGGACTGTTGTCTTTGGAGTACAGGGTATGTTTCCAGTTATCAAATCTAACTCAAACTAGTGAAAAGCACATTGGGCGTGAGTTAACCATAGTTTGTATCCACTAATTCTATGTTTGTGTTATTTTAGAGGCAAAGACCTGTTGTAGTGCAGCCGGCGATTCCTCCCAAAACTTGGATGGGAATGTCTATCTTTTCTGTTATTTTTTGCACACCGTTTGGAATATTAGCTGTTTTGTTTTCCTGTAGGGTAAGTACATTAGTTTTGCTGGCATGTCTCTTTCTTTAGTGTAAGAGGCTCTTTATTGGTTGAACTGCTCCAATCAAAAAATGCCCTGATTCAATTCTGTAAAAACGCTTAATTTGTTCAAGTATTCGTTTGGTTTGAGTAGTGGCGATGGATAAAAATGAAAAACGCGTAATAATTTTAATCACCCTAGCATAAGAAAACCTTCAATCCTGGTCAAATTTATATAGTGTTTAAAACATATTTATAAAAAAAAAAAAAACAACTTACCGAAAATAACCATAATAACAACTCAATGTTTGTCAACATCCCAGAAATGGCTGCCAGCGAAACGCACTCGTGTAACATTTCTGAAGTGAGTTTTGATATTTAACCGGGGTAGGGAGGGGAAGCAAAACGCAGTGTTTCAGCAACTATGACCAGATTGTAGACTGATTAAGTTATATACAGCTTAATCGTGAATAGGAGTCATTGCACTGAGCAGTAACCTGCAACAGTTGGCCTTGAAGTTTTACTTTTTTTTTCTAGTTTACTGGCTATTTCTCTGAAAGTGATAAATGATCATCGCAGTGAATTTCCAATTTAAGCAATTGGAATAAAGAAGCCAATTGCTTAAATAGGAAATTCACTGCGATAATCATTTATCACTTTTATATACATACGCAGTTCATATATGGACTATTCTATTTCTCTGTTACTTAATTTAAACCGTGTGTACAGTCAACTTTCGCCTTGTGGACACCCCGCTACGGTCAACTCTTGTTATAGCGGTCTCGTTCGGGGCGTCGTTTTGTGTTGGCTATAGCGAGAGTTCGTATTAGCGGGAGTCATTTCCAGTCAAACCTCTTTGACTTCTTTCGCCGGGGATCTTGATTTTGTCCGTAATAAAGTAAGTAAGTTGCCTTTATTTAAAAACACGATGCAGATAAAAGCTGACATGCTTGTGGGGTCGTGTAAATTAAAAGTATTAAAAGTTAAAAATATTTACAATTAATTAGGCTATTTACATTTAAATTTGATTTTAAAATTAGTAAAAGTTAAAAATATTTAAACTTATAAAACTATTTACATTTGAATTTAAAAACTAGCGCTAAAAGTAGGTAAAATCTTTCTTTTTAAAATTAGTGGTTGACACAGATAAAACTTTAAAATTGAAATCAATAAAAACATCCGAAGTTTTAAGCATACGGACGAGGTCCTTTCGACGTGTCACATTTGCCAGGTCCTTATGTTTAGTTGCGAGCGTATTCCAGAGTACGGATCCTCGGTAGGCTAAGGAGTCTTTCATATAACGCGTGTTAAAACGCGGCACTATCAAAGATTCGCGTGCCCTAGTTGAGAACTTATGGTCTCGCTTCACAATAATGCATCTACTTAAGATGGTGGGTAATACTAGCGAGTGTCCGCAATAGCCGGGTGTCCGCAAGGCAAGAGTTGACTGTAAAGCGGACACTCGCTGTTACGGACAAAATCAAGATCTCCGGCGAAAGTGATTTCGATAGAAATGACTCCCGCTAATATGGACTCTCGCTATAGTGAACACTAAACGAAGCCCAGTTTCAAGAACTACTCAAAGAAGACGACAGAGGTGTAGATCAGCGCAAAAACTCTTCAAAAAAAATAGAAATTTAATGCAAATTTAATGTCTACTCTCGTTAGAGCGGACACGCTCGGGGCGTCGTTTAGTGTCCGTTATAGGGAGAGTCCGTATTAGCGGAGTCATGTCAAGTCAACTTCTTTCGCCAGGGATCTTGAATTTGTCCGTTATACTAGCGAGTGCCCGCAATAGCGGGGTGTCCACAAGGCAAGAGTTGACTGTAGTTTCTATTGCATATCGAATGAAACGACCCAAAAGTTTTAGGGAGTCAAGAATTTCATTTATCGTTATTGTAAAAATTACCTTGCAGGCTAACGACTCCATCAGAAGAAGAGAGTACCGAATAGCGCAGGAATACGCAGGCACCGCCAAATGGTTGAACGTGCTCGCTATTATTAGCGGACTGCCTTTGTGGGGTTTTATTATATATATGATCATAAGATCCTTTTAAAATACACGGGGAATCAAGGCAGATCATCAATATCTTAACTTTCATAGTTTATTCCTCAACAACTCCCCTATTCTGCTAGGCTGATTCTTAAACGGTCCAAAGCCGCCGCTATCTGACAGAAAGGAGTGAAAATGATCGTTTTTGGTATGTCCGAGACTCAGGCTCTGTTATACGGCGGACACATCAAAGAGTGAGATCTGACAGCTTCAAAATCTTACTAACAAACAAAAAAAAAAACTAAATAAGAAATAAAAAATTACAAGTAGCCCATCTTTGTCATTAAGTAAATAACAAAAACAATGGCGAAAAATGCACTAAATATTTTTTTTTGACACTCGGTGCCTCATAGCTTGTACCATAACCGTGGTAATCAAAGTTACAGAAGTGTCTTTTAATTGTGTACTTTTAAATCGTCTATAGAGTGAGGATGTGAATAGAGACCTACCTATCCTACAACAACGAAACTGTCTAATGATGCCGTATTTGTTTTGTACCTGTTTTTTTCTTTTGGTTTCTTGGTATGCCGAATGCTTTACTGGAGGGGGTGGGGGGGGGGGGTATATTCGCTCATTGAAGAAAACCGCCTAGTCCTCACAGTTTATTCATTTCCATCGATATACTTTTTATAAACATATACCGTAGAATTCCGGTTATAAGCCCCCCCGCTTATAAGCCCCCCCGGTTATAGGCCCATCATCCTGGAAACAAAAAAATACATCCGGTTATAAGCCCTCCCGGATATAAGCCCCCCTCTACCAGATGACAGTACTGAATAGGGCTAAATGTTGCTTTATTATGTGTTTTTAACTTAAAAACGTATTTCCATCAACACTCCCGTGGGTCGATTTGAAACGTTTTTTTCATTCCGCTTATAAGCCCTCCCGGATATAAGCCCCTCCGCTTATAAGCCCACCCAAAACCCCTTACGAAGTTGTATAAGCCCAGGGCTTATAACCGGAATTCTACGGTACTCCTTGCACAAGGACATAACGTAACGACCCTGGCCGGAGACGAACCCGCCCGGCGTGTTCAAACGAAAGTCTATCACGCCAACCGTTAACTCACAGCGTCTTTTATGTTCGCAGTCGTCACCATTGCTTTACTCCGAAGTCTCAGGCCGGCGGTGAATATTACAGCAGAATGACCATTGCTAGCGGTCGAAAGTAACGCTCCGTAATGCTGTTTGTTTACACTGTGCCCCGCTCTCTCGTCCCCCCCCCCCCCCCGCTTCCTGATAACTGATTGCACAGTCCCTGACAGCTGAAATTTGTTATTTAAAAATTTAAATGTTTTAATATTTCTTTTGCGGCAAATACTTCGTATTCTGGTAGAGGAAATTGCTAAATTCCTAAGCGTCCACCAAACAGGCAATATCGAGTACAAATGCAGTCAAAGACTAAAACGTATCTGTTTCAGTTATAACATTGGAATAATGAATGTTTCAAGCAAGAGAGGTTTGGCCCACTGTCTTTCGACTTATATAAACTACCTAACTGATGTGTTACATGGGCGATGTTGGTGAACTTTTGTTTTAGGCGTGTTTCAACTAGTTTCATTTAATGTTAACGCAGTAACAATATATCATAAATTTCTTTCCACTTGATTTCTTTTATTTGTTTGTATGTCTTCAAATTTACAAAGAAAGCGACGTGTTCGGTCATATATGACCGACTGCAACCAAATGAAAACACAATATAGTGACATATTGCGCGTGTAAATGAATTCATGTTCAACCTGTAAAAGTTTTGGTCAGCTGAAGTCGTAAACCTTGCTAACAGGTACCTATTTATTCATTATTTTTTCTAAAATTGATAATTTTGGCATTGACATTTACATCATAGGACGAAAAATTAACTGATCAGGTTGAACATTCCAGTAATGTTAGGGAAAATATGCAAGTGCATACTACGAATGGAATTATACGTTCTTACAATTGAGCGCAGCTAGCTGTAGCAACTATAAGGCATGTTAATGGACTTGATAAATAAGGTGAACACAGTAAGCAGAACAGCGAGGCAGGAAACCTAAAGGCTTGAATCTGCAATTTTGAGAAATTTTAGTTTCAAACATCACGGGCAACAGTTTATATTACGCACCGAATATCATGATATACAGTTGAAATCTGGGCATGCTTGTGGGTGTTCGCAAGTAAATCGAGAACGGAGAAAAAACAATCTTTCGCTTAATGACCAGAAATGGTAGAATATATAGTGGAACACGTTGAGACGTGTATGAATTTTTCTTTGCTCCATTCGAAAAAAACTGGCTCAGTTATTTTGTGGTTTATGTAAAGCTTTAAGTGCTGGCTATTAGCAACTTCAATGGCGGAAGTAAATTGAAAAGAACTAAAAATAGTTAAAAAATATTGAACGACCGGAACTTTTACAGTTTAAATCGCGCAGTCCACTAATATATGCTAATTGTTAAAACATAATTATTGAGAGAAATAAGCTGACTCATATCGTAAGGTAAGCAATTCGAGTTGGAGAAAAAAGATATTGATAAAGACTGTTAACCCTTAATATGCTGAAATTACTTCAAAAAACACGTTTTTTTTACCGTTAACTGATTTTCTTGACTATACGGTCCTAAATTTCTCTTAACTTTGCTAAAAATGCACTTTCTGACAATGCAGTAAGATTTTGATGAGATTTCCATGTAAAAATGTACAATATTTTACTTTGGCGCATGCGCATAAACCAAAATTTGGACTTTTTTTGCTGAACCGTTCCGAATTTTTTTTGCTCCTTTCCTTTTCGTTTTTCTCTGTTTCTTATTCTCTCTATCTTTAACTCTGTGCACCCCTTCTACTGGCCTGAAAAGTTTTGATCTGAATCAATGGAAAACCCTGGAAAAGAGATCATGATCAAGTACGGGTAGTTTGGCCTGTTTTAGCCTCAAAAAACTGATCACGTTTTTTCGATTAGCTCTGTCGGAATGCAGTCAATATTAATGATGGACAGTCCTGTGGAAAGATCTATCCAAGCTCTATAAGATGCACATCACACAAATCTGCTGACGTGTAAATTGGTGACGTCATTAGTGGCAGAATGGCCATTTCTCCAAATCCCCGGAATAATACGGGCTTAGCATAATAAGGGTTAATAAAACTTTATCCGACAAACTGAAGAAAGTTTGATATATTGGGAAATCACGGCAGATTAATTGTACTTCAAGCAGTTATTTTCTTCTAGGCATTTATTTGCACAAATTTATCCTAGTACGTTCCTCCACAATTAATTAATTAATTTCTCCGCGAAAGACATAGAGGGGGACTGGGTAAACCTTTGTGAATTTTTCCCATCTGCTAAATATTTCACTAGATGGGTGCCGTCGTTTAATTTTTTTCTTCGCGTCCCCTTCCCTATTAAACTGTTTAAGAATCTCTCCATTAAAAAAAGGCCAAAAAGGGCAAAGAAGATTCCCCGTGATATCATTGAATTCATCAAATATTACACGTTTCGTCTGCGTTGCTGTATTACAAGTATTACTTGTAAGCGTTAACGTTTAATTAAATAAAAAAGAATGATACCCGTAAATAAGCTCACTTTATAACATGTTTCCTCACGTTTGTTGATAAACGTGAAATAGCAAAAAGGTAAACCTCTCTCTGGTTTTCTTGCAGTCCCGCTTTTTCCTGTGTGTTTTTTGCTTGTTGGGTATATAAGGCGTCAGAACTTCACTAACTTTCTGAAGAAAAGAGACACTGTGAGAGTGGCTTATGGAGGATACAGGATTGGATTTTTCAGGTAATGTTGTTGTGAAAGAGAGTTTTCTTGGGGGTTTCGATAGTGTGAAGCGTTCTTTTTGTAGGGAATTTGGCTGACAGCCGGGGATTAGCTCAGAGCTGAGGTACTCCAGCTGTCGAACAGCAAGCGACCAATAGTCTACTTTGATTTTACATCTTCTTTCTTGTAATTTCCATCATTGCTTTCTTATAGTCTAAACTTACAATTTACTTCCTTCGAGTCTTGACTTCCATCTATAACTTCCTTCAAGCTTCTTGACTCACAAGTTACTTTCTTCCCCTTCTTCTTCCTTCTAAATTATTAGTTTTACAGCGTTGCTTATATATGTTTTTAGCTGCGTATAAACATGCATATCTTTTAAATTATCTTTCCTTAGTTACTAATGGATCACACAATCATTAAGATACATTCTTGCGTCATTTCAGTTGCTAGTCAAAGGTTTTCACTTGCTTGTTACATATAGTTTAAATAGTTTTACATAAAATCTATCGACGAATAGTTGTTCTTAATAATACAGGTACAGGTCTGTATAAAGTTAAAGAACATAGAAATCACACATAATATTTTAGCTATTGCACAGAAATGTAAACATAAGGCAGCGCCCAGTTCGAGATTAAGATTCATAAACAAAATTGATTAGGAAGTACATCTACCTCGGTTTTCCGAATAATGAATTTCGGTGGTAATAGAAAAGTAGTTCTCTCAGGGTAAATGTCAAGATTGAGACACGATGTCCCACGGTTGACAGATCAAAATATATTAGTTATATTATCAGTGAACTGAACTCACGTTCACAATCACATTTGCCAGGTCCTTATGTTTAGTTGCGAGCGTATTCCAGAGTACGGATCCTCGGTAGGCTAAGGAGTCTTTCATATAACGCGTGTTAAAACGCGGCACTATCAAAGATTCGCGTGCCCTAGTTGAGATCTTATGGTCTCGCTTCACAATAATGCATTTACTTAAGATGGTGGGTAATACTAGCGAGTGTCCGCAATAGCCGGGTGTCCGCAAGGTAAATTTGACTGTAAAGCGGACACTCGCTGTTACGGACAAAATCAAGATCTCCGGCGAAAGTGATTTCGATAGAAATGACTCCCGCTAATATGGACTCTCGCTATAGTGAACACTAAACGAAGCCCAGTTTCAAGAACTACTCAAAGAAGACGACAGAGGTGTAGATCAGCGCAAAAACTCTTCAAAAAAAATAGAAATTTAATGCAAATTTAATGTCTACTCTCGTTAGAGCGGACACGCTCGGGGCGTCGTTTAGTGTCCGTTATAGGGAGAGTCCGTATTAGCGGAGTCATGTCAAGTCAACTTCTTTCGCCAGGGATCTTGAATTTGTCCGTTATACTAGCGAGTGCCCGCAATAGCGGGGTGTCCACAAGGCAAGAGTTGACTGTAGTTTCTATTGCATATCGAATGAAACGACCCAAAAGTTTTAGGGAGTCAAGAATTTCATTTATCGTTATTGTAAAAATTACCTTGCAGGCTAACGACTCCATCAGAAGAAGAGAGTACCGAATAGCGCAGGAATACGCAGGCACCGCCAAATGGTTGAACGTGCTCGCTATTATTAGCGGACTGCCTTTGTGGGGTTTTATTATATATATGATCATAAGATCCTTTTAAAATACACGGGGAATCAAGGCAGATCATCAATATCTTAACTTTCATAGTTTATTCCTCAACAACTCCCCTATTCTGCTAGGCTGATTCTTAAACGGTCCAAAGCCGCCGCTATCTGACAGAAAGGAGTGAAAATGATCGTTTTTGGTATGTCCGAGACTCAGGCTCTGTTATACGGCGGACACATCAAAGAGTGAGATCTGACAGCTTCAAAATCTTACTAACAAACAAAAAAAAAAAACTAAATAAGAAATAAAAAATTACAAGTAGCCCATCTTTGTCATTAAGTAAATAACAAAAACAATGGCGAAAAATGCACTAAATATTTTTTTTTGACACTCGGTGCCTCATAGCTTGTACCATAACCGTGGTAATCAAAGTTACAGAAGTGTCTTTTAATTGTGTACTTTTAAATCGTCTATAGAGTGAGGATGTGAATAGAGACCTACCTATCCTACAACAACGAAACTGTCTAATGATGCCGTATTTGTTTTGTACCTGTTTTTTTCTTTTGGTTTCTTGGTATGCCGAATGCTTTACTGGAGGGGGTGGGGGGGGGGGGGTATATTCGCTCATTGAAGAAAACCGCCTAGTCCTCACAGTTTATTCATTTCCATCGATATACTTTTTATAAACATATACTCCTTGCACAAGGACATAACGTAACGACCCTGGCCGGAGACGAACCCGCCCGGCGTGTTCAAACGAAAGTCTATCACGCCAACCGTTAACTCACAGCGTCTTTTATGTTCGCAGTCGTCACCATTGCTTTACTCCGAAGTCTCAGGCCGGCGGTGAATATTACAGCAGAATGACCATTGCTAGCGGTCGAAAGTAACGCTCCGTAATGCTGTTTGTTTACACTGTGCCCCGCTCTCTCGTCCCCCCCCCCCCCCCCCGCTTCCTGATAACTGATTGCACAGTCCCTGACAGCTGAAATTTGTTATTTAAAAATTTAAATGTTTTAATATTTCTTTTGCGGCAAATACTTCGTATTCTGGTAGAGGAAATTGCTAAATTCCTAAGCGTCCAGCAAACAAGTTGAAACAGGCAATATCGAGTACAAATGCAGTCAAAGACTAAAACGCATCTGTTTCTGTGAAAACAGTTATAACATTGGAATAATGAATGTTATATGTTAGAGAGGTTTGTCCTACTGTCTTTCGACTTATATAAACTACCTAACAGATGACTTTGTGTGACATGGGCGATGTTGGTGAACTTTTGTTTCAGGCGTGTTTCAACTAGTTTCATTTAATGTTAACGCAGTAACAATATATCATAAATTTCTTTCCACTTGATTTCTTTTATTTGTTTGTATGTCTTCAAATTTACAAAGAAAGCGACGTGTTCGGTCATATATGACCGACTGCAACCAAATGAAAACACAATATAGTGACATATTGCGCGTGTAAATGACTTCATGTTCAACCTGTAAAAGTTTTGGTCAGCTGAAGTCGTAAACCTTGCTAGCAGGTACCTATTTATTCATTATTTTTTCTAAAATTGATAATTTTGGCATTGACATTTACATCATAGGACGAAAAATTAACTGATCAGGTTGAAAATTCCAGTAATGTTAGGGAAAATATGCAAGTGCATACTACGAATGGAATTATACGTTCTTAAAATTGAACGCAGCTAGCTGTAGCAACTATAAGGAATGCTATAATGGGCTTGATAAATAAGGTGAACACATAAGCAGAACAGCGAGGCAGGAAACCTAAAGGCTTGAATCTGCAATTTTGAGAAATTTCAAACATCACGGCCAACAGTTTATATCATTACGCACCGAATATCACGATATACAGTTGAAATCTGGGCATGCTTGTGGGTGTTCGCAAGTAAATCGAGAACGGAGAAAAAAACAATTGTTCGCTTAATGACCAGAAATGATAGAATATATAGTGGAACACGTTGAGACGTGTATGAATTTTTCTTTGCTCCATTCGAAAAAAACAGGCTCAGTTATTTTGTGGTTTAAGTAAAGCTTTAAGTGCTGGCTATTAGCAGCTTCAATGGCGGAAGTAAATTGAAAAGAACTAAAAATAGTTAAAAAATATTGAACGACCGGAACTTTTACAGTTTAAATCGCGCAGTCCACTAATATATGCTAAATGTTAAAACATAATTATTGAGAGAAATAAGCTGACTCATATCCGTAAGGTAAGCAATTCGAATTGGAGAAAAAAGATATTGATAAGGACTGTTAACCCTTAATATGCTGAAATTACTCCAAAAAACACGTTTTTTTACCGTTAACTGATTTTCTTGGCTATACGGTCCTAAATTTCTCTTAACTTTGCTTAAAATGCACTTTCTGACAATGCAGTAAGATTTTGATGAGATTTCCACGTAAAAATGTACAATATTTTACTTTGGCGCATGCGCATAAACTAAATTTTGGACTTTTTTTTTTGCTGAACCGTTCCGAATTTTTTTTTGCTCCTTTCCTTTTCGTTTTTCTCTGTTTCTTATTCTCTCTATCTTTTACTCTGAGAACCCCTTCTACTGGCCTGAAAAGTTTGATCTGAATCAATGGAAAACCCTGGAAAGGAGATCATGATCAAGTACGGGTAGTTTGGCCTGTTTTAGCACCAATTTTACACCAAAAACTGATCGCGTTTTTCGTTTAGCTCTGTCGGAATGCAGTCAATATTGAGGATAGACAGTCCTGTAGAAAGATCTATCCAAACTCTATAAGTTGCACATCAAACAAATCTGCTGACGTGTAAATTGGTGACGTCATTATTGGCAGAATGGCCATTCCTCCAAATCCCCGGAATAATACGGGCTTAGCATAATAAGGGTTAATAAAACTTTATCCGACAAACTGAAGAAAGTTTGATATATTGGGAAATCACGGCAGATTAACTGTACTTCAAGCAGTTATTTTCTTCTAGGCATTTATTTGCACAAATTTATCCTAGTACGTTCCTCCACAATTAATTAATTAATTTCTCCGCGAAAGACATAGAGCGGGACTGGGTAACCTTGTGAATTTTTCCCATCTGCTAAATATTTCACTAGATGGGTGCCGTCGTTTAATTTTTTTCTTCGCGTCCCCTTCCCTATTAAACTGTTTAAGAATCTCTCCATTAAAAAAAAACGACAAAAAGGGCAAAGAAGATTCCCCGTGATATCATTGAATTCATCAAATATTACACGTTTCGTCTGCGTTGCTGTATTACAAGTATTACTTGTAAGCGTTAACGTTTAATTAAATAAAAAAAGAATGATACCCGTAAATAAGCTCACTTTATAACATGTTTCCTCACGTTTGTTGATAAACGTGAATTAGCAAAAAGGTAAACCTCTCTCTGGTTTTCTTGCAGTCCCGCCTTTTCCTGTGTGTTTTTTGCTTGTTGGGTATATAAGGCGTCAGAACTTCACTAACTTTCTGAAGAAAAGAGACACTGTGAGAGTGGTTTATGGAGGATACAGGATTGGATTTTTCAGGTAATGTTGTTGTGAAAGAGAGTTTCTTGGGGGTTTCGATAGTGTGAAGCGTTCTTTTTGTAGGGAATTTGGCTGACGGCCGGGGATTAGCTCAGAGCTGATCATGAGGTACTCCAGCTGTCGAACAGCAAGCGACCAATAGTCTACTTTGATTTTACATCTTCTTTCTTGTAATTTCCATCATTGCTTTCTTATAGTCTAAACTTACAATTTACTTTCTTCGAGTCTTGACTTCCATCTATAACTTCCTTCAAGCTTCTCGACTCACAAGTTACTTTCTTCCCCTTCTTCTTCCTTCTAAATAATTAGTTTTACAGCGTTGCTTATATATGTTTTTAGCTGCCTATTAACATGCATATCTTTTAAATTATCTTTCCTTAGTTACTAATGGATCACACAATCATTAAGATACATTCTTGCGTCAGCTAAAAACATATATATGTTTTTAGCTGCCTATTAACATGCATATCTTTTAAATTATCTTTCCTTAGTTACTAATGGATCACACAATCATTAAGATACATTCTTGCGTCATTTCAGTTGCTAGTCAAAGGTTGTCACTTGCGTGTTACATATAGTTTAAATAGTTTTACATAAAATCTATCGACGAATAGTTGTTCTTAATAATACAGATAACTTTTTACCGGTGTTAAACTTTAGTTATATAAAGTTAAAGAACATAGAAATCACACATAATATTTTAGCTATTGCACAGAAATGTAAACATAAGGCAGCGCCCAGTTCGAGATTAAGATTCATAAACAAAATTGATTAGGAAGTACATCTACCTCGGTTTTCCGAATAATGAATTTCGGTGGTAATAGAAAAGTAGTTCTCTCAGGGTAAATGTCAAGATTGAGACACGATGTCCCACGGTTGACAGATCAAAATATATTAGTTATATTATCAGTGAACTGAACTCACGTTCACAATCACGAATATTCCTAAACTTAGTTTTTAAGACATAAAAATCACAAGACAAGAACTTAAATACAAGAAAACACTTAAGTGCACAGAAATGGGTGCTGACCGCGCCTCAGTTCAGTGGCTATAAAAACGTGATCTTAAGTTCGCATTCTTAATCAATTAACATTATCTTTATTTATAGTTATTTTTGGTATATTTTAGATTTTCTAGAAGGTTCGGTACTTATTACCTAAACTTTAAAAGCCACTAAATCAAGATTTAATTTAAGTATTCATTTTTGCAATTAGACCTGCAAAACATCCTGTGACATTGTAGTAATTACGAGCAAACTAAAAAACAGAAAGGCTGACCGTACGGTTAAGAGATTGAATTTACAAGTTCAATCTCTTAACCGTGCAGTCAGCCTTTCTGTTTTTTAATTTGCTCGTATTTATGGCTCCTGTATTTATACAATTTGCTGATCAGATCCACCAGGATCCGGTTCTTTGTATTGTCCGTTGGCCCTTTCTCAAGTTAAAAGTGTAGTAATAAGCTTTATATAGAATTCACTAGTATCAGAGTATCAGCAGTTAGTCAGTGTTGTTAACCGAGTTGGGTAGTCATAACGGGACTGTTTTTGGCCCACTGGGGATGGGGGTACTCTGGTGTACTAGTGACAGGGAGGTGCAAATAAGGCTAAATTGTAAGACCCCCCTCCCCCCCCCAAAAAAAATAATATTGTGCTGAAAAAGACAAAAAAAAAATAGCCTAGTGGTCTCTTCGCTGGAGCCGTAATATGAAAGAGGCCCCTATTCACCATCTGCCATCTGTCATGGACGACTGTAGTCATTTGTTAAAAAAAAGTGAAGTCTTCTTGTCATCTCCATGTATTTTTTTAATGAAACAATACAACTTTCTGACACAAAAACAAAAACCTTGCCTCGTTACATTTTTTATCAACCCCAGAAAAGTCCTTACTTTCTCTTTCATTCCAAAAGACACTACATAACGGCCAAATTTGGCCTTTGCACTCTCTGTCACTAATACACCAGCAGCCGAGTTATCCCCCCGGAATTTTTTGAGTGAGTGTGTCAGTGACATTATTATGAAACCCCAGGCGACACCCCAGGCACTACTGACGAGTAACTATTAACCTCAATTTAAAAAATAATGATTTCAGCGCAAGGTTGCCGAAATGGCTTTCACCAACACTTTCATAATTAACCACTACCCAGAGCTGTTTCTGTAGATGGTTCGAGTCTTTGCGTCGTATTTTGTTTGCTGGTTGCATTTTTAGCATGAAATTTACCTTTTTGTCAATTGGTCTGGAGTGATGGTTATTATGAATCGTAAGAAAACCAAAAGTAGAGAAGTGGTACCTTATAAAGCTCACATTTCTGGGGGACTTCACTTAGCCTGGTGTTAACACGAAAAGGAGATTTTTTTTTTATAGTAAAGAACCTCATCCTGGTGAAATAAGTAATATTAAAAACATATTCAGCAATTGATAATAATTATCTTTTGTTTTAACTTATTTATTAGGCTGCGATGGAGGATTGAGTTTTGGAGCAGATCTTAGTTTTCAATGCGACTTAGGAACTTCTTCTGAAACTGCTTTCCAAGGTGGAAACGAATTTGATTTGGGTCAACTCCAGTTTCCAAATCGTTTGGCCAGACAGTTAGTTCAGTCACGTGCTCCACGGACAAATCAACTAGGCGGTGTCGTACTGCAGGCGCCTAGGGCACCTGGCCCGCCACTTCAGACTGTTAACCCAACTCCGCAACTGCTGCATTCTTCTTTGACCGCAATCAACAATGTAAGGACACTCAATACCTTTACACACCGGCACAATTTGCATTGTTAGAACTTCGTGTCAGGAACTAGACCAGAGCTAGTGCCAGAATTTCGATGTGTTCAGGTCTTATAAATAAGATTGATAAATCGCAAGTTGTAATGGCCAGGCAGACCAGAATCCAATCGACATCTAATCGAATCGATGGCCTTTATGATACACATTCGGTACAAATGCTCTACCAGCTAAGCTCACATAATTTATAACCATGATATGGCATACAGTGCGCGATAATTATCTCATATCTTCGGTAATAGGAAGAAACTAAAGCAGTTGTCCTCTTACCGCAAATTCAAGGCTTCATAAATTGCAAGGTATAAATTAATCTAACTTTTCACTGAACTTTTTGTCCGTCGTTATAATCATAAAGCTACCATACATAGGTTAAAACATTCTTTTCGTTGAGATTTTATTACCTTGTTACACATAGCCTGGTTATCAAGTTCAGACTGGCTATCAAGTCCAGCCCGGTTACCATGGCCAGCCTGTCAACATACAGCAGCCGCTTTACAACGGTGCAGCTGTCATTTACACAAATCAAGGATTACCTGTGCAGTCGGTTCAGCCAATGAATCACGTGCAGCAGACCACTACAGTTGTAAATGCCGGCTTGCCTGTTCAAGTAAGATGACACTTATTGGTTATGCTCTTAATCATGCATATCTGTCCTGACTTAAAAAAAAAAAAAAACAAGGCCACCGGAACTTCCACGGGCCATCAACTCTCAAAAAAGCTGACTTCCGTTTTGTCAAGGAATCCAGACAGATAAACTGATTATTAGATCTTGTATCTCAGTTATTTTGTATCTCATTTTTCCTACTCATGCATGTGGCGTTTCATATGCATGAACTCGTTTTTGCAACATGTCGGAATGATCGTGAATGTTTAGTAGACCAGCGTTTTTGAACTTTGCATGATAATTGTTTTTGACAAAAACACGGATGAGGATCGTGTCATTGCTTATAAATGTTTATTACACAATTGTTTATAGGACTTTTGCAGAATATTTCACCGATATAATTCCTGTAAATTTGTCAACCTTTCAATCATCATAAAATCGCACACTAAATTATCTATTTTTCAAACTTTTCATTTGAATAAAACCTTTAAAACTTAACCGTTCGGCAGGTCTGAAAGACGTTTTCAATTACCTGAACTAATTAATGAATGTTTATGCTTGTGTAATTTTAGAGACCAGGACCTGTTATCGTGCCTCCGATTCCTCCCCAAAACTGGATGGGATTGTCTATCTTTTCTGTTATATTTTGCACGCTCCCGTTTGGAATAATAGCTCTTTTGTTTTCGTTTATGGTAAGTACTTTAGTTTTGCTTTAATGATTGTTAACTATCTGAAGTTTTAACTTTGTTATTGAACAGGGGTGTGGTAGCGGGGAGGGAACAAAACGAAGTTTTTCTTAGAGTAATTTAACGATATTTAACTTTCTCGTGTCGTGAATGAAGGTCTTTACAGTTGTGGCCTGCAGGCTAATCTTTGTGAAAAAAAAAAAATCAAAGTACATGCTTACAGTTTTTGTCCCTTTTATATCGCCAGTTTCTCTTTTACTTAATTTGAAAGGCGTGAAGTTTAATTTAAAAATAACCACTAAAACAAAACAACAGGTCAACGCAAATATACGATTTTAATAATCCTCAAAAAAAAATGTTTGACACGCCTGGACGTTTTAAGAAGCCAATCATTTCCTTATTCTTTATTTTCAAATTACTTTTCAGGTCAACGACTCTTTAAGAAAAGGAGAGTACCAAAGGGCGCAGAAGAACGCAGACATCGCCAAGTGGTTGAACGTGCTTGCAATTCTAAGCGGACTGCCTTTGTGTGGGTTTATTATATATCTGATCATAAAACCCTTATGAAATATGCAGGGAACCAAATGAGATCATCGACATCTTTAGTTTCATCATAGCTACTGACTCCTCTTATACACTGTAATGCGCTGAAATGCGTGTAGTTTACTCTCGTATTCTGCAAGAGCATCATAGATTAAAGAATCACAACATAAGATGTCCAAACGTTTCACTGCGTTAATTTTTATTGCAACGAACTCTACTTCCTCTAAAGATACTATACAAAAGTTAACTGAAAAACTCAAAGAAGTCTTGGTTTAAAAAATTACACTGGGCGTTTATATGACTGTATTAAATCAAAGAGACGATTTTTCTCTTGCTAGATGAAGGTTGTCTACCACGAGATGACGATATTAAACCCTAGGCTAATTTGCCTTTTGATGGGCTTGTTTGCACGAGGGCTTAATTTCGGAGGAATAATACCGCATTGTAAATTTATATAAATGTAACGATATGAAACACAAAGCAGCTTGTCGTTATAAAAAAATTGCAAGGGAACGTCAACAGCATAGGGATCTTATCTGAACTACAGAAATTTTCAATTAAAGCCAAATCAAATAAACATTTTTTCAAAGGGGAAGGGTTGGGGGGGGGGGGGAGAGAGGTTTTATCGGAATTTTAGTCGTATTCATAAGTAAGTCCTCGCTTGAGCTGCGGGATGCACATGAGTATGGTCAGCACAGTCAACGCTCCGAACGAGATTGACGTCAGAGCCATGGTCTCAGCCTCGTGATAATTCTCTGCTTCCCGCTTCTTACGTCCCTGGTTCCCGGCTTTTCGCGCCTGAAAATATAAAAACGTTTGAAAGACGTCAACTACCTTAAAGTTAAAGCACTTTGTTCAACACGATTAAGGGTATAAAAGATGGCAGTACAATGATTTATTTAGCTGATCAAATTAATAAGAGTCAACTAAAATTTAGTGGCTATTAATGCGGAAAGCTAAAGCTCAATTTCATATTCGGGAATAAGAGAAACCAAAAATGTGAGTTTGCGGTAGTGTTCTTTTTCCCATAATCTTTATGGGTATATCAGGCGAAATAACAACGTAAAGACGAAACTGTAAAAATACAGCTGTAGAGCATTCGACTTAAAGATTTTAAACGAAGGATTTCAATTAATTGGATACCTGAAAGGCTAAACGAGTAACTGAATAATTTACCAATAAATTGAACGAGTGAATGACTGAAGAAGGAAGGAAAGAAGGAAGGAAGAAAGATAGCAAAGGAAGGAAAGAAGAAATCCATAATATTACCTTTTTAAAAATTAAATACAATATGAACTATTGAATAACTGACTAAATAAGCAAACGGAGGAAAGGGTATGACTGTGAGTGAAAAATTGCAATCACGCTTATGAGTGAGTGAACGAGTTACATGTATTTATATATATTTTACACGGCTTTCTTTGTGAACAAGGCAAATCAGAAACTAAAACCAGTAAGTACTTACCAATATCCAAAACACAATAGATACGACTCCAATGGGGAAGAGAGTGAGAAGAGATAGCATAACAACTGCTGTTCGTGTGCCATCACTGAACAACAGCTTCCTACAAGCCTCCTGGAATTTAATGAAAAGTATATCGTGTTACTTTTATATCGTAGCATAGATTTTTTTTTTAAATTATTGCATCTGATAAATCCATCGCATTTTGCCTATTACTCATATTCCCATGCACCTGATCAAAATTCAATCAAATTCGAGTCCTAATCAAGTTTGATTTGAACGTCCAACTCCGCTCTTTTTGAGAAGTGGAATGAAAGATCAAAGTTATATTTATAATTGATATTAATGAACCATTACTTTATTTTTAAGATATTGAAATGAGCGCTGTAAATACACCTTACTGTGAGATATAAAACAAGCTTTAAATGTTATCGATATTTTTTTCGATATCTAGCATTTTGAAATCCTACTATGATAATTGTAGAACATATAACTAGTTATTCTTGAGATATAACAACCCTTTGGTCCCCTCAATTTTTTGTTGAAGGAGTTGGTCCACTTCACCTCTCCTTTCCCACCACCGCAAACAACACCTTGAAGAATAACCACCTGACCACCACCACAACAACAATACGGGGTATAAATTGTTGGTTCAGAAACCATTGTTGGCTAGGAACAGTACTATAGGTGTAGGCGTTGTTAATTGTCCTTTGAATATTTTGGTTCTCGTCAGTGGTGACAAGAAACTGGCAAAAACTCAGGTGTCATGGTATCTCCACAAAACAAGAAGCGCTACCAGACCCCAATTGTTCAGTGGGTTGATAACACTATCCACCGAATAAATCACTATGTGGCGAGCGGTTTTATTAACACTTAGATATCCACTGGATAGTAATTTATCCGTTGGGTAGCGTTATCCACCCTTTGAACAACTGGGCGCAGATGAAAATTAGGATTACAGAATAAAATGAAATCTGTACCCGGTATGCAGCATCTTCTTCGACCCTGCTTGGCTCCATTTCCTTCGTAAAGACTGAAATAAAAATATGTTTATTAAAGCCGTTGCATTAAATGTTCAGTAACTGAGCTTAAGACCATAATTAGGTATGTGCAATGTTTGCAATTATTTAAGTGGAAGTTTCAGAAGTTTGACTGCCTAACATAAAATACTGAAAATTGAAATTTATGCACAACAATTTAGGTAAAAGGAATAGCAGATGATATAAAGTGGTAGAGTCGATTGCCTAAGAAAGTATTGATTGCCACAAAGCCAAAGAAACAAAACAAAGTAAATCAAACAATCTAACAAGTTCACTTTGAAAATAGTTGTTGAAAGCATTTTCTTTAACAATGAACTTGGGATACACATGAGTGCGTTGATATAATACACGCGAATTATCACGAAGCTTCATTGCGAAATTCGTGAACTATGCACCATTATGAAAAAGCATCTAGTTTAACATTACCAGAGGAAGTTAAAACTGCCTTCGATTGAACATTTGGAAAATATCCTACTGTCTAAATTGTGACCATTTCATGAAGAAGCTTGAAGATATAGATAGCTAGAATAATTATGTTGAAAACAAAATTAACACGTTAATTCATTTACATGAATATTTCATATTTGAAGTTCTTCGTTGACCGGCAATGAGCTCTGGTTCAGCTAAGCGAAAGGAATGACAACTCGACGTCCGTAGAAACAACACTTTCGCGGCATTTGTTATAAATACAAACTACTGGCCATGGGTTGACCCGAAATAGATTCATGCTTCGTGAATAAATGACATGTTTAAATATGCACAAAAGTTGGCAGGTTTTAAATTCAGTCTAAGAACAACTAGAATACGCGCAATTCTGGAGTCGAAAAGGACTTCTACTTGTCCGCGCGATAAAGAAATTAATAATTTCATCGCACAGATAAGGTCATCCATCGATATTTTGTATGCACGATGCGCCTAAAAACACATAACCACTGCACTACATATAAGATCAATATACACGAGTAAGTACTGATTTGCAAATTGTGCCTGACGCTTCTGACGAAAACAACAATTGTATTACTTTGGTGGAATCATGCAAGCTACGAAATCCAACAACTGGCAAACTCAAGGATTTATTCTTATGGTAAATAATTTCGTCAGCAGTTCGACATTGTGTCCATTGCTCGTTTCCATTGGACATTGGCACTGGACTAAAGAAGTTATAACTCTTTACCAGCTCTAAAAGAAGTTAATAACGCCTCTGTTGAATTTAGTGATATTACTGGAGCCAAAATAGAGAAAGATGAGGGTTTATGCCATGGTTTCACTCTAATTTTAACGAGTCTGCTTAAACAATTAGTCTCTGTTTCGAAGTGGCTTGAGGCAACAACATTTTTACTTACCTGTTATGAAATAAGATTCTCGCTACTTTTGGGACGACAGTGACTTTACTTTATCACGGGCAGAGCCTCTGGATGGGATAATCCTCCTCGTTGTTCCGATGAAATTGCTGCAGAAAGATTTAAATCTGCGGCAAAACAGCTTCAGCGAACGCACAGAAGTGAAGCGTGACCTCGCGCGATCCAGAAGAGGCGCTCTTGGTTGTTCGTTTGCATTAGTATGAATGGAATGTGCTTCGGGGTTTGGTGTCACAACATTCAATAGCAGATTTGCATGATAAAGACGGAAATGATCACATGAAAAGAATGAATGATGAATATTATATCAGTGCTAATGGCTGTGAGAGGCGTCATCAATCAATTCGAGGGCTGCAGAGAAGACTGTCGAGTGAATATGGGGCATTTTGGCACAGTTTTTTAAGAAGAAGAAAAAAACGAGAAAAAGAAGAACAAAAAGAACAGCAAAGATATGTCAAAAGGCTTCCTGCCGTCACAATAGATAATATCTTAATTATCATAAAAATGTTTAAATAAAAGGAAGATGTACATGCTCAGGAGAATAAGAGGGCTGATCGGTGATTGGGGTGAATGTGCCCTAATTGTGAAAATCAATTTCTCCCATCTCGTAATGTGAGGTTTAAAGGTTGCCAAGTAAAGGAGAAATTGTGTTTTGATTATTGCAAATTTCCTGAAGATTTGGTCACAGGTGATAGCTCACTGCACCCCGGCTGCATGCAATTTCTAAAACATTTCAGGTGATCTGAAGGGTTGGAGATTTTGCCGCTGGTTGTGTACGTATACAGGAAGACTACTTATGGCTTGTTGTGCCTTGAATTATAGCCACAACATGCCCGGCCATTTAATGTAAACTTAAAACAAATGGCCACCTCTGCATGTATTCACATAATAAGATAAGCTGATAAAATTAATTTTTTATCCATTGTTGTCGGTCTGCTCAAGAAAATTAGACTTCGAACAGTGTTTTTGATCAGAAAACCAAGAAGTAAAACTATCCTGTTTAACAGGTTTGCTAAAGGTGCCCGTGACTTTTGATCTCAGCGTCTCGTGAAATGTCTCTTACGGGTCTGATCATTTTTCCTAATTCCTCTTACCTGTAAAATCGCTTGTGTGTGGATATGACGTGCATTTTTTCACCCGTTGATTACTAACAGGGTTAGATTCAAAGTTAGTTGAATTTGAAGCAAGCCTAGTTATAGTTTATTTCCTGGTATCGTAATAAGGAACAAAGATTGTTCACATGATGGACACCTTGTCACTCACGCGACATTTTTTCGTGTTTAGAATGTTAATCAGCTCACGCGATTAGCTTTCGTGACCTCGCATTCAAAAGAACAATGCATAGAATGAAAGCAATGTTGTTTCCACTACTGTTGTGGTCACTGAATGACGAGTGAGCTGTAACTTAACGGGCGCGTTCTTGGTGAAAGGGTAAAAGTCGTTTCAACGATACTCCAGCATACCTCAAGGAATATTTTGAGAGCCAACTTCGTAGCAGTTAAACTGTCTTAAAGCCTCTGAAGGAAAGCAGTTTTGTAAAAAGGCAGAAAACTTCTTGCATCGTTGCCTAAGAGGTAAGCTCAGATCAAAGATCACGTCGCTAATCGAAAAGTTACACATTGTAGGAACTGGAAATGTTGTTTCTTTCAATTATAATTGAACAAGATTCATTTACTAGTTTGCTGCCTTTACGTAACGGTTTCAAGTAGCAAATAGGAACCTGGAATGAAACTGGCGTTGACAAATACTGACATCGATAGCCAACAGAAGCGAACGGCAATTTGATATGGCGACGGGCCAGAAATACATGCATATTGAATGTTCCGTAGTTGTTCCGTCTCTTTGAATAAATTGTCCTTGAAACAATAGATGTTGCGGACGAAAAACGTGATTCAAACTCTCACCAAGTTTGTGATGTGTTTCTACGTATGGTTTTAATTTTGTACCTGTTTGTAACAGGAAAGATCATCCACTTATAATACTGTCTACACTATTTTTTTTCATGTAGTCAGGTATCTTGCTGTGTGTTTATACTCGACAGGTATTGAAGTCGCGTGTGTTTATGATGTTGTTAGTGAAGTTTACATAGGGAACTTCTAGGTTTGTTGCTGTTGAAACTTTCATCATGAATTATCTTATTACCGAGTGATCGTATTATAACTTACTGGTGTCCAATCAGAAGATATTTTGCTAAACAATCAGCCGTTTTAGTGTGAACAATATTTGTTGTTCTCTCCTAATATAAATCTCATATCGATAATACCAGACATATTTTAGTAATTCACTCACTGTAAGTGGCTTTGACAGCAATGCGATCAAATTCGAAACTCGGAATGCCATACCCCTTTGAAAATTGCAAATGTTTTAATTCATTATTATTACATACGCGACTCACAGACACATGGCAATTAAAATGCAGCAATTAACATGTGAATGTAGTTCCGCATTATCTGAATGTGTTGAATGTGCACGTGGTTGATGGCTGCCTTTCTACTCCTCAAGACATTAAACCACATGGTGTTTGCTCTGTTCAAATTCCAATGAATAAAGACTCGATTAGTAAAGGAAGCAAACAAAAAAAATCAACAGAGGAGACCTAGCAGTCTAATTTTGCGTAGCGGGGGGGGGGGGGATCGGGAGGCCACTAGACAGATGAAACAACCTCGTTCCCAGGGCCCTCTCTTTTGCCCGGCGGAAGTGCCCTGGGAACAAAAAGGACAAATGAAATACATTGTACTGCTTATACCGAATTTAACGAGAGAATCTTCGGAATTCTTCGTTAATGGCATAAAATAATAAGAAAACGTCCATATGACATTTGGACAAGCTTGAAGATCTTCGATGGAAAAAAATCAATGCTCAAATGTAGGAGAGTAACAGTCTCTTGCCTCCAGACAATCTTGCAAAAGTTTCGGAAAGTAGTTAAAAAAAGATCATCAGCTGAATTACATCAGTTGTTAAATATCGATGCGGAAGTGGTGCGGGGAGTGAATATCAAACTCGTTGTTCAATTTCTTTTTTATGAAATATAAGCTTAAGTCAAGAAAGGCTCGGACAAAATATTTGCATGTTTTAATTTTTTAACTTTTTTACAGTCTCCATCTTTTAGCTTTAATTATTTAGTCATTTCTATTATACAGTAGAACCCCGGTAACTCGAACTCGGATAACTCGAACAGCCCCGCTAACTCGAACAAACTTCCATTTCCCTTGGATTTGAACCCACTTTTCAGTCATTTTTACTCGGTTAACTCGAACTCGGATAACTCGAAAACCCCGCCAACTCGAACTAAATTTCGTTTCCCTTGATTAAAATTTGGGTCAAATTTACCCCGATAACTCGAACTGTGGTTTTTGCAATTCACTACATATGCCCAATTGACATCACATTAGCTCTTCTTGTCGTGCAATCGGATTTAAACACTAAAACGAAAACTACAGCAATTTGATTTTAATTAGAGCAACGAATAGATCACGTATCTGACAGTCATTTCCACTCTTATCTTATGATCGTGTGAGAGTTTCTGACGAGATAAGTTTGATTTGCACTGTACTGTGTACTAAAGTGCTGAAAAATCGATAAACTATCAATTATTAACTTGGCAAATTGAATATTCAAACGACCCCGATAACTCGAAACCCCGCTAACTCGAACTATTTTTCGTTTCCCTTCAGAGTTCGAGTTACCGGGGTTCTACTGTATCTGTAATTTATTTTATATGCAGGGCCCCACTGAAAACCACATTTGTGGCGTGGTCTCCCTGTTGAAATGTTTTTATTAGCAACATTGAAAATAAAGTTATTCAGTGTATTTTATGGACTCGAAAGCATCAGTACTTATACGACTTTTGAGTTGCAGTCAAGTTATTTTTCCAGAGCCTTCACACTCCTCACTGTTGCTGACCAGAAGTTGAATAGCATATTGTCGGTACAAGATTGGTGTGAAATGTGAAAATGGAAAGCACAAGCACTTGGTTTATCCGTTGTTCTCTAAGCTAATCTTTACTTGTACTCCGATGTACCAGACACCAAGCTATAAAATAATACTGCTTTATATAAAACTGTTACCTTCTGATAAATATCTTATTAGACATTTTAGTGCATGTATACTATCGCTGTAGATTTTTACGAATGTTGTAGTGTTTTGGCGAACCCGAAGGGCGAGTCATTTGTATTTTGAGTACAAATATACAGCTATTTACTACACACTTAAATGTCTTATATGAGGTTCATCACCTAACATTTTCACCTTTCCAAAATGCTGACCTTTCATGCTGACCTGGTTAAACCAGTTTCGTGGAGCACAAATATCATAAGATACTCGGTTGTACTGTTTTCGCGCATTATTTGTTCTCCACGAAGTAGATTTAGATAATAAAAACTGAAACTCCAGGCACGAATACCGTTACGTTATACTGTAAACAAAAAACGGAAAAAAAAAAAAAACACAAAGCGACAAAAGGTGCCATAAAGTGGAGTATAGTGCGATATGAAGATGAAGAGTTTCCCTGCGAGAATAATAATCTCATGCGTGACCTTACAATTGGAGCGTGCTGAGAACAAGTTGGAAAGTTCTCCTTGAGCCTGTTCCAGGCGTTCGGTTCGTTCGTTCCTCGACGTTCCTCGCGCTAATTTCGTTTTTCGCGATGCTCCCCAATAAACCGAGCGCCTCGAGCAGGCTAGTTATACTAACTCCTCCTAACTCCTGTCTGGGTTCTGACAAACTCAACATTACAAAAATAATGCCCCTTCATCATAGATAGATATTCTTTCTATTTTGATAGCGCAGAAGATTTGGATTGTTTAACACTAGTCAGTGAATGCGTATTTTCCTTTTAGCAGTATTGACAAATTGTAATGGTTTTTTTTTTTTTTTTCAGGAATAAATTTTACAAACAAAAATGCAGGACAGTGAAAAGGGCCACCACCAGGAACAGGTAGGCTACGAGGTAATTTAAACGTATCAGTCTATCGCAGTTAGTTCGTGCAATAAGAACCGTTTTAGGCAATTGGTTGACGGCCGATAAATTTTGTGAATGCATTGTACAGCATCACGTGCTTTAATTTAGGTTCTCAATAGGGATGGAGCGGGGCCGGGGGGGAGGGGGGGGGGGGAGGTGGTTGGGTGTTGGATTCTGAATCTAGCTGTCCATCTAAAGGTAGCGCAGCCCTTTTAGTTATTTGTTTTTATTTCGGTGTCTCTCTCCACCGAGAGGTTTAAGAACCCGGGAAAATAATTGTTGGGACAACCTAATGAGATTATGGGTGGGGAGGTGGGTGACTATCGTTGGACTTTATAGCACCGCATCCGGGGAGAATAGAATACTCCTAGTCGCTACATGCTACGGAAACATCTATACGCTTTGTAATCAATTACCCTTACTAGCTATCATTGTAATGATGGTTGTGTGCAATTTGAGGTAAAGATACGACAATACCCTCCAGTTTAATTTTATTTCCCTCCCATCTAATATCCTGCTCGTAACGAGCCAACAGAATAATGCCTTTCGCTTCTATGTCCAAAAGTGTCCTTTGGGAATAAAAGAGTTAATCGAGCATTCATTGAAATACATAATCAACGGTTGAAAGCATGCGTAGTTTCAGGTTATTCTCACTGGTAATGTTCTAAGAAGGAACAACTAATTGTACATTTATTTAACTGTTTTCATTGGTTTCCTCACAGTAGCGTTTACAAGTTATGCTTCTTTTTAACCTGTTGCTGACGATCTTTACTCAATCACAATTTTTTAGGTGCCAGTTGGTTTTCAAATGGAGCGCGTGAGTGTTAATATTTTTTCTTCTTTATCCAGGAGCGATATCTTACCAAATAATTTAAAAAAAAATCCAGGTATATAAATAAGCAACAACCTTCATTTCGCGTGTGGAAATTTGCTGGTGGAGGATATATTTTGTTTCCAATTATCACATATTTTCCCACAAAACTTAAGAGGACATATGCACAAATTTCAAACAAAAATGAAAATTCTTGGCAAGAGCCCTGTAATGGATTTCGCTCATTCTCTTACCATGGGTAGGCCTTAATATAAAATAAATCACAGTATACTTTGTTTGGCTAAATATCGATTTGTTTTCGAGAAAATCGATAATTCTAAAATCCAGCAAAATTGACGCTTTCGGAGCTCAAAATTTATGCCGAGTTTGTTAGCTTCGCGTCGAAAAATAAAGCACTCTGGAAGAAAAATACCTATTTAATATCGAAGAATAACATCAAATTAGTACGTCGAAAGCAATTTCTGCTCTTAAAGTCCTTTTATTTACAAAATATAATTAAGTTTATTCGACACACTTTTGATTTAATTCAAAATAGGTCAAACTTATCGCTTTATTTAAGTATGAGCGAAGCGAAATAAATGGCCGAAAATTTGGTATTAGACAGATAAATGATTGTTCTTTTCGATACTAAAAGGATTTCCTGGAGAAATGATTTAGTGCGATGCTTTCAGATCTCAAAGTTGCTTAAAATTCGTTAATTTAACCGACCGTGACATTGTTGATCTTATCAACATTATGTAAACATTCCACGCAAAGGTTAATTTTCCCCATGTGAACTTCAACTGAGTAAAATAAAAACATAGACTTGCTTACCGTGGTGTTCGCTGATACATTGTAAATCCTGTTTTCCTCATTTACGACAAAACCTAAGCCCTCGGCGAAGCTGTTATCCAATTTTCTAGACGCGCCATTTGTAACTGATTTCCACGTATTGAAGTGACAGTTCTTTTCCATGCATTCTTGAAAACAGTCCTGAGTCTTAACTGATCAGTGTAAACAGGAATACGAAGCACTTTGCTTTAAATCAACTTAAGGCTTAGCAGCAGTGGTAGATAAATCGATACGGCCGGCGAATCTTCGTTTCGAAAACCGCCATTAGAGATTTGTCGGCCCTTTGTCCTGCGGTATGCAGATAATTAATTCACACTTGAGTAACTTCCGGCACATGAAATCGACAACCACCGTGACCAGAAAGCACCTAACCTGCGATCAGGCGTTCTTTTTTTCTTTTTACGAAAGCGAGAGGGAAAAAAGAACGCCTGATACATTTATTTAACCGGCCGCCAGCCGCCCCCTAATTTAAATAAACTAATGTGTCGTCGAACTGTCAAACCACTCTTTGTAGTTGGCGGCAAATTCGAGACTCGGATTTCCACAAGGCGTGAAAAACGTCTGGAGAAAAATTGTACATATGTACAACCTGTATTTAAGCTTCGCCGTGTTGAGATAAAAATGCTTTTAGTAGCAAGGTGAGATGGCGCTTGCGAACATGTATTTATCAGTTGTACTAGATGCCGTCCCTTTATTTCAGCTTACACACACAAAAAAAGGAATTCACCGACAAGAGCTGTTTTACGGCAGATAGGATCGGTCGCTTTTGTAAACATTCCAACATCTCTGGAATATTGTTTTCGAAGAACAACAAAAACATCTTCACGGAACCAAAATTATTACGCATTGTCGCTCACTCTATTTTTTCTGCCTTCAGAGAGTTACACTTGAAATCTGTTAGGGCTTCAGCTAACGTAGAAAAGAACTCGTCCTCGCAGTAAACGTGACTCGTCTTTGCCATTACCAGCTTCTGACCGGAAGTCTCGTTGAAATACGACAACCAATCAGTCCACACCGCTCCATTGAGTATTGTTTCTCGACCAATCAGACAAAAAACCAGAATCTGGTTTTTTTACATGACTTTCGACAAGCAAATGTATCATGCCCTCCTTCCCCCGCAGCAGTAGTAGGGAGGGAGGGTATGATTTCAGGTTAGAAAGCACCCTGCTTTTTGGTGATTGGTTGAGGCACTATTTTTATCATTTTAACATAAGCTCTCAATGAAAAACTTTTGGGCTGAGGGAGTTGTTAAATGGTTGTTAAATGGTTGCATGAAAGCGCTTTTAACTTCCGGGTCGAAAGTTCTTCTGTTGCGTTGCTTCGCTTTGCTGCATATTTTTTATCCAGTTCTTACCCTTGTTCAAATTCTTGATTAGGCTAAGGCAAAACAGTTGTAGAGTCAACTCTCCCTTATTGAAGATCTCTATAAGACGGACACCTGGTGTTAGTCCTGTCCTTGCCGTTTTTTCATTCATTTTTATACTCTAACCAGCTAGGCTACGTTTACACGGGACCGGACCGGATCGGCCTCTGTTTACACGGAAACGTTTGGCACCGATCCATGTGTTTACACAGGACGGTTCTGGAACCGGTCCGGAACGGTTCCATAACTTGACCTGCAAAATAGCAGGTCCAGTTTTGGTTCCGTCCCGCACCGGTTCCAGAACGGCCCCGTGTAAACAGAAGGCATATCCTATCCGTGTAATTAGAAGGCATATCCTATCCGAAAATCGGACCGAAACGTTCCGGACAGTAGCAGTGGTTGATAAATCGATTCGGCCGGCAAATCTTCTTTTCGAAAACTGAGATTTGTCGGCCCTTTGTCATGCGGTGTGCAGATAATGTATTTCACACTTGCGTAACTTCCGGCACATGAAATCGACAACCGCCGTGACCAGATCCCAGATAGCACCCTGCGTTTTGGTATAGTATTGGTTGAGGCACCATATTATTGCTATATTAATATAAGCTCTAAATGAAAAACTTTTGGGCTGAACATGTAATTAAGTTTCACTTTAGGTAGCTAACGTTTGTGAAAGTTGCTAAATAGTTGCATGACAGCGCTTTTAACTCCCGGGTCTAAGGTTCTTCTGTTGCGTTGCTTCGCTTTATAGTTTTTTTTTGTTCTTACCTTTGTCCAAGTTCTTGATTAGGTCAAGGCAAAACAGGTGAAAGCAAAATCTAAGATGTTATCGTTGGATCCGTCTTCCGTGAATGTTAAAAAATATGACCATGTATATATTCTGTTGGGGTCCGGCGTAAACAAGGGAAGGTGCCCCCCGCCAGAGCTTGCGGGAAGGGACAAGCGCCTCGCCGTCAGGGAACCCAAATGTTTTAAAAATATCATAGTCATTATATAAATATTTTATTTTTAAACCTGTTTTCCGGTGTGTTTTTGAGTTGATTTGGAAGCTATTAGGGGAAAACGGTTTAAGTTTCAAATATTATCCGCAGTCTATTCCTTCATAAATAAGACGATTATAATTATAATACGACTCAAGTTTCCAAACAACAAGAGATATGAAGTAATAACTTTATAATCACCTTAATTCTCAATTCAATAGGCGAACTTTATTAGGAAGGAGTTGTCGAAGCTGAGGTATTCCCCAAAAACGGCTCTGTGCCGTCCAATGAGGTCGTGGTTTTGGGTTCCCGATCTAGAACGGGATTTTCAATATCAGACGATATCTAGAACGAGATATGGTATTTTGAACACACAAAAGTTCCAAAATATCAGCAGCCAAAACGGGGTGACTTGTTTCTAGAACGCGGTATCTTTAGAATGCAAGTTCTTTCTAACTGAATACCAGAGGCCCTTCCAATTACGCTGGTAAAAAGGGAATGTTATGCTTCTAACAATGCTTGTTTTTTGTCCGATATAATGCTCAACTGTAATTATGCTCATTTTTTTTAATAATGCTACTTTGGTATAAATGCTTTGTTGTACTTTGCAGAAATAAATACAAAATATGGCATCACGTCAGAAGTCCATAACAAACTTCTGATTACGTGTACTTTTCTTCACCTAGCTTAATCTAATGAAGTGAAAAGCACCCTTTCCTTAATTTTTACACCAATAATTTTTTATACAGTCATAAATGTTCAGCGTTTTATTATAAATTGTTTACCGTGACTGGTATTACAACTGCATATACATGATATATGGTCCCTTTTTTCCCCACCCCTTCCCCACCTTTCCTTCCCGCTTTTATTTCGCTTAATCCTCCACAGGAGAAAGAAGGAGAGCTTGTTTACAGGCTAGACTACACAGCGAAATATATATTTTTAACTGACATTCACGGGAGACGGATCCAACGACGCCATCTAAGGCTTTGTGTACAGCCAACTCTCTCTGAAACGGGTACCTTCGGGACCGGCTCCAACTCAGTTCGTCTAAAAGAGATCTCCGTCTTATAGGGATTTTAACGTCGTTTCAAATTTTCCACTGAAGAAGGGACAAGAATTTGAACAAGGGTAAGAACTGGATAAAAAATATGAAACAAACCGAAGCAACGCAACAGAAGAACTTTCCACCCGGATTTCATGCAACCATTTAACAACTCTCTCGAACGGTGGCTAACTGAAGTGAAACTTTATTACAAGTTCAGCCCAAAAGTTCTTCATTGAGAGCTTATGTTAAAATGATAAAAATAGTGCCTCGACCAATATTTCGAAAAGGAGGGTGCTATCTGGTCACGGTGGTTGTCGATTTCATGTGCCGGAAGTTACTCAAGTGTGAATTAATTATCTGCATACCGCAGGACAAAGGGGCGACAAATCTCAAATGGCGGTTTTCGAAACGAAGATTTGCCGGCCGTATCGATTTATCTACCACTGCTGCTAAGCTTTAAGTTGATTTAAAGCAAAGTACTTCGTATTCCTGTTTACACTGATCAGTTAAGACTCAGGACTGTTTTCAAGAATGCATGGAAAAGAACTGTCACTTCAATACGTGGAAATCAGTTACAAATGGCGCGTCAAGAAAATTGGATAACAGCTTCGCCGAGGGCTTAGGTTTTGTCGTAAATGAGGAAAACAGGATTTACAACATATCAGCGAACACCACGGTAAGCAAGTCCATGTTTTTATTTTACTCAGTTGAAGTTCACATGGGGAAAATTAACCTTTGCGTGGAATGTTTACATAATGTTGATAAGATCAACAATGTCACGGTCGGTTAAATTAACGAATTTTAAGCAACTTTGAGATCTGAAAGCATCGCACTAAATCATTTCTCCAGGAAATCCTTTTAGTATCGAAAAGAACAATCATTTATCTGTCTAACACCAAATTTTCGGCCATTTATTTCGCTTCGCTCATACTTAAATAAAGCGATAAGTTTGACCTATTTTGAATTAAATCAAAAGTGTGTCGAATAAACTTAATTATATTTTGTGAATAAAAGGACTTTAAGAGCAGAAATTGCTTTCGACGTACTAATTTGATGTTATTCTTCGATATTAAATAGGTACTTTTCTTCCAGAGTGCTTTATTTTTCGACGCGAAGCTAACAAACTCGGCATAAATTTTGAGCTCCGAAAGCGTCAATTTTGCTGGATTTTAGAATTATCGATTTTCTCGAAAACAAATCGATATTTAGCCAAACAAAGTATACTGTGATTTATTTTATATTAAGGCCTACCCATGGTAAGAGTATGAGCGAAATCCATTTAAGGACTCTTACCGACACATGTTTGACCGTAGGAAACCTGTGCTCTTAAGTGTCTTGGAGAAGGTGGCTAAGCTGTCAAATCACGAAATAATTCTTTGATATTCAAAAATCTTAGTCCGTTAAAACATTCAATTGCATCTAGTGTAACAATTAGTTTGGGACGCAACCTGAACGTGCAACCATTAAAAAGCAAGTTAAAATGAATGAATGAATGATATAGGTGCTTATATACCGCATTTACAAAGCTCAATGTGCTTCACAGTTAGAATTTTATTGGATGAGACCGGACATCAGCATATCATATAAAAGAACTGGTAAATACAGTCGTTCGACCAATAACGGCCACTTCTAAATAGCGAACACCTCTCCATTTTGTCTATCTGGACATTTCATCCCGACCGTAGGTTCAACTGTATCACATGGGGAGATACCCAGGTATTCCCCATGCAGGTTTGGTCGCGTCACACGGCGTGAGTGGACTAATCCGGTGCACGCGGGAAAAAATACACTTTTTTATACGTGTGGTGATAATTGAACTAAACTACCACTCTATCTATATATCTATTTTTATAATATTAGTATTTTTATATTTTATATCTATTTATCTATTTATATAATATTAGTGTTTTTTATATTTTATATTTTATATCTGTTCATAATATTAGTATTTTTATATTTTATATTTTATATTTGTATATTTATTTTAGTGTCCCCAATTAGCTATTTAGCTTATTACCATTGACACTTAAATAAAGTTTATGTATGTATCCATGTATGTTAAGTCTTCTCATGAGAAACTGACAAAAACGTCGCCACAAGGCTCAAGGAAATGTTTACAACTTTTTTTTTTTCAAAGCACCCTTACCATCGCTATCAAAGTAAAAGATCAAAATGAGGCCACTAGCTATTCCTACTAACACGGCCTCTGTTGTCCATTTTCCAGCGTGCACCACTCCGAGAGGCTCCTCCGAATGACTACCGAATACTGTCTATTGTGTCCATATTCTTCTGTCCAGCGCTTGGCATTCTGGCAATTGTTATGTCATTTGTGGTATGTGCAGTATAACCATAATGTAATTATTCTCCATATAGAGCAGTTTTTAGTTGAGTGTCGTAAAAATAAAACCAAAGTAATAACTCCGACCAACCACCACTGACACTTACAATTCAGTAAACCAGTCGATACTCGAACGCGCGAAAACGTGCGCGAGTAAATTCACGATTGGTTTTGGTTTTACTTCTCATTGGCTGAGAAAGTGGCGCGATATTTTTTTCAATGAGCGTAGTAATGCAAAACCAAAGTAAAAGCAAATGACTTTCGACACTCAAGTGAAAACCGCTCCAAAGCAACCCAAGGCTACCAGCTGGCTACCTGCTGAAGGTTTTCAGTTGGTAATTTATAAACATCCATATGTTTAGTGAAGAGTAATACTCCAAATAGCTTTTCGCCTTATAAACCACTCGACTGGAGACAGATATGAGCGACAGTATAAACCACTTCATATGCATTTCTAACCCTAACCGTGTGTGATTCCGTCTCCTGCAACGACACATTAGACTGTGCAGGGAGACAATGTTTGTGATTGCGTATTACGTAAATTACGTTACTCGATAACGAAACGTTATCAGCCACTTAATCGTTATTCCCATCCCAACCTTTGGTGAGTGATTTTCAGCGGTGTGGGTACTGCAATAGATTGCGGGGATCCCAATTGGAGCCTGAAGGATCGGAGTAAAAAAAGGGGAACTGGGACAAAACTCGCTGAGGCAAAATGACATAAAACGCTGGGGGCTACCTCCGATTAAATAGTGGTAATCCCAAGTAGACTAAGCATTGCAAATCGCCCTTGGGGGCATGGTTTTGCATAAAGCCCCTTTCCAATTTTCTTTTAACTTTAGCCGGAGGCCAGACAGCTTAAGGCTAGATTCTTATAACTAATCAAAGAAAAATCAATTTCTTTCAGACTAATCAGCGCTATGAAGAAGATGACCTTAAAAGAGCGGAGGAAGCATCCAGGGATGCAAAGTTTTCGGCACTTCTTGCCATTGGCTTTGGAATCGCCATCGCGCTATTTTTTATTTTCATTGAGGAAATCGTGCCAACATTTGCCTAGAGATAACTTGTGTACATTTTCTTTTTCACGTCATGTCAAGCTTAAAAAAATAAACCTTGGAGATTATAACAGTAAAAGGACTTATTAGGTAAAAGCCTAGATCTATTGCAATGATGTGATGCAAAAGCCAATTTGCAAAATGTATTGTGAAAATTTAATTTCGGTTATAGGCTATTTCGCCTATGTTATAGAAAACACAGAAATATAGGATCACCCCATAGTAAAATAGCATTCTTACCCTCGATTGAAGAAAGTAGAAGCTGTATAAACGACGAAGTATCGAACCTGTGCAGAAAATGTAAGCGTACGTTTATCATTTGATACTTCATCTTTTATTCGACAAATTGTCACACTGCCTTTTGATATCTAACCTATAGTCATTTTTTTGCCGAGATTCGTCCGACATCATGCACAGGGCTGCATAACCACTTTTTTAGCTCTAAAATGCATTTCCTTGACAATTTGTTTAATACTTAATATATCTTTTGCTCAATTTTGCAGAAATTGTCTGATTTTAGCCTAACTTAGCCTAACTTAGTCGGCTGATTATCAGACGGCATCCCGCGCGATTTTGCAGGATAACTGTTACGAATAATTTATACTTAACACTTTCTAAAGCGGTTAATTTATGCAGCATAAATCGAATCTGACATTTAATTTACTGTATGATGAAACAGCGCTGAAAACTTGTACACAATCGGTTCTTGTGTAAAGCATTAATTCTTTGATTAACCCATGTATTAGCAACCTGACTGTAGCCACACTAGGTGTATGATTGTGCAATTATTTCGTATAACCGCTATATATATTTTTATAAAATCCTTTAATGGACCATGACGTAGTCTTTTTGAGTCGAACCTCTCCTTATGGATACGTATGTAATACGGACTAACGGACACCTCAATATTACAGATAGTTCACTTGGTCCGAAAGAGACCACAACTTTTATAACTCTAACTCCGTAATATACGAACACCTCCATAATACAAACGCTATTCATTGTCCCTTTGGTGCTCGTTTTATAAAAATTCGACTGTACTACTATTCCATTTAAGTACAAAGCAAATACATTTGGTATTTGTATGGCATTATACAAGGTACGTGATATCGACATTGATATCGTGCAATTTTAAAAACTTCTATATAATCTTCACCAGTAACTTAATAAATAAACCTCACATTTACAACATCTGTACCGCTTCGTTGTTCCAAACTAAGTACAAAAATCATAACATGAAAGATAAAAAAAACACAATACGTAAATGTTGGGTTTTATTCGTGCGACTGAAGATGTTTGTACACTTAGTGCAAACATTCGCAACGAATAAGAAAGAGAAAAGTACTTTCGTAAATCTTGGTTGCTTTTTACCTTTGTTCAGATACATGTATGTAATACACTTTTTGTACCATGTTAAAATTACTTATTTAGCATCCAAACATAAAAATATAGGTAATTCTTCAACAGTAATTGAGTTGTTTGAGGAGGAGAGGCTGTAACATGGCTTGTTTCAACATTTTAGTTCACATTCAAGGCGAAACGCAAGAGCAAACTACGGTAAAATTAACTATTGAATTTTTTTTCTTGACTGTAGCCAAACATTGCTCAAGTAGAATGCGTTAAATCTGAAGACAATAGATTAACGACTGGCACGCAAGCTGATGTAGAGCTTTATGAAAGCAAGTGACAAAACTGATTTAATGTTGATAAATTGAAATCTATACTTTGCAAAATTTCTAGTCGCTTATGTCAAAACACGTACAATACAATCAATTCTTTACTTTCAATGTATGTTATCGTTGTATTTTTAAAGCGAACAATTTCTATCTCTTTTTACCCTAGATGATAACACTCTGGCGTTTTTCGTGCAAGTTAGGAGTTTCGTGGCAATTTTTCGAAAAATCCGAAAAAGTAATACAGACGGCAATCAAATATTTATAACTGTTTAAAGCCTGACACCTTTAGGAAGAGCCATATAGCATTTACCACGAACGAAGCTTCACTTTAAAAGACCAATATAGCGTTAGTTCAAAAAGCATAATCCAAGCCATTTTTATTTGTCTCTTATTGTTTATTTGAAAGTTGTTGACCACTAGAAGACAAGCGGTTTTAAGACCTTTAAAGAGGTTTCATGATAACGTTCCAAAAGCAGATTAAGGCTTCTTCCATAATTAAAGAGTTTTCAATGAAATGTGATGCCATGTTTGCATTTTAATTTTAAAGTGCTGTACCTGAAAAAGCTGATTAAGAGGTGTCTTGGATTTCGTTGATTCAAGTCCAGAAACCGTCGTATCTTGTGTTTGTCTGCGTTTTCGACCTCTAGTAGGCACTGTTCTGACTTTTTCCCAGTGCTAGGAGTGTTGGAAGATTCCAAACAAGGGTAAGATTCAAATCTGCAATTACATTTTACAGAAGGTAAGAACTTTCTCTTGCCGGGCTAATGTAAAAAATACTATCTTTAGTAATTGTTCGGCTTGAGAAATACGATTGTTAGAGAAAATGCAGCTTTACAACTGAAAGAAGCACACATTTAAAAATAAGCATGGTCGATGGTCAATCCATTCGTTTTTGAAATACAAATCTCTTAATCTCAGATAAGTTTTTATTAGCATGCAAAATGTGGATTTTCCTGTTTTACACTTTTAGGATTAGTAGCCGAACACACTTTACTTTATCTTACCAAATACGATTACATGCTGTCAAATGTTTTCTTTCACTTAAAATCCCCCAGGAAACAGTCGATAACATTGACAATATGACGCTCTATAAAATATTCTACTCTGTGATTGTGTCAGTTCCCCTTAGCAGCAATATTTTGTGAATGTCAAAGCTAGCTGCAATGTCATACCTTTTCAGCACCAAAAAAGGATATAACAAATCCCGTTATAAGAAATACCTTAATAACAAAGTCCCTGGTAGAACGAACGATATTCTTTAGCCCGGCAAAGGTGCTGACAGTAAAATAAACAGAATCCTGGTATAACGAAAACCTCCTTTATAACCAACACATGCATTTTTCTAGTCCTTTTGCTCTTCATTATATCGGAGTTCCACTGCACTTATTTGAATTCCAAAGTAGGATAGCCTTTGGCCATAGATAAGCTCCTTACAAAAAAACATTTAAATTTTCATTTTCACCAATAAGGCCAACCAGCGTCACACCATGGCACCGAGCACCACGCGCACAAGTGTCTCTTAATTTGACTTTATGTAAATTAACAGTCAGTTAAGCGATTTGCCAGTTGTAGGGCAACGTATAGCCTAAGAAGCCTTTCCAGTCGAATTTGACAATGTCTGAAGTTTTCGGTATGACGTTACCATAAGAGTGACAACCTGATACTTCCAGTGGCAAAGTCGACCAATAAGAAAACAGTTAACTCTCTCGATGCTGATTTTCTGAAATGGGCGCTTGTCGTCTCCAAAGAGATGACGACCTTGAAGAAAAAAGCCCTTTTAACTCTCTATAATCCAGAATAGAGTGGTTTTTGGAATAGGTTTTCACAATAGAGTGTTCAAAGAAATCATATCTGGAATTGCACTAGTTTTGCTTTACTAAGTGCTATGATTGGTTCCGTGGTTACTTAACTAATCGCAGCTTACTCCCGCCCGTTTTCTCTTTCTTGGCTCTGATTACCATGTATTTGCTTGGAGGTACGTTAGCATTGGTTTGTTGTGCTGCTTAAGTGTGTTGTGACCAAAGCAATGGAAATGAGTTTAATAGCTATGGTTTTAGTTTTACGACAACCAGTTGCATGCAGTGCTGATTAAACGTCTTCACACACAGCAAGTCGAAAACAGAAAGTGTACACTAAGCTTTGAAATTACCCAAAGCTAAGTGCGCTTCCACGTACTAAATGAAGAATGAATGTGGTGCCCTTGGTGCCTCCTTGCATTTCTTCTTCAATGATAAAATACATAGAAGGCAACAGGAGGTGTAACAATTTTATGATAAAGTAATGGAATTTTTTCCGTGCTCATTTGTTGTAAACTGGCTTAAGCATTTCTCGAATGGCAACTAAACAAGTAATTTAAAGTTTTTTTTAGAATACGATTTGAATGTAGAAACCTTGTCTTTTTTATTTTCTTTATCAGATTCACTTCACGAAGTTGATGTATAATGTTGAAGATGTTAAAAGAACTGTATATCATGCTTGTGACTTTGTTAACTTTGGACCTTTTAAGCCGAACCGACGGTAAGTGTTTTCCGCATACAAATTTCTAATAGGATTTCGTGTTTTTTCTAAAGGCTCTGTATTCAATAAGTTTGAAAAATAATCTGATAACACCTACCTTCACTTGAAGATTTTTCTAAGTGCCGACCGACAGCAGAATTCTATAGTATTTTCGGTCAACGTCTTACCCAAACCAGTTAGATGCAAAACCGACTCCTCAGTTCCCAAAAAAAATAAAATTTAAATCAAAAATCAGAAAACTTCTTTTTAATCGCCGTGTTGGAAATGCGCAAAGTACCTTCTTAGTTGTTGAAAATTGTCTTTCACAACACCTAAGAAGGAACATAGTATAAAATCCTCACTGCATACTCATTACCTCATCGCATAAGATTAAGTTATGGGAAGAGTTCGCGACTGCTGAGGCAATAGGCATGCAACGAGGATAAAACGTGAAAATTCTGTCAACCGTCACCAGGGGAGGTGGGTGGGTCGCGAAAGTTGGCCGTCGTGCCGGAGTACCGTTAAAATTACCACGTTTCAAGCGAAATGACAGGATTTATACCCTTATACCGCAAAGCATCAACACTGCAACAAGCATGCGCCAAAACGAGGGAATTCGAGCATATAACTAAAACTTCTGCTATGAGCTAATTAATTACGCAGTGAGAATATTACGGTATCTCTTAGAGCGAGATTTTAAAGTGAGTCGCAAATAAATAGAAACTACAGCAGTTGTAAAAAAAAATAATACGTGAAATTCTGCAGGGAGTGTTAATGTTCTAGTTGAAAAGATGCAAATGCCAGTCATGAAGAAGAAGAAGTTCTTACTAAGAAGTGCAAAAAACAAATCTTATTTCTATCGAATTGTAGTAATTTTCCAACTGATATTCGGCTATGACTTAAAAGCCATTGACCTTGCACTGAAACTGGGGGCACCTTTGAAAATCAATTGTGTGGTCACACACATTATTGCTGTAGATTATGTGCTGCACGATTGCCATTTAGAACGTGTTTAGCATAGTGAAGTCGAAGCTATACACTTCAGAATTTTTCAGGCGCGCAAGTAAGTACATTGGCTACTTACCATACAGGCACTGGTGATTACCACACTATTATCATTTAACAGCGGCAGTGCTGAATGAGGAGCAGAGACTGTTACGTGACTTGTTTCAAAACTACAGCAAGTCTTCACGTCCCGTCTTCAAGAGAAATGATCAGGTGGTAGTCACATTCAGAGCTAAACTCAAACAAATAATTGACTTGGTGAGTATAACACAATGAAAATTTTACATAATAGTGGAAACGGTACAGCAGAAACACAACGAAGTATCAACCATAACAGAAGTAGAGTGTTTAAATTCATACAAGCATAAGCATACGGAAACATTTGGAGGCGCAGTGCCTTCATGACTAGCCTCTCTTAGGATATCTTTTCTTTATTCGTAAATTTTGTTTTGTTGTAAAATAACGTTATGTTCTTGTTAGATGCGTTAAGGAGAATTTCATGACGCTGGCTTTTCCTTCATTTGTGTACATTTAATTTTATTCAATCCAGAAGGACAACGAGCAACTCCTACAAGTCATTCTCTACACATATCAGGTAAGTATTCAATAATCATTCCTGATGCACTGTGAGTGGAAAAAATGTAAAAAACCCTCTACCTGTCCTTCTAAACAAGTTTTTTTATTTCATTTGATCTTGTTTCTGTCATTTCTAAAAATTAACCTTACTAGTGGGCATTATGGAATTTAGCGGTTAAATTATGTAGCTATATAGGTTGGGTAAGTTTTTGTTTAGAAGGTATGTTGGCCTGAACATTAGTTTGCTGGGCCTTAACCACCGTACTTGTGTTATGTTGAGTCAACCTTATAAAGTGCCAAGGGCATGATTTTTCATGGCTAGCTCCCATCCGGGGTAAGCTTGCGGTATATGCCTAATCCCTTAACTTCCTCTAACCTGGAAGTGATTGATAAGCGGCTTGATAAGCAGCTACGTCGAGCGTAGAGTTGGATATATGAATTTAAGGATTGGTCAAGAAGTATACTAATTAAAACATATGATTTCACTGCCCAATAAGGCCCCTTTTGTGCCATTCAGTTTAAAAGAACTAAAGCTTTAGAAGCAACTTATCCAGAATTTTGGCTGATTCTGCGTGACCTTAGTTTGACGATCCATTGTGTATGTCTTTGTTGACCTTTGCACGTAAAATGTTCTTCAGGAATGGACAAACCCATTACTGACATGGAATGCATCTCACTACGGTGGAATCGATGAGATCAACGTTGATCCCTCTAAAGTTTGGGTCCCGGATATTGTGCTCTACAACAGGTATTCTAAAAGCTATACCTGAGTTAACCTCTTTGTGAAATTAAAACCTTACGCGATAAATTCTCCATCTCAAACAAGGAAAAGAGGTATGAAAAGAGTGTGGAAGAACTAGAAGGCTTAACCAGTCTCAATTTTTGGGACCAAAGCTCCTCCCGTAGAGCTTATGTCGTTGTTTTAAGCCATAATTTATTATTTATTAATAATAATATATAAGTAAATACCATCAAACTTTTTGACTTTATCATAATTTTTTCTGGCAACAATGACATGTCACTGTTTACGGAATATGAAGTTACCATGGGGCAAACGTAACAATCAATCATGTTTTGAACTTAACGTTTACAGATGTCTCTCTTTCTTTTTGTTAACTTAGCGCAGAGTTTACTTTCTCCGGGGGAACACACAAGTACAAAACGGACGTTGTTATCTTTTCCAATGGAAGCACAATTTGGCTTGCGCCCGCTATGTTCATCACGGTCTGCCACTTAGATGTCAGGTAAACTTTGAATGTGGTGTTTGTCTGTTGCTAACAGATCATAGTTTATTTTAAGGAGGCTCGATGTAGTTTTTTTAGCCGAAGTGTGGTTGTTTTGAAAATTAAAATTATCTAGGAAGCCAATGTTCGATTTTTGCCAAAATACACCATAATGATCAAATATGACCAAATTTTAATTTTTTGCCCGTTATTTTGTCACAAAGGTTACCATAGCAACCATTGACGTTTTCTTTTGTTCCTAAACAAGCTTGATTTTCTCGAAATCTAGATTGACTCTTGGCATTCATTTTTTGATATGTTCAAGTATAGTAGATTGACTACCTGTACACAAAATTTTAGGAAAATCTGTAAGAGCTTTTTAGAGTAAATCAAGAATGAAGTTTTTGGTATTTTCGTATAATTTCCTACAATCGGCAGTCGATATATTTTAACAAATTAAAGCAAAAAGTCTTTCGCTTTAAGTTAATGGTCTTTGATGGTGTAAGAATTTATATTTCAGTGAGAGTAACTGTGCTCAAATAATACGAAACAATTTTAAAGCGCCTATTTTACAGTAAAACGGTGTTTTTCTGAAAATTTCATTCTTGATTTACTTGAAAACGCTCTTACAGATTTTTCTAAAATTTCGTCAACAGTTAGTCAATCTACTAAACTTTAACATATCAAAAAATAAACACCAAGAGGCAGTCTAGATTTCGAGAAAATCAAGCTTGTTTGAGAACAAAAGAAAACGTCAATCGTTGCTATGGTAACCTTTGTGACTAAGTGACGGGTAAAAAATTAAAATTTGGTCATATTTGATCATTATGGTGTATTTTGGCAAAAATCGAACATTGGCCTCCTAGATAATTTTAATTTTTAAAACAACCACCCTTCGGCTAAAAAAACTACATCGAGCCTCCTTAAAGCTGTTATATGCTTCACGAGGTTTTGCTCATAGTGACTTCACGTTTAAGTAGAACGTTGATATCCTATAAATCGCCGTTCACTACATATGGTTCTCAGCTAGCTCACGCTCTTTTTGATTTCAGTTTGTCTTTTTAAGTATAATTTAAGTTATTTCCATTTAAGATATTTCCCTTTCGATGATCAAAAGTGCCCCATGAAGTTCGGAAGCTGGACCCATGACGAAACACGTTTAGACATGCGCATCCTTACCAATGCTTCCAGTGACGACATCTACACAGAGCATGGCGAATGGCAGTTGCTGGGACTAGAGCAGAAAAGGTAAAGTTAAAGCGGGTAAAATCCTTTTAGAAGCAGTTAAGGGCCGGGAAACTTGCACGTGAAAGTTTAAAGAAAAGAAGCTTGTTTAGTTTCTTCGAAGGACCCAGACTTCATATATTTTAAGATTTCCTTGTTTTGGATTTCCTTCGGTTTTTATAGAAATTCATTTTAATAATCATTTCATGGCAGGTCCACACCAGCCTTTAGGTTGCCACATCAGACCTGCCTTAACGAAAATGATATTTTTGTATCTATACTTCTTTTGAACGAGTCGTAAAATTGTTGTCTTTGTAAAGAAATATCTCACATCTGCAAATGTTTGTTTTTTAGGTCATCAAAATTGTACGACTGCTGCCCCAAACCGTATGTCGACATAACGTACATTATCCACGTCCGTCGGAAGCCGCTGTTCTATACCCTGTACCTGATTGTGCCTGCCATAATAATCACAGCCATGGTCCTTGTCGGCTTCTATCTGCCACCCGAGTCTGGAGAGAGAATGCAGTTAGGCATCACTGTGCTGCTGGCCATGATAGTGTTCCTGCAGCTTGTTTATCAGAATCTTCCCTCCACCTCCAATAGTGCTCCCCTTTTAGGAAAGTTCTACATCGTTACAATGTTTCTGATTTCCCTTTCATTAGGCGCGACTTGCATAGTGCTGAACTACTCATACGGCCGCCATTCTGACGGTGAAATGCCGATGTGGGTTCGATTGATTATTCTAGATTGTCTCGGAAGAGTTTTTGGATCGAACAAAAACTCTGGAAAGAGAAGGCGAATGATCACTAGTGATGATATTTTTAAGAGAAACGAATGGAAAACCGCCGCAAGTATTCTGGATAAATTCTTTATGGCTTTCTTTGCATTGATAATAACTTTCGTGTCACTGTACTTGTTTTATCAAGCTCCCCACTTTTAGGTTGTAATTGTTTATCATTACAGAGAGAAAAATAATTAGTATAAATAGTTTCAAAGGGCGCCAAATCTACCATAACCAAGAGACTCAGAACCCGTCCCAGTAAAAAAAGGAAAATAAATTAAATGTGTTTGACTTAAACTCGGTAAACCCAAGTAACATGGGCACTTTTCTTGTTTGTTTGGTGAAAAAAAAAGATCAATCTTTCTTAACATTACCTACTTAAACTAAACGGGCATGCATCCTGTTATATTTTCCACCTATACTTGTTGTTTTTTCAAGAGAATAAAGAACAATTCTTATCTCCATCTGGTCAAGTACTTACATTCAGTCTTCTTTCCCTGCGCCACTTACGTTACAAAATAAAACCATACGACAAGAGCTGAAACATATGTACCTGCTTCGAATGAATTAGTTTTACTTCTTTCATCTTAAAAAGTGCCAACAAACAAAGTGGCTTTCGTTCATAATTATTTTAATTGTGCATCGATGTCAGTGAAGGCGCTTTCTCTGGTTTTTAACAGTCTGGAGAAGCAACTCGACCTAGGCATTGACAAGCACTGCTTCTTGCAATTGAAAGATCATCTTATCGGCATACACGCTACCACAGGCTGTGATACCATCACCACCTTTTCTGGTAAAGGCTGGGAAGTAGACAGTATTTCTAACGTTGTTGAATTTGTGTAGCTTGGATCTAAGCCGGCTCCAGAAGATTTGACAGAAGTGACAGCAGTGAAGGAGGACTTTGTACGATTGTGGCGCTTCTGTACCCAACAATCTCTAGACTGAGCCTTAGTCAAACCTGGACGTAGCTATCTTTTCTGGTTTGGGGTATACTGATTCATGGTTTACATGACTAAACGTAGAAAAAGACGTTAGAAATAGTTTTAAGATCGTATTTTGTATCTAGCATTGTGATGTAGAACGCATTTATGGTAATTTGTATTTCAGATGATTAAAGAGCAGAAGGAAAACAAGCTGGAAAACAAAATGGCGGAAATTGTGACGTCATTTATGACGTAGTTTAAACTTTAAGAACCGTAAACAATGCTTAAATAATGTCCCGAATACGTATTACTTTCAAATGTTTGCCTAAGCAAAAAATCGTATGTATTTAAGAAGGAATAAAAAAAAATGTAAGGATTCTTTTAAAATCCAAGATGGCGGCCAAAAGAAGGATATGAGAGGAAATTTAAAATTCGATTTACACATTGAAAGCTACCGTTCTATCCTTGCTATCACACATTTTTATGATGCCTTATAGTCAAAGATTAATATTAGACAAGTTTCGTTTGTTCCCCTTAAGTGAGCCATACAACCCCTCTAGCTGATGGACTAAATTTATCAACAAAACCAATTTCCCTATGAAGAAAGTATGCCCAACAGTTAGTGAGCTCTTTAACAACCTGCAGATTACCGAAGTTTTTCAACCTGATTTTTCCATCGTACAGAACCTAAGTGGCAGATTTTCTGTTGGTGGGTACTTAGTTCTTTAACCAGACAGAAACGTGCGTTCGGACGACATTCCTCACAGTGTAGGTGAAAATTGTGTCATTGAATTTGCATTGTCTTGGTCTCACAAGGGTTAGAGAAAAATCAACATCCAAGAAAATACCCGCAATGACTTTACCAAAGGCCAAGAGACTTACGTATGCCAACAAATGGAGAACCCTAAAAAAGACCGTCTATTTGAAGACAAATGCAACGCATTATCTGGCACGTGTGGAGATGTTGTCCAAATATGGATCGAATATAGTGTGGCAGGGCATATTCCAGAAAACTGGCCAAAAAAACGCTATCCCTAGGGGCACTTATGCCACTGATGTGTTGTGGCCATTTATCTTTAGAAATTGTCTTCCTTTTTTGGATGTGGTCAATTTACTTCCTTAGATAAAGCTAAGAAGATATTGGAACGGGCCTTTACCTTAGATGAAGCAGTACATGACTACTATGAACAAAATTTATTTATTTATTTATTTATTTATTTATTCTCAAGAGCTTATCATCGCTAGATTCCGATGAATAAGTCTCTCTGCTATAGTAATTTACCGACTGAAATGAAATATGCTATAATTAAAGCTCAAAAGAACGTTTAGCTTTTCACTGCTTTCAAAGGTCCGCTCCGCAGACATTTTTTTCAACTTTGCAAAAGGTTGCATCTTAAGGTGCTTATCATTATTCAATAATACAAAATTGCGGTCACCGGGGTCATTTTTGAGTTATAAGTACTTAAAGCGAAAATAAAGGGTGTCTTCAACATGTTATACTGTTGCTATGGTAACCAATGGCGTCATGGAAATGACCACGACTTGTTCAGCAATGATTGGAAGTTTCATTATTGTAGCAGCAACTGATAAATATTTGTAGTACTGATCCATTAAAGTATAAGAATGGGTAAAGCGCTAAAAAACGTACGCTGTGAGCCTCCTTAACTTACAGTAAATTGTAATTCAATTGTAAGCTTTAATAATGTTCACAGATGTATCCACGTGGTTCTGCCGGAGTACCGGCTGCTGTTGCGTCTACTCAGGAGCCGCGTATCATGTTTTTTCACGTGTGAGACGCATCAAGTTGAAGCTTTTATTCAAGACTGATTGGCGGCGTTTTGCACACAAATCATTTCTTGGAAAAGCTAAAAAGCTATTTTTTACAATTATAATTCCAACGTTAACCTAAAAAACTTTCTCGGTATTCCTAAGAAAAACAAAAGTGAAAAGTTAGATGAATATTTTGACAAGCGAAGAACACGACGAGCGAAAAGACACAATAGCTCCAGAAGAACTGAACAAGCATCTTGCGGGTTATCTGCTTCAGTTGACTTGAACAACCGGTCGTGGAAGCAAGTACAAAGTTGCTGGACGTGCCGTTGACTGATGAAGACTATGAACTGCTTTACGCCGTTTACGTAAATAACTTGCTTAGACTGTTCACTATCTTCGACTGAATTGTTCATTAAATGGGGCGTTCAATGAATTCAATGACAATCTTAGTACGTATATAATAGACACAATACCACATGGAAAGTGCTTTGTGCGGTATTTTACGCACTCGTTGGTTTTTAATAGAAATCTCGACTCGTTCGCTCCGCTCACTCGTTTGATTTCTGATACTTCACCAACTCGTGCGTAAATACCGTACGCGCGCACTTTCCATGAAGTATTTTCCATTTACGACACTCCACTGAGAACTACTTCCACTACTTTACTGGTGACATATTTGTTAACAGGTTTTGCACAATATGCTTGCCTTGTTACACTGTATCAGAGGAAGACACAAATTGGGCGAACTCTTTGCTTATTCTACCTTGTCGGCAGTGGAAAATGGTCTATTTCCCTCGAAATTCTGCTGGAAGAATTAATTATTCAGGCTAACTTGTACATTATAAAAAGTATCAAAAATACCGTGAAATAACTCTTTACCGTGTAACTCCTTACACCTAGATAATATTCTTCTCCCTCCAATAGTAAGTTTCTTTGTGTTGGATTCACTGTTCCGTGATGAAAAGTACCGGCTTAGCTTGACCTGAGCAGGTTGATTCTCTCTTCTGTTGGCAGGTTAAAATATTTGGGCTTAGTTAAACGAAATTATGGGAGCAAGACTTACAAATCGTAAACTGCTTATTTCTCCAAAGAAAGTTACAGAGAATTGTCGCTGATTTCGTAGCGAAAAACATAAGCTATGATACATAAACTATTGTAACACACTTTGCGGTATATAAGTTACCAGTTTTTTTAAAATTCATTAATTTTTAAATGAAAGATATTCTAATCGTCACGGTGATGTACGGTAAAAATATAGATGTTTTATTTTATTTTTTTACAACTGGAAGATCTTTCTCGAGCATGAACATTCTGGTAAATTAGAGCTTAGATCGTAAGAAAACATTCAAAAGCAACGCGAGTAGCTAACAAATCTCTTACCCCGCTTTGTTTTGCAGGTAGCTTTTTACACAAGGTCATTAAATTTTTAACTCTGGCGACCTTTTGCAGTCACAACTCTCAGTTGAACGGACATAACTATATGAACTCAGCAAGCACTAAAGAACTGACTTTGCCAATTTAGGAGAATCAAATTAAGCTGTCTGTTTTCTCAGCGTAAGTAATATCATAATGCATTACCACCACACGTTGATTCTATCTTGTTAAAGGTTGATTTCTTAGTATATTTACACACTTTTCAAGTAGATAAAAATAATGTTTATCCTTCGTACATATCAATATTTCATCCACTAAAAGGAAAAGAGGAAAGACGAAAAACAGTTTTAGCGTTTTATTCTATACTATGCTAGTATTTTACAGATACCAATGAATTTGTGCGTACAATCCGCTGTAGGGCAAAACTAATACTGTACTTATTTGCCATTCTCACCGTGAAAGTAGTACTGTTTAAAAGTCTGTTATTGATCTAATGCTGTTTTGTAATGCGTTAATCTGTGCATTTGGAAAGATAGAATTCGACAGGACTTGTTATAATTATAAGGGCTGTATTTTTATTCCTAGCTTTTGTTGTAGAACAATGTGTAACGGCTTTAACGACGAACTTCTGCGACAAACGTCTTTCAATGACATCGTAAAATCGGTTTAAAAATGTAAAATAAACGACGTTTCAACGTTTGCAGAACGCTATTGTCAAGTCAATTAAGAGTTACTAAATGAAATAGAAATAAATACTATAACAGATAATAGATACAAATAAGGATCTGTAAAATACAAAATGTCCAACGTTAAAAAGGCTTCGCACAAATACTCGAGTATACTTACATACGTCGCCAGTGAACAAGCCATAATAAAGGGGAGAGGGATGATCCTTTAAATTTAACAAAAGTCTTCTAAATGCAAGGGAAAGATCGGAAAAACAATTCGGCAATGGCGTAGCCTCGCCCCAGACGCACAACGCAACCCTGACTGTACAATGCAATACCGCTCGGAAGACAGTTAGTTACAATGGTTTTCAGAGGAAGAATACATCCAAGGAAAAGAGGGTGGAAGGTGGGGCGCCCCCCTCGGCAACCCCCTAAATCCGTAAATCCGCCTATGAAAAGTGAGCCTCCTCATCTTGCTGCTCATGATCATCAGTAGATTCAAAGTTGCATCGTGATGTCACTTACCTCGTGTTATATCTTCTTTACACAGGTCAGAGATGAAGACCATTTCCGCCGTTTTCGTTTGGGCAATATTTCTAATGGGATTAAGCTTTGGTAAACTATTTTTTTACAATAGTTTTGACGCACCTTAAAGTTTAACAAGACCAAAAACAATGAAGGGAACTACTAAAATTTTAACGGGGTTGAGTCAACACCTAATACTTATTTGTTAGCAATCACTAAATTCATTTTAATCGAGATGTGATATTTTTATGGGGTACAAAAGCTATTTCATTACTTTATCATTTCGTTTTGCAAAAGGAAAATGGAAATTATAAAAAAAAACATATTTCTGCCCCATCTTTTAGCAACCCTGCCAGATTATCTCGGTTTTTGAAATCATAAGTTGCGCCAACTCCCCTTCACCCAGTTTATACAAGACTAACAAAATGTCTGTAAACTAAACACATTTGCAATAACCGAGAAAAAGAAGATGTTAATGTAAGAAAAATATCGGTCTAAATCTATCACATATTTCACAAAAAGAGCTGCCAGTAACATTTTAAAACAGTTATATATTGAACGTTTTTTAAAAGGTCGAGCATCATCTATCCAGAAGGGAATAAAAGAAACTGGTCTAACGGAAGGTAAGGTTACTATTATTAGCGGCTACTAATTTTAGCGATTTTAGCGAGATGGGCAAAAATCGCTTAATTTAGTGCTCGCTAAAATTTGTCTCGGTCAAATTTAATACTCGTTAAATTTAAATACCCCCTCCCACGCCAAAAGGGAAACAAAATTAAGCATAGCCGACTTGAATTTTTTTTTAAAAAAATAGATGACGGTAATTACAACTTTGTTTTTCCTGGCAATGCAAAATACTCGTTTAATTTCAAGTGAGTTTATTCTTTTACTGAACATTAATTTTCATCGTAGCTATATGTTAGAACCTGGTTAACCACGATATCACTAACATTTTAAATTTTTCGAAAAATCGCTTAATTAAATAGCCGCTAATTCTTGCTTTGAAAAAATCGCTAAAATTAGTAATCGCTAAAAATAGTAACATTTAGCTTAAATTCCAACAAATGAATGATCAATGAAGTAACAATTGCATTTACTGTTTTTTTTTTTGTCACCGTGGTAACTGAGGCATTTCGTACGTATTTCTTTTGTAAATGAGGCTTTAACAACATATTTACAGAACGAAAAAAAGAGTGGTGTTTTTGCAAACCTTTAATAAGTTCGTACCTCAGCCAGGTTATGCTCTTTATTTAGAACAGTGATCTGTTAAAAATATTAGAATCCGAATTTTTTTTTTTACATTCCAGGAATCGATTTTATAAAACGAACTTCCAGCAAAATATAAGGAAAAATATATATAGCTAGTTTTTTTTAACAAAAAATATGTATTTTTCAGGAAAGGAAGGTGATAAAAGTGTCAGGAGTCTACCAGTTATGACACCCAGGGCACTTCTGGTGAAGGAGTTGGTGAAAAAAGCGACAGGCTTTAATGAATCAATTGTTCGCCAGACACTTTTCACCAACTGGTATGGTTGCTGGTGTGGTATAGGTGGACAAGGAAAAGTTGTGGACAACTTTGATTTGTAAGTAAGGATCTTCAATAGAGTTTTCAGATCCCGTCATCCCAACTTAAATGTCCCTTCAATCCTTAATCCTGATGGCTTTTATTGGCTGATCCCGATCCCAACCATGTTTTTTTAGCACTATACGTCAATGAAAAAAGGCTTTTAAAATATGGCATAAAATATGCAAAGTAGAAGTATTGTAAAGGGACAGATTCACTCCTTCGATTCCTGTTAAACAAATTAATGTATGCATTAAAAATGAATTAAACGCCTTTTCACCTTTCCTTCCCTTCCAGGTATAGTGTGTGGGAGACAGGGGGTGGGGGGAGGTAGTACAGGGGGTAGTACCGAGGCATAGATTTGCTCGTTAGCAAAACAGTCGTAGTCTCGAACAGACTTTTGGTTTTTAAACATCTTCTTTTCATTTTAGCTGCTGCAAAGTCAATGATTTTTGTGAAGCTGCATTTTATCAGCGTGAGTGTAGTGGAGGAGGTTATGTGTTTGCTGATAAAGAATTCAAATATTACAATAACTACAAATGTGGTAAGTAAACTGTTTGGAAATGCAAGTAAAGGTTTTTTCTTTACTTAGTCCTTGCGCGAGGAAACATGTCAAGAAGGATTACACCCGAAAGCCGTTCTCGCGCCGCTTAACATCGATTTAATGCGAATATCCCGTTTGCGATTCAGGCATTCCAGAAACGATATTACCATTTCATGAATCTATCTTTACGGTGTTTTGTAAATTTTGGGGTGATTTAGTAGATTTGTGAAGATTTTCGTGATTTTAAAATTAGAAAAAGTTAAAAATTAATAGACGGACACCCAAACAGTCCCTGACAACACTGACTCGGTGTGGCGCTCTTGCGTGGGGGTCAACCCTCTGGTAGTTCCAAAAATAATTTTCTTTCAAATATCCCTCTTTAAAACCTCCTAAAACTTCACTCAAAGTCACGTGTTATCCCCCATATAATACAATGAATAATAAAATAACGAAATGTAACGGGGTTTAAAGTTGGTAAGTATCGCTAAAAAACACTGGGTCGAGCCACCTTAAACAGTAATAATGGAATGATCGTGTGAAGAAATGACTTACTGACTTAATACTCTTCGTTCCTAAGTGGAACATAGGTCCTCAACTAGTGTGCGCCACCTTACCCTATTTTGTGCAGTACCCTTTGCCTCATTCCACATAAGATGTTTTTCCTCCAACTCTGCCATTCTCGTGCGTCTCCAGGTGTGCTGGGGTCTACTTCTCTTTCGCTTGCCCTGTAGGTTCCACTCTAGTGCCCTATTGAGTCTTTTGACTACATGTCCATCTGGTCTCCTCAGCGTGTGGCCGATTCAACCCCGAGATCTTTGCCTTATCTCCTTCTCTATCGGTCGTTGCCCTGTTTGTCTCCAAAGCTCCTCTGCTCCTCAGGACTTTCATGTGTGAAAGTTACTGCTTAGCTTAGTGGTTATTATGGTACCGCTCTCTGTTTTTCTTTAAGTGATTGTTATTTAAGACAAAATCCACCAGGAAATCGAGTAATGTTTGACAAAAATCTTTTACCAGAATAATTTAAGACATATAACACACTTTTTTTTACATTTGTTAAGACGTTATAGAAGTAATTAGTTATCTGTAATGACACCAAGGACCATTTCTTACGGGAACCGGACAAAATAGACAGTTCCAATTTCACAACATGCAGCCTGTAGGTTCGCAGTCGAAAAAATTGAATATGATTTTTCAATTCTGGGAAATTTGAAATACATTTTTTCGGGCTGTCATAAGAAATTGTCTTTGTTGTTAGAGATAACTAATTACCTCTATTACTTCTTAAAAAATGTAAAAAGAATGTGATGTGCCTTAATTCTGATACAAGATTTTTGTCCTCTTAAGGGCCTCGATACGATAGAGCTCAATCCTTAATCCTCAATCCAAAATCTTGGGGAAGAGAGGATTCTGCAAGGCAGTTCCCTTGAGGGTTTGGCTGTTCCGCTTCATACTCTATCCCCCCGCAAAGCAATTGTTACGGGGTGGGGTTGCAAGCCTCACGTCCTACCCTCCTCCTTTCTCATCCGGGCTTGGGACCGGCTATGGTGGAGTTAAGCTATTAGTAGTTAGAGTTACATTAGAGTCATTTAAGTAGTCTTCAACAAAGCTATTGATAATTAAAAAGCTAGTGTGTTAAACATTGACACCAAACGGTATGAACGTTATCCAGTCCTTGACTTGTTAGTTTTCCTAAAGAGCTACCGTGATAAGTTTTAAACTTGATCAACTTATTTCCAGCTCAACTCAAATTGTACGTTACGCATGTTCTGAACTGAACAGACGGATCTGCGACAAATAAGACTGCACTGGGACCAGCACCAGCAGACAGAATATATCGTGTTACTATTGCTATTTTTCTGATTTTTGAGAGCTCACCGTAAACAAGCTAACCAGAGCGCTATTTAGGCTAAGTGAAGTGCTATTCAGGCAAACCAGAGCGTTACTTAGGCTAACCAAGGTGCCAGTCTGTAGTCTGCATTTGTCACACACCGTGAACTTAAAACCTTTTCAGCCGGTATTACTATGCAAGATGGTTTTCTTTTATTCTTAATTGTAGTTCCAGCTAGTGGATATACCGATACAAACAATGAACAAGAGAAGACGTGTAGGCATGCTGTATGTCGCTGTGACATAGAGCTGGTTCGGTGTATGCAGCACTACAAAGATATTTACAACACAGATAACCTTGGATTTACTTCATCGTGTGCGTTTCCAAGTAAGTGTTTATTTCATTTTGATTTGATGTAATCACTTAAGCCCCCCGAGGTAGGCCCTTTTACACATATCGCAGGATTTTCGAAGCTGCGTGAAACCTTGATGCAATTTCGTCGCGAAGGAAATTGCATCAAGTTGCGCGTCAAAAATCGCCAATGTAAACGAACCTTAAGGAGGCTTACAATGGTTTCCAGCTTTTCCAGGTCATATACTTTGAGGTGACAGTTCTACAAATCTTTATATTGATTTGATTTGATTGATTGATTTAATTTCAATACAAAGATTTGTAGAACTGTCACCTCAAAGTATATGATCTTAAAAAACATTAAAAAAAAAATCTTTGTCGTCTTTATCAGTTACTGCTAAAATAATAGAGGGGCATAATAGTATCAAACAACTGCTCAATCATTGGTAAAAAGTTGTGGTCATTTTCTTGACATAAACAGCAACAATATCATATGTTCAAAACACTGTTAATCATGGCTTTAAGCGCTTATAACTCAAATTTTAAACGAGTTGTCGAGATTCAAATTTTGGCAAAATAAAAACAACAACCTGGGAGCAGTTTTAGAGCCAACCTTAAAGGAGATAGTCCGTGAAAAGACTTAATTTAAGATTGCTCTTGCCCATTGCAGGTGTCAAAAAATGTATGGAAAAATGAAATGAATATATGAAAATGTTATCACACGGTTGATCCAAGTTGCGCATTCGCAAAAAAGGAGAGCCAACTGTTTGAGGGCACCTAAACAACCACCAAAACATTAGATCGGCAATTTACTAAGAAAAAAATATTCGCATTTTTCTGTACGCTTTTCACAATTTTTACAGTTATATGATGGCCTACGCAGAATATATTTTCTTTTTCTTTCCCTGATGATGCAGTGGATTGGATGTTTTTGGATTTAACATTTTTACAGTTTAAAATTATCACTAGGCCTTATTCCATTATGATATGATGCGACTCCAGGACAAAATTCAAAGATTACAAAGTAGAGAGAACGCCTTTAATTGCTAATCCGAATGTTTAGTTCCAGAAACCGGTTTGTGCAGGCCCAAAGCAGATGTGATTATTCTGATACAAAACAGTCAGGGTATTTCCACAACAACAGTTGCAAACATAAAAACCGTGGTGCGGCGATTGCTTACTCTTCTGGACGGAGAAACACTGGACTACAACTACGCACTGGCAACGTACGCTACGTCTCGGAAAATGAGTTGTTTCGGTAACAGAGCCGACACAATCAGTTACATGGACAGAGAATACAGCCATGGAAATCGAGGCAACAAAAACCTCTTACGACGCGCCTTAAATAGAATGATCTTGAGACAGTTTAAGAACCGCCGTGACGACCGAAAGGGTGCAGATACAGCAAAGGTTAGTGGATCATGTTTATTATAGCTAGTGTCGACCAATATATCTACTGCCAAATATATGTCGGTCGACAGTCGGCCGGTAGTCGACCGAAAGTAGGTCGATGCTCGGCCGATAAACGACCGACATATCGGATGCTATTTCGGTCGACAGTCGGCCGTTATGTCAACCCGCTGACTATCGACTGATATATCGGTCGATATATCGGTCGCTATGTCGGTGCGACACTACACTGTAGTAAACATGCATACAACGGCTTGTTTTACCAGTTTGGACCAAAATGCGTGAGACAATTGACGGTACCGTAAAAGGTCTCTTACAGTGTGGGAGACCTAACTGAGAGTGTTAGTACTTGCAATTAGTACATTAAATAGTTTTATGATAGTTGCACACCTTTTGTAAAAATCAGCAAACTTGTATTTATCTTGTCGAAGGGGCGAACTTGTAAAAAAACTACCTGCATACCCATCCTTTGGGGGAGGGGGTGATTATTATTTTAAAGCCATTTCGGGAGGCTGCGAGAGGGTTGAGGGTGGGCAGGAAGAAAAGGGGTGGCTTATTTTTAATCATAAATCAGAAAATGCTGTTTTTTTTAAAAAGGTGATTTCGAACTTTTTTTAACTTAAAGTATTTCAAAATCATATTAGTACACAGACTTCTTAATGCATGGTTGAAAAACAGAAAAAAAAATCCTGCGAGCTTAGTTCACTAAGGTAGAAAAACACTAATGGGGTAAATAAATTTTTTCACTTTTTGTAACTCTTCTGTTGTTGATAAGGTTGCTAATTATATTTCGTTTTTCTTCTTTAAACCGCTAAAAAAATCTCAAGGTTCTGGTGTTGTTGTCAGACGGAAACGCAGAGCACGAAAATGGAACCATCATGGACACCTTCAGGCTAGAGAAAACAGCAAAGCTTTTGAAAGTTGATAACGATGTCAAAATTGTCGGTGCACTTATTCCCAACACTCAAAATACAGAGCGGGAATCAGAGCTGAAAGGCATTGTCTCTCAACCAGAAGATGCCATAGACGTCAGTTTTACTGCTGCTAATCTTAACAGTATCGCTGACCGTCTGGCGGCCCGAGTGATACGAGCTGTATGCTCAAGTAAGAATTTTATTTCAATTGTAATTTACATTTTTATTAGACTGTTCTTATATTAACCCAATATTTTTTCGTATTTTTTTTTTTCTGCAAACGGCGAGCGCTGGAAACGAAACACTAGAGGACTGGACTTCAGTGCAAGCTCCCTTGTGCTTCGCGATCACGCTCGCTTCGCTCGCTGTTTTCTTTTTCTTTTTTTCTTTTTTTCTTTTTTTTTTTCGTTGAAAAATTAAAGAGGCTGTGAACAGTCTAGATTTTTATTACACGACTAAGGCGGTCCGAGAGCCAATAACTAAATCAGCCAATCAGATTACTTTATTTCCGGTCACGCGAGGGCCGATATTTTCCAAGTATAGGACTGGGTTTTGTTCCGGATGATCCCACGCTAATTCCCGCGCGATTTAGCGCAAGATTTTTGCTAGTTTTTTTTGCAAGAGTTTTTCGAAGTTTTTATTGCTTTGAGAATGAAATGAACTTAAACACAGAAATAATTATAACTCTTTTATCGCGCGTAAAAGTTTTACCGCACATTGTTTTCCACAACATCTACCGGGTAGCAATTCTCACTACCCAAAGTTTCCAGTAGTGTAAAAAATCTCTTATTAACCAAGCTTGCTCGGGACCGTACTGGGCGATTATTGGCCCTCAGTCTTTTTTGTATGGACCTCGCTGCGCTCGTTCCGTACTGTCAAGACCTCGGGCCAATATTCGCCCAGTACGGCCCTCGCGCGTGGTTACTAAGATATATTTATTGCTATATATCTACAATAAGAGCAGTTTTTTTTTTAAGTAAGTTAGTTTTTTTGATTTTGCATTACTGCGCTTTGTGATAAGTTTAAAAAAGCGTGTCGTCTGAAAAAAGCCTCTGTTACAGCAGGGCAAATAGAACAATTTTTGTAAATTGTAACTTATTCTTCTTTGATTGACCCCTTACATTCTTTTTTATTTCAATAGCTAAGTACGAAGTGGAAGTTTTCACCCCAGACGCTCATGTAAACAGCGAGTACAGACTGTTTATTACGATTCAAGGACTGGGGCAATTGAAAACGTCAGAGCACCTCTTAATAGGGAGACAGGAAAGCCAAGGGTATGATTTGTACTTGTTGTATCTAGCCGAGTCAACAATGTGGCTTATATCTATAAAAGAATTAAACTGTGACCAAAGAACAGGTTAGGTCTTTGATCTAGTTATCCGGCACAAACTCCTTGACGGAGCACCCCCTTTAATGTTTGGGAGCGGGACTGGATTGAAGGCCAACTTACTTCAGCCTCCAGGCAAGGGTCCCAGCTTTTGTCACATCAGCACAGATATATGTTGCTGTAATCCTCTCATCTCTTATGCGTTTTTATCACTTATGTCCAGAACTGAACACAGGTATTCTTCATAAGGTGATTAATATTTGACCGGGTTGTTTGCTATTTCCACGCATCTTCATATGAAACGGAATTGTGTATGTTTTGTTGAACTTGTTTCGACGTGCATACTTTGTGATGCTTATTATAAAGGGTGTGCATTCGTTATCTGCCATCTATCGTCACTTCCCTCTTAGAAGAGGTTTAATAATTCCAAATATATAATTGCTGAGAAAATATATTTTAAGCTTCACATTTTAACATAAACCACAAGGCATTTGAGTTCTATCTTCATCGATATTCTTTTTAGCAATGTACAAGTAATTAAAGCCGAAATCGCCGGTGTTCACGTGGGAGATATAACAGAGATTACGATGCGACCGAGTAGGAGAGCCAACCCGGGAATTGGTGGGTGGACGCTTCAAAAGGTACAGTGATAATGTTTCCAGTAATAAATAAGGATCGATTAACTGATTTTTTTATATTTGCTGCTAAGGAAAATATATTATTATTTCAGAATAATGTAATTAACAGATGACTATTATTTTTGTTCTCAAGCATCTCAGCCGTCCGGAATCAGGCCTCAATCCTTGAACCTGATTGGCTAATTGCACGCGCTCCAGCGATCCTGATTTTCCCATCCGGACCCCGCGTACGGACCGCTCACGTCGCGAAATCATTTTGCAGCTTCGGTCTAACGAACACATGAAAATTTTGCTCTCCAAAATCGAAATAGCTGTTCCCCAACCATTGTAAATTTGAAAGGACAAAATAGCAGTGGAATTAAAGGCCTCAAAGTTCTTCAAAAAGCGAGTATTTATTTATTTCTCAACAAAATTGAGTTGTAGTTTACCGTTCGTAGTTTGTGCATGCACTTCGCAATGATTTTCACGCCATTGCGGTAAACTTCACCGGTTTTTAGACTTCCTCTAAGAGTTAAACTGCTTTGTTTATCCGTCACTTTTCGCTAAAAACAGAGCACTATTTGCCATCATTCAAGGAAATGAGACTCTGATTAAAAACGGACAAATTAATTATCACAATGTTGTGCCGTACGTAGACACTGCGCATTTCATTCAGTTTGGCACTGTTTATCAGAATAAAATTCTGCTTGGAATCATTGCAGAGATCATTAATTTGTTCAATACAAGTGTGAATATCTTGTAAATTAGCTTTTCAGTCAAAGACTATTTTTGAGTCAAAAGAAATAGGATTAACACCCTACGAGCAAAGTTTCTTTCAAGACTTTTCAAAACATTTATCGGCAATTGTTCGGGAAGCCGAAATCGATTTAAATGTGTTAAGTTTTGCGGCTTATGTGTGCTATATTTATGATTTTTTTGCTTTTCTTGCATTTCTTGATTCTCTGCAGTGTTAATTAAATATGCTGAACCGTACTTGAGTGTGGTTCATTTTAAACGAAGCTATTTTATTCCGAAATAAATAGCAAACAGAATTCTTCACTCTTGTTCGTCGATCGAATCGGACTCAACATTGAAATCAAATCCGCGCGTATACAAACAAAGATTTTGCGACGCATTTTTCTCGGTCTCTTTTCCAAACAAATTAAAGTAGGAAAAAAATAAAAACGTTATTTGCCGGCCTAGGTCGGTCCGTATTGGGAAAAACTGTACCCTCGGTCTTGAGCACGTACTCAAGACCTCGGGTACAGTTTTTCCCCGAATACGGACCTCCCGGCCGGCAAATAACATATGTATCTTATCTTATCTTGATTTGAGCCAATATAAATAACCGACGATGCCGGTAAAGCGAAATTGGTTAAGGATAATGGCTTGCGCAGAGGTTAACGTCACTGACCGGAGGTAAAAATTCGTTACCTTAGCAGCGCGTTTAATGGTCCCTAAGGGATTAGAAGTTTGGCATCTTAAGTAGCAGTAGCACAAGGTTAAGATTACTCGCCTTCCTCATTCAAAATTAATAGTTATATCTTCAAAACTGATTTTTTTGGGAATTTTGCAAATTGACTGCCAAGGGTTTTGGACCGAAAATAGTTTCTTAAGAGATTGTTCTCTTAAGAAAATAGTTTCTTAAAGTGTATATGACATGAAAAATATTTTCTGCTTATTTGAAAGGCCTTTCAAAATACAGAAGAATGGCGTTTTTCTTTTCGAAATATCTTTTTTCGTTTCAGAGATATTGACGTTTTTGTATTATGCAAATTAGATCAGTGATGACGTCACAAGATTTGACTCTAAAAATGGTAAAATACTGAATAAACAATATCTCTAAAACTATTGAAGCAGTGTTCTTGAAACTTGGCACCACAAATGTCAAACGTCCCAGGCAGCTTTTTTTTATTTTTCGGGGAATCTCGTTCATATTGAAGTGTTAGTATGAGCAAGGATATATAAAATAGTTGCTGAGCGTAAACATATTCCCAGTTCCTCAGGTAAACGAATATTTTTACTTTTTTAATGTTGCGCATCCGAACCAAAGTGCCAATTGGCAAATGTAGCCGAAAAGCCTGCATATCGCTATTTTAAAAAACGTAGAACCTTTTTTTAAAGCTTAAAAAAAAAACAAGATAAACTATCCGGATACCGGAAATGTATCGAGATTTGAACTGTAAAAATTAAATCCTTATCTTTGAAGGACCTTTCTTGTTTTTGTATATTCAGTTCTGATGTTTGACAGCAGTCGAGACTATGCCACACCCTCTTTACATCAGATTATTTAGTATGTAACCCATTATTTTTGTGTTTCAGGTACAAGTTACGCAGGGAGGGAAAACATTTTCTGCAGATTTCAATAATCAGCAGGTTCCCACCTGGCCCTTCGACCCGTACTCTGGTGAGTGGCAATGAAAAGAGACATAGCGTTAAACTCAAAAGAGTTTAAATTACAGAAATCTGTATGTTAATACTGGGAATCTCTACTCTTGGTGGTGAGTTGTTTAAAATAATGCCTCAATTCCAAATTTGCCGGAAAAGGGAGATAAAAATTGTGTTATGATAACACCATATTTTCTCGATTAAACGCCGGACCCCGATTAAACGCCGGCCTCGTATAAACGCCGGGTCAAAATTGCTAGGTTTTAAATAAACGCCGGGGGCGTTTGATCGAGGTCCCGGCGTTTATTTGAGGTCAAGCTAACAAGTAAATATATTTTGTTTGCCACAAATCTTGATTGCAACATAAACTATTCAATCCGTAATAATGTACCTTTGGTAAAAAATCACCTTTGGATACCCAGGGACAGTTTTTCGAGGCAAAACGAAAAGAAAAATCGTCCCGCCTTGACAAACTGCCCCTTGGTCTCAAAGATCTGTAAAAATAAATCAATTTGAAAAAGTGGCAGAAAGTTGCAGTCCGTTAATAAACGCCGGGCCCCGATTAAACGCCGGCTTCAAATAAACGCCGGGTCCTCCAAGCCAAGTTTGAAATAAACGCCGGGGGCGTTTAATTGAGAAAATACGGTAAATATAAAAGATTATCGCTTTTGAATATTTCCTGCTCGCCGCCATTTTAGAATTTATGACGTCAACTGACGAAAATTATTTTGTCTTGCAGCTAACGCAACACCGGTTGATCCAGAGTCTGAGGAATAGGAATCAGTGGAATCAGGGAGAGGATCTGCAAAAAATCCTGAATTATTATTAAAGAATCGAGTTAAAAATCATAGAGAGAAAATAAAAATTCTTCATGGCTGGCACTGGTTGCTGTGTGATCTGTATTATATTGTACATTGTTTATTTTCAACTAAGAAGTTGCTTTATTGCAAAAAAAGAACCGTAGTAAGCTCTTCAACTTATTTAGCCCATTAGCTTCCACCCTGTCAGATAACGAGCAGTCTTTTGTTCTCAGTCGAATCGCGAAGCAGTGAGAATAAAAATGCAGTGAAAAAGGGCCGTGGAAAATCGGCAAGTTTTTTCCTGCTCCCTTTTCGTTTACCTCACTACACGAGTCGGGCTGGTTCTGTTTGCCGATATCTCTCTTTTGAATTCTTATCAATGTTGATATATAAACTCCCAGAGGTTGCTACATTATCCCTTTTGTGTCTTACCATCAACTCTGGAACTACACGAAAACGAAGACTTTTGTATTGATGATAAGTTTCTTGGCACATGATTTAATCTCTTATCAACTGACCCTTATTTTGTCTTTTTTTACTTCTCGGCTTTACTGCAGATAAGGATGTGTTGTGGTTAAATTTTATCCTTGGTTCAAATTTTATTTTCCTTTGTTTTTGGATACGGTAATGTATGATAATGAGTTTAAAACAAAGGAAAATAAAATTTAACCAAGCATATAACATTGAACCACAACAGATACACCTTTCTCCATCGCAGAATCTTTCTCGCTTTGAGCTTTTCTTGGTGTCTTTTTGTACTCTTTTAACTGAATTTTCTGATTGTAAACCGTTGTGTTAAGGTTGCTTACTAAAACTTTCCCTGTTTTAAGTTTTGTCTCTAAAGCCTTTGATCTTGACTAAAATAAGCTTTGGTTGTTTTAGTGACATATTTCTTATCGTTCATTTCCAAGTCTGTTTGTTTTTAACAATGGCCTCATTTCAGACTCCCTTTTCTCGCGTGATTTGCATTTCGCCGTCTGAGTTGCGTTAAAGCATTTAAAGACGTCTTCCATGTTCTGAAAGTCACGCAGCAACAAAACAATATTCAGGAGCGTAAAGAGACCTATTTAACTGGATGGTAGGTGGTAAACTTTTTGAAAACGATGATCCTACAATATCTGAACGTGCGCTGAATTCGACTGTTTCACTGCCATCTTGCATCTTGTGAATGCTCATAGCATATTTCATGTTAAATTTTATATTTTCTTTCAAGTGAAGCAATCAACTTTTTAAGAATGCGACATGATTTAGTAGGGCTCCTTCACCACTGGTCTCGAAAAGCCTTTAAAGACTCAACAGAGGTCCACGAGCAGAACCTCAGAGGTTTCAAGTGCATGAGGACAGACTTAAAACTGTTAAGTGATACTTTACAATTGGTTCATGCTTTAGCATGACTATCGAGTTATGGTGCACGCAGGAGGTTTGGAGGTGTTTCTTTAGGCAGAAGCTGAGAGCAACTCCAGCTTCTTGAGTTTTCCTCGATCTTCCCAAGTACACCATAACTCGATAGTGCACAGCTAAACGTATGAACCAACTGTTTTATTACATTGCCGTTGGAAATGTACATCAAACCCCGTGTGGCTCCGAAAGCTTTGTTAAAAAACGTTTTTGCCAAGCATTGGTTTCAAAAGAAGCGTGGAAGGATTTCCTTTCGATTGATTCAACACCAACATTAATTACAAAAAATATCCGCTTTTGAAGAGAAACGGATAGTTAAGGGCCTATGCATAATATCGTTAGCAGATGTTCATTGATATGAAAAATTAATAAAAAATTGTCAGTTATTTCTTTAAAAAAAAGCTGTGACAACTGATCACTTTTAAATAAGTTGGTTTTATTTTGGTTACACTGCTACTTGTCACTTTCAAGTGAGTTGTTTTGTTTTCGATGCACTGCTACTTTTGAGACATTTCGATCATTTCTTATTACTCATGTTAACTCACAATAACGTTTGCTGTTATTAGTCATTTTCGCAAATGTATCCACGTGGATCCACAGGCTCGCCGTTGTACTTTCTTCTTTCCGCCATATATCTCACATTGCACTCGACATTGTTGAAGTGCCCCCGCTGACCTCGATACAAAGCATTGATTTCTCCACAAGGTTCAGAGCCAGAGCTGGTGTTGGGTTCATCGAGCTGCCAGCGAGGGTCATCCTCAGTTATAGAGACACCAGGAGTACCTTCCCCAACCCACCTCCACGTTCCACTTTCGTTACGGAGTCCAATGTACCAGTGCACATAATCACTGTCACCCTTGTCGACTTTTTCTCTTATGAATTTCCTCACATTGTTCCACTCTTCTGTCGTTTCGAAGGTGACCAGGTGAGCTCCCATTGCACGACAAGCCTTGCGGGCGTCTTCCCATGTGCTGTCAACGTCATGAAAAGTGTAGCAGTCGTTCACAACACTGTTGCTAGATGAACTTTCCATAGCTGAAAGATGCATTACATATCTTAAGGTTACCATTGTTAGCGCCTACTAATTAAAGCGATTTTAGCGAGTTACGCGAAAATCGCTTAATTTAGTACTTGCTCAAATTTGTCTCAGACAAATTTAATACTCGTTAAATTTAATTACCCCCTCTTAACCCAAAAGGAAAACAAAATTAAACATAGTCGACTTGAAAAGTTCTTTTCCGAGGGGCTTTCTCCAGGTTCACCGGTTATCGTCCTTACAAGAAGACCAACACTTCTAAATCCCAATTCGACCGGGAATACAAGGGCCACAGATTTGTCAGTCGCAAGACTGTTATTGTCACCCTCGTTAACGAATTCGATTTATTTTTTGTAACATTTAGGAGAGGTAGAAAACAACGACGAAGTTGCCTCTTAACCGGTTTCTAAACAAAATCGTACTTGATCACTGTGCAACCCTTGCACTCAGCGGCAAGGTCGACCGAGACTGACTTCTTACGTTTTCCATGACTGTTTTAGTTTTATACTTACTAAAAAAAATGATAATGTAATAACAGTTTTTGAAATATTTTAACATAATGAAGATCAAATTCTTATTATATTCATGGACGAGGGAAGATAATCGCTGTGTTTAGAGATGTGCAAAAAATGTATGCGCATAACTTTGGTAACAGTCGGCTGAAAGGTCCTATTTTTACCTCACGTTTCGCTTTGTATATATTTGTAAAAAGCCTACATATTTTATATATATTCTTGTTTATAGCGTGAAAATGAATATATATAACTTTACCCTTTCATTCATATGAAACTTAGACTAACCGGGTCTAACCCACACGAATTAGAGAACTTCTTAGACAAAAGACAGTAACTATACATTGTGGCAGTTCAACTGACACTGGAACGTAAACTTTAAGATAGCCATAAAATTGCTTTAAACTAACGCACTGCCTTCGTTATCCAACTCTGTTGTATATAACAGTTTAATTTATGCGAATAACTGGCTCCCTCATTACATCCCCGTAAAAGTCAAATCATTCAAAAAAAGTTTTCATAATAAGTCCCACAACAACTTCAATAAAGAGAAACTCCCAACCTTTTGATAGATGCGAAATAAGACAGAGCATCATAAGAAACCCGGATCTGAAAACCAGTGACGACATGTTCAATCTGAAAAGCACCAAGTTTCTAGCGACCTTATCCTCGAGTTCCTGCAAGAGTTTTAAAGGCTACTTAGCTAAATCCATGGAGACATTTTGTACACAACAAAGAAAATGCCATAGTTAAATATTTGCTTAAACGAACAGTTGTAAATTATTCGACAAAAAAGCGACAGATTAACTGTAAGGTGTTAACTTACTTCAAGAGAATACGCGCTTGCTTTATCTTTAGAATGTAGAAGTTTAGTTACCAGGCGTGTACCAAAGAAATACTCTAACATTAGACAATGAGAGCATGGCTCTTTCTTGGGGTCATACACGTAAATATTTTACGGGTAACATATTTGTTTACGGGTTTTGCTAAGTATGCTTGACAAGGTTTTAAGTGATCTCAAGGGGCAAGACTTTGCTTGCTTGGATGAATTCTGCTCGTAAATTATAGCCTATTCTACCTGCTCGTACAGTGGGCGTGAAGAAATTCTGTTCACCACGAGATACTGCAAGCAGAATTGGTCAAGCATAAACAAGAATAACTAATGAAGCAAATAAAAGTGAAACATCTTGAGGTAAAAACCTTTGTGACGAAATTGAAAACTTCTTATAAAAACAAGACTTTTATCTTGTCGTCCAATTCTATTTTCTGCAAAAGCTTATCAACTTATTGTTCGATTTAGTGTTGCGTGACTCACAGTATAGCCTCCAACGCAGTCGTTTTTAGGAACGATCGTGCTAAAAACGACTGCGTGGGAGGCTACGCACAGAACTGCACAATTAGGTTACCTGAGCAGGTTCTTTCTTTGTCACTGGGGTTAAAAATCTGTTCATATTCGGGTTTTCCATTTGTAGTCCGTCTTATTCATAACAATTAGTGTTCGTTTCTTTATTATTGCCTCTGAAGTATTTTCTTCTATTGAGAGGTAACTTTGTAGTCATAAAAAAGTTACTGAATCGTATAATGCCATGACATACCCCCCTGCTTAACTGCTTACACTTAGATGATATCCTAGGCGTTGGAACTGCTTTATTTTCTTTTTGTTCCAGTATTTTGACTCCAGAAGTAAGATTTCTTTGTATTGGATTTATTGTTCCGTGATATAAAGAACAGGCTTAGCTTTACCTGAGCAGGTTGCTTCTCTCTTCAGTTGGCAGGTTAAAATATTTGCATTTTGGTAAACGAAATTATGGGTGCAAGACTAAGAAAATCATTTATGCTTTTTCCTTATCAAAGTTTATAACTAATTATCCGTGATTTTGTATAGGAGATAAATAAGCTGCGATACAAAAATTGAACTAAACTGTGCTATATTTTAGGTAAGCAGCTTCTCAAATTCATAAATATTCAATGAAGGAAATCCTTATCGGGTGATGGTAATGTCTGAGCCTAATAAACATTGTTTTTTATTAACTTACTTTTATTCTTGCTTTCCTTGGTTTACTTTTACTGTAAATGTTTTTTTCCTAAAAAACAGCAAGTGGAAAAGCTTGACAAAGGAAGCGAACTTAACCATTCTGGGTTTTCCGGCGCGTTGCAGGTGGAATCATGTCCCTTAACCATCTGTTAACATTTCAGTCATTAAAATTTAAACTTTGAATAGCCTTTTACATTCACCACTATCAGGTGAACTGGCATAAAGAATATAAGCTCAGCAAGCATTGAAGAAAACTTCGAGAAAGGAGGATCAAATCAAGTTGTCGTTTTTTCTTCAGCGTAAGTTATACCGTAATTCTCGTAATGTAACGTCTTTTCCAATTTTTTCCTAATAATGTTGACTTTCTATTGTTAATTTTTTCTCAGTATATTTACACACCTTTTTAGAAAATCCAAAACAAAAAGACTGCTTTGCATAAATCAATATTTTATCCTATAAAAGCAAACTGGAAAAAACGAACAAAGTTTTTTTAAGTAATTCTACTCTTTTTTAGCAGATACTTATGAATTTGTGACTATAATCTGTTATACGACAAAACTGAGATTAAAACTTGTTTAACAATATACTGTAACAGTTTATTCCTCACGTAGGGAAAACAAACTCGGCTGCATTCTCATTTTAGTACTTTTCATATAAAATGGTAACTTTGTTAGCTCTCTTAGCCGTTTTCTAAAAAAAACAGTGATTTTCACCTTTTAAATTGGAACGTAACCTTAGCGTGGCCATTAAGGCTTCCTTAAAGACGTTCCTCCTTCAGGGCTGGGTTGTTTGAAGCCGATTAACACTAACACAGGATTTAAAGTTGACCGAGGGTGTTTGTCTGTTGAGATAGGGTTTAATTTCACTTGTATGAGAACGTTTTTATTGCTAATATTTTTCGTAGTTTCACATTAGTCGACGTTAAAACTGGAGAGCTGAACATGTAAACAAAAAAACCTCACTAAAAAGTTAAAAATCTGAAATCAAAATTCATTCTAATCTTAGCTTAATCGTGCTTTGAACAACCCGGTCCAGGTGTTTATTCCTTTCTTTCTCCTGTAGTTTTTATTACTTTACGCAATATTCTACAGTCTAGAATTTCGATAAATGGACTTTTTAGTGAAGTTTGTGTACCAGCAAAATTTTGATTCAAGCCATTCGGCAAAAGAACGTTCCCGGAAAACATGCAATATTTAGGTGCAGAGGGATCGTCTAATAAATAAATCCGCTGGAGGTCAGACCGTCCCTAACTTACTGCTTTGTATCCAGAACTTTAAAGTTGTAAAGTGACGTCACTAATCATGTATCGTGTCGTTTTCTACCCAGGACAGAAATGAACACCCTCTCCGCCGTTCTTGTGGCCTGGGCAATATTTTTAATGGGATTAAACTTTGGTAACTAACTTTTAGCACTACTTACAATAATTTAGACCCCCAAACTTGACAGGAAAGAGCCGATTGGTTTTTTAGATAAATTTCAAATCTTTTATAAGTGTTATTTCGAGTGCGTGTTTTCCATGTGGAGCATGTTTCTTTAACAGAAATTACACGCCACGAACTTTTAAACTGGAAACAGTGCAGTTGTATTCCGATGTAGTGATATATCATTATTGTAATTATTATAATTGTTATTGTTATTATTATTATTATTATTATTATTATTATTATTATTATTATTATTATTATATTTTTTCTTTCTTTCTTTTGTATAATTGTAATATAGGCTAAAGCAAGCCAATTTTAAATAAGTTTCTTTTAATGGTATGTAATCTTGATAGTTTTTTAATTTGTTTGTTTTGTTTCTTTATTTTATTAAAACAGCACTGTAAAAAGTTTGATATTTTGAAGAGACGATCACCAGCATCAATAAGGACATCCGGAACTTTTTTAATTACTGAATCTTATATATTGTGACTACTGTTCTTTTTATCATCATTTTAATATATTTTTATCATCTTTAAGTTGCCTCTTTTATCCTGCTTTACCAAATAAAGTATGTTTATGTAGGTTTGTATATTTATCATGTATTGTTAATAATACTAATAAATATATATTTCTAAAGCGCCTATCCACTGAAAAGCTCCGTAAGGGGACGTGTTCAATAAACTTACTTACTAACTTACTTTAGCAATCTATGCCTTCCAAATCAATTAATAAATTAACTTTGGATTAACCACGTTTTTAGCGGTAAGAGGTTTCAATAGCATTTCAAAACGGTTAACATTAAAACTCTTTTGATAGGTCAAACATCATCATCTCACCATAAAAGAATCAAAGAAACTGGTCCAATAAAAGGTAAAATTTAATTCCATTTTCAAAATACGTTCCCCCAAATTAACAAAAGTGAAAACACAGTATTATTTTTCGCCGTGCTACCATTTTTGTGGGTCTATTGATAATGAACAAATCATTAAAGAAACAGATGGACAGTCAGTCAAAAAATAATGTTAATTACAGAAAAATATTGAAAATCAATTCTCTATATGATTGAATTGTTCACCTACTTAATTTCTTTGCCAAGAAGAACGTTTCTACTTCATTTTCAAACGGAAATTTGAAAGTATGACTGTCACTTTGTTTTACACACACGCCCATATTATGAAACGAACTTTCGGCATAATATTGAAAAAGTTTTTTTCAATTTAATTTTTTCAGACTGGAAAGTAGACAAAAGGGTTCTATTTTCACCCAGGATACTTCAATTGCGAGAGTTGGCGAAACAAGCCACAGGTCTTAATGATACAACTGTTAATGCTATTTACAACTATGGTTGCTGGTGTGGCCCGCGTGGAGAAGGAAAAATTGTGGACAATTTTGACTAGTTAGTAATATAAAAACAGTAATATAATATAGTAATATAATTACAGGATAAGGTAAAAAAAATTGATCTTGATAAAAAAAAAGGAAAATATGGCTTTTTAATTTCCTGCGCGCCGCCATTCAAGTTCTGGGTTTTATGACGTGTAATGGTTGCTCAATTGTTTCACACAAAAGATCCTCCGATTCTAATTAGCCATTACACCTCTTAAAATTCAAAATAGCGGCACGTGGGAAATTTAAAAGAGAAAATCTTTCCCCTTTTTCGTTACTATTAAATATAATTTCTCTCTTGTCTCGTTGAAATTGGAATTTAGACATTATTCCAAAAAATTCAGCATCATATTTTCGTAAGAGTGGAGGTTTCCTTTAATGACCGGACTCACGGGAAACAGTTTATTTTGTTTCACAAGATTCGAGGAAAACAAAAATAAACAGTTTTCCGAGGGACCAGTCTTTGAAGTAATGTGTGATATAGCACAACGAAGACCCTGACGAAAGGCCCTTCGTCGATCAACATCCGCGGGTAACATTGCACTGTTACCTTCTGACGTCATAGAGTTTGCAATGTTGTCTGTTTGGAGACTTTGGGCGGGAAACAGTTCTATTGTTAGATGTCATATATGTGACCTCAAAGAAGCTAATGAGACCGCGCGCTGTTAGGAAGGAAATTCCAGCTTTATTACAACAGTATTTGCATAAGTAAAATTGCATTTATTCATAGAGACCTAGTGTTTCAAAATTTGCCAAATATTTCAAAATTATTTACATGGCTAAGGAAGAGGGGAGGCCCTGTCAATGGAGGGGAGGGGAAGTGTGGACCTGTGTAGCTTGGTGGAAGTTATAAATGTCCCGTGTAGGTGCTTTACCGTGCTTTTCGGCGCTTGAATTTGCCGTCGGAATTTTGGAGAAAAAAAAATGGTGACTTTTGTCGCGATTTCATTTTATGTGGTGTTGCTGCTTTTTGGGACATGTCGCTTGTCGGTATTTATTCTGAGAGGGTTTGAAGTGTTTGACTTAACTTTAAACACTGCAATTCCAAACAGTCACATCAAAATTGTCATGAAGTTTTTAGTTTTACCAACATATAACCACGACCTCCTTTTGCTTGTTTTTGTCAAAAAATGGGAGGTATATAGAATTAGTTCAATATGTAAAATTCTTTTCAGTCAATTACTTTTACTTTCATTCATTATTTTAATTTCTCGTTTCTTTCCCTACCCTTCATGTTTACATATTTTAATTCTTTTCCACTTTTTTCTTGTTTTGTACTTGTCGTTTTTGTTTCCTTTATTCTTTTCTGTTTATAGTTTATACTGTTTCATTTTTTAGCTGCTGCAAAGTCCATGATTTTTGTGAAGTTGGAGTACTCAGAGATGAGTGCAGTGGTTTGGATGGAGAAGGTTTCTTTGCAAAAGAATTCCTGCACGATAAATTTCAATGTTGTAAGTAAAGTTTGTGGAGAATTTTTTTATTCAAACTGAGAAATTATTTTTATTTATCATAGCAAATGATTTGAACCCAATAGTATCAGTGGTTCGTCAGTTTAAACGAGCCTTTATTTGTTCATTAATGGTAAGTAAATTAACGAAACACAAATTAAGAAAATCATGCTTGGAAATTTGCGAATTTGAAACATCGACCCAGAAGCCGTCACCCCGCTCTTGTCATATCGTCGAGACCGCAACATCAGAAACATGCTGGTGCATACAAATGTCGAAAACCAATCCGCCGATCCCGCCGGCATAGTTCCTTGCAACCATCCAAGATGCCGTAGATCAGTAGATGTCAACAAGTTAGCCCACCACAAACCGGTTAACGGTCCAAATTGTTCTTTTAAGATCAAAGAACATTTCAACTGTCATTCCAGCAACTTGGTTAACTGCATCTCGTGCCGTAAGTGCTCAGCTCTCTATATCGGGGAAACCGGTCGCACCCTCCAAGAAAATATTATTCAGATATCATTACTTAGTTTAGCTTTCAAAAGTAAAACTACATTAATGGCCGAACTAAATATTTTGGCGGAAAATGTTTCACTGTTTTCTTTCATTTTCATTCTTCTCAGCTCTATTGTACCATGTGAATAGTCTTTCGTAAAACCGTGCGTGTTCTTTACTTAAAACGGTACCTGCATGTAGTTAAATGTCCTTTCACCTATTACTGTAGCTCCATTGAGTGCATATACTGATACAACCAATGAAAAAGAGAAGAGGTGCCGACACGCCAACTGTCTCTGTGACTTGGAGTTGGTTCGGTGTATGAGGAACTACAAAGAGGAATTCACTACAGACAACATTGGATTTGTAGTACCACAAGGGAGATCGTGTGCGTTACCAGGTAACCTTTAAGTTTAAAACGTGATTTCCATTAAACTAATTAAAAATAATCTAATCTGAGTTGTAAAGTCTGTAATAGACGCTCCCCTCTAAACTAAGGAAACGCTCCATAGAGTAAAATCACGCATCGAAGAGGCTAGGATGCCAACATGGTTAACCCTTATTATGATGAACACGTCAAAATCAAACTATGAACGATATCTATAGGATTTGCATTAGCCCAGGTTAGATCAGCCTTTCACTCAAAAACTCTGTTTTTTTTTTTATCTCACTCCGCAAGCAAATTACGCGTCTTATTTTTTTGTTGACGCTGGTATAGTTAAAGTGAAATAAAACGCCTTTCTCTAATAAACGTCTCGTATATATTTAACGCCCCTCTTGGACCCCAAAAATTCAGTAGACACCCCGGGCGTTTATTAGATCATTTACGGTACATAAAAATTGGAATTTCGCATTTGCAACCGGAAGATGCATTTCCTGTTTTTTCATTAGCAGAGCTTTGGTATACTATAGCTTCAATTTTTTTAGGTATCCTTCCAAAAAGAACCAATAATCAAATGGCATGTCTATGTTTTCAATTTGGTACTTGCATGTAACCAATTCAATGCCAGTTGTGGAAAAATGCATGGAAAATATAGGGGGGAGTACTTTAACCAACACTTGTGACTGAACAAAGTTGATAACGGGAACTGACTGTTTGAAGGCACCTACTCAACACGCAGAAATTAGATCCGAAAATACAAAGTTAGACATAATAACCTCTTACTAAGCAAGCGCGAGGGCTTGACTGGGGAAAGTTGGCACGAAGTCGTGGCAGTATGGACTGAGCGTAGCGCAGTCCGTACAAAACGACCAACAGCAAATATTTCGTAGTACGGCTCAAGCAAGTTAGTTAGTAATGACACTCGTTTAAGCTGCAAATTTTGCTTTTGCCGGAGTGGCAAAATCCGGATCAAGAAAGAACCAATCACAACAACGCTCGGAATCAAGACTGCCTTGCCATATAATAACGCTTTTTATTGCTAATCCGAATGTTTAGAGACAACCCTCCGAGGTGATTCTTGCAAGACCAAGGCAGACGTGATTATTCTGATACAAGACAGCGAGCTTATAAGCACGACAACAGTCAATAACATAAAAACCGTGGTGCGAAGACTGCTGACTAATCTAGAAAGTCAGGCACAAGACTACAGCTTTGCCTTGTCGATTTATGCAAGGTCACGGCGAATGAGCTGTTTTGGTAACGCAACAGAGACAACCAGTTACATGGACAGGGAATATATACATGGACGACGTGATAACAAAAACCTCTTAAAACGTGCCCTGGAGGAAATGATCAAAAGGCAGTTCAATGGGCGACGCGACGACCGACAAGGCGCAGACACGGTGAAGGTTAGTTTAACTTCACGGCAGTTATCGTGTTTTTGTCCAAACTGGGTGACCAGCTAAAATCATTTAACAATTGATATCAGTACATACCCAAGATTTTGGAAGCAAGCGTGGCTAAGTGGTCAGGGCGCTGAATTTGTATTTATCCTGACGTCCCGGGTGTAGTGTCCATTTTAATGAATGTTAAAAATTCGGCTAGGGACGTTGCTTCTCTCAATTTTGTTAGATTGTCTTGCACATTTTTTATTTCGAACCTAACTTTTTAAGCTTGGTAATTTACAATCTGAGTTTCTCAAGCTGTAGCTCTTATTCCTTAAGGCGGCGAAATACGAGATACAAAAACCCTCAATTTGTCGCGCAACATTGTTGCATTGCCAGTTGAACGAGTTATTGCCCGTATTTCTACCGCGCGCTCAACTTGTCTCGCAACAAATTTCAGTGTTGCAAGTTGCAGCAACATGTTGCACAAGGTAGAACCAAGTTCTACTTTTTGCAACAATTTTTTTCAACTTGCAACACTGAAATTTGTTGGGAGACAAGTTGAGCACGCGGTAAAAATACGGGCAACAACTCGTTCAACTGGCAATGCAACAATGTTGCGCGACAAGTTGAAGGTTTTTGTATCTCGTATTTCGCCGCCTCTAAACAGAGGTAACTACCCCGGTGGGGGGGGGGGAACTCCTGTATAAAAAAAGACGGCGGTGCTCGTCGTACCCTTTAGGGGGTACATTTTGTGGATTAGTCCCTATAAGGCCATGCGTTAAATTAATCAAAGTGGTTATGGGCCACTGAACTCGAAAAATTAATTATGAAACAAGAATAAGTTTGCCACGACTATGTATTCAGAATTTGCCCCGGCTATAGTCAGGATATAATTTATAAGTGATTGTGCACATTAAATTTCGTGAAAAGGCCACGTGGCGCAGAGCGTTAGTGTTTTGCCAGCAAATCTGAAGGGGTAATGGTCCGAGTCTCCGATCTGCTCGGGAATTTTTCTTTTTCATTTACGAGCTCAAATTAAAATTAATGAAAGTTAAATGCTGCGGGTTTTACGCAAAATATATTATGAGGGCTTTCGGCGGCATCTTTTGCCGATCGTCGATCGACTGTTAGAAAGAAGACTTAGAAATTGTCGCCATTCAATTGTAAAACAACTTGTTATGTCCAGAGCTGTGCAATTGAGTGTTAGAACATTTCCGTCTCATTTCGAGGTTAAAAAAGTAGATTTTGATCATGACCTGAACGGAACGACTTTTAGTCATCTTACATCCAGGTGTTTCGCTTGGAAGCCTTCTTGGAAATGTCGATTTCTTGTGATCGAGCAAGATTTGCCTCTAAGTCTTCTGCGATTGCGTGAGCTTGGAAAGATAACATCATAAAGAGAGCAATAGGTTTTCAGAAACCAATATATAGCTTTTGTGTACTTCATATAAAGTAACGTAGATGTGTTACGAGTTTTGCACCCACCCCTACCCGATTCACTAGATTAATCAATTAATTCAATTTGATATAAATTAATTATTCAATTAAAATGTTTAACAGGAATCAAGGGAAGGAGGGAGGAAGTGAAATTGGCCCCTCATCACCAAAACTCGGAATTTTCCGAGTTAAAAATCAAGGTCCACAGAGTTGTCCCGGTACCTTTTAGGGGCCTTTAACCCTATTCAGACCGGGCTTTTTTGGATCTTTTCAGACCGGGGGGGGGGGGGGCGGATTCCGCTCCCCTCCGTAACTTCCAGAGTATTTAAGCAATCACAATGAAACTTACAGGATACATAGTATGTCCGAAAATCTAACTTTTGGTATACGTCACGTGATATGATGACGTCACATCACGTGACAATTACAACATAATATCAAGACAGCCGCCATCTTGGATCCGCCATCTTGGATTTTGAAATATTTCCAAAACGTCAGAAAACCGCCCAAAATTACTGCAAAGTACTCAAAATCAATAAAACTGTGATTAAAATCCGTAAAAAGGTGAAAATAATTGCATTAAATTTATTTTTCATTAATAAAAACAAGAAAATTACAAATTTGGGAAAACATGCCTGTCAAAATGCCGTTGCCATGGTGACGTCAAGTTCCTGACCCAGCAACCTATCTTACCGAATTATTTCCCGATAAATTTAGATAATTAAAGTCGCAAAGTTTGGCAGCGTTTGATTAAATATTGACAAAGTTATTAGCGTTCAAAGTCAGCGCGGGCACTTCCCCCCCCCCCCCCCCAATCCGGTCTGGATAGGGTTAAGGTCACCGATGTAAAAAGTAACCGAAACAATAACCGTTTTTCTTACGCAAACAACTTTTATGTCTGAATTATTTACTTGAAAACATTCATGCTCGCCAGTTCATCTTTCTTCCTTTCTTTGAATTGTTACCTAATAGGGGAGAAAACAAATATGAGCCATGTCCACAAAACGAGATTCTGGTAACTGTTAAGGTTTCGAAATTTCCAACGAGCATCCCCGTCATTTTAATAGGGCAGTGCCTCCCTGGTAACTAGGCACCATCCCATTCTTTACTTTGTACATAAGTTTCAGTACATTCTGCAAGCTTCTGTTGCTTTGAGATAGTGGGTTAACCTAGCAAACTCCTCGTAAAGTAAATCATGGTCTCCTTTTTCCTTTTTTCTGGATCGCTGAAAAAATCACTAGATTCTGGTGATGCTGGTCGACGGAAACGCAGAGAGAGGCAATGGAAGAGTTGTGGACACCTATGAACTTGAACAAACAGCAAGGAAATTGAGAGATGATAACAGCATCAAAATGGTTGGTGCCCTTATTCCCAACACTGAAAATACACAACGCATAAGTCAGCTTAAAGGTATTGTCACCCTACCAGACGACGGCATTGCGTTAAATCCTGGTGACCTTGACGAAACCGCTGATCAGCTTGCGGAACGAGTTCAACGATTGGTCTGCCAAGGTAAGATTTTTATTTTAATTTATAAAAAAAAAAGGAATAGAATTAGCCTGAGCACTGGTGGTCGAAATAAAAAGAAAAAATTAAAAACGAAAGGTGGCAGATTTGAATAAAAACTTTGATTTGATCAGTTTCTCTAATGGCGATGTTGGAAGCTTCTTATCAGGTAAGACCAGAAGCTCATACGAGGTTGAAACGTGTAACGCGCGTTCACAGCGTTTGAATATTCAGTCTTGTTAAGTCAGTCGGGGAAACAAGTGCCAGTTGATGGCGACATCACTTCTCCCAGAAATGACTGAGCCCGCGGTTTTCGTCCAAGAAGTTGCTAAGCAACATGACGTATTTGTACGCGCGAATGCTTTCGGGGTACTCATGAGCGCTCGCGCTAGTTTTTGATTGGATGAAATAATTCGGAAATTGTTCGAGAGCTTCAACGAAGATTTGCCACAACCGGCACTTTTTCCCCCGCCTGAAGTACCATATTTGGAAACACGAAGAGTTCCTACGATAGTGCTTTCTACAGGTAACGACACACGCAACGACATTTTCGATTAGGCGCTGTTACTTTAAAATGCCGTAAGTTTCTTAAAGAAACTGAAAAAATTCATTAAGTGTATGGAAATGAAGTTTTCTAGACTACTGAAGAACGATAAAACAGAAGAATATAGAACCAAACTCACCTTTGTTCAACCAAGCCTGTTCAAAAACCCTTCCCATGGCACCCCGCGCGCCTACATCTCGCCCAGTATCCTTTCGCCCTCGAATAGGTAAATAGCGACTGAGTAAGAGTCTGCTTAGGTACCAGTGGATTCTGACTTTGGTATCAGCCGGAGTCAGAGCGACATCCAAGAAGAGCTTCTTGTACCAAGTGTACTTTAATCATCGCAAAATGAATGAACAAAATTATGTGAACCTAATCGAACTGTAAATTAAAAAGCTCTTTTGCATATTATGTTTATTTCAATAATGTTGTCTATTTCAATAGCTAGGTACGCAGTCCAAATTTTCACCCCAGACACGCAGGTTGGCAGAGAGTTCAGATTTTTTATTACTGTCAAGGGCCAAGGGAATCTAGCAACGACATATCAAGTCATGACGGAGACATCAGAGGAAATGCAGGGGTATGTTATGTCTCCTTGTTCATAGTCAAGTTCGCAGAATGGGAAAATATTTAAGGTCTCGAAGAGAATTAAGCTGTGACCAAGTATCAGGTTAAATTTATGAATCGGTCACGTGGTCTATACCCTTACAGACCATAGAAATGACGTCATAAAATATTCAATACTCAAGCGGTCCTTAATCTCATTTCCGTTATCATAATTTGGAACAAGGGACAAACAAACTAAACTAATTTCTATTTACCTTTAAAACAACTGGGCCCTGTTTTTTTGTTAAGTTAGCCTAAACAGGTTCTCACATAAAAGGCCGATTTAATGGGATTTTATTGTCTTTAATTGATCATGACATCAACTTAAACTCAACCTTTTCTTTGTCAGTGCCTGGAAGGTCGCTCGTCATTGATAGTTGCAGTACGAGAAATATAAGTGTGAGAACTGGCGCATGAAAAGGCCCTGCACAGTCTGCATGTTCTGCAGTATGCATGCTCTGCGTTTTGCCGAGACGTGGCCTAAGATGCCTAAAACGAGGATCAGTGTCCTCAGTTAGTGGCGTATTACCGATTGCATTTTAATAGCGGTTTTGGCGCGCGCTTATTGGCTACTCCAACTTCGGATATCCTTTGTTATAATTCAACAAATGCGGGCATTGCCCTTATATGGTCAAAATGTTATCGTTATCTGTCATCCGTTTAAAATAGATATCCTGCGATATATGTAGGTTGCCAACATTTGTTCGAAGTCTTGCAAAGCGTTATATAACCACAGTTTTTTCTAGCTGCGAAATGTGTTTCGATGAGAAACTGTTGAATAAAAAAACAATTATCCTGCTCAATCTTGCGGAATATCGTCTGATTTAAGCCAACTCGGCCGACGGCCTCGTCGGCTAAGTATCAGGTGATACTCCGCGCAATTTCGCAGGATAATTGTTAACTATTCACCTCGGAGCATTCTCGCGCGAAAATTGAAATCTTTGACAAGAAGAAATGAGTTTAAAAACTTTTTTTCGGGTTATATTATCTAGCTCTGTTAGAATATACTAAAACAACTATTTACCGCAGTGTCGGTGGCTAGTAGTGGATATTCACCTCGCCACTTCGCTGTTCGGTAAATATCCACCGCTAACCACCTCCACTTCGGTCAATAGTTGTTAAAGTGTCCCTTGCCACTTTCCCGTTAGAAGAATAGCTAGTTGCAGAAAAAATACATTTAGAAAACCCACAACACATTTGACTTTTTTTGCAAAAAAATTTATGATCGATATTCTCTTTAGAGGCCAACTTGTGATAAACGGTGAGTTCTTCGCTATCGACGTGGGAACTATAGTGGAGGTTGGGATACTACCAGATAGAGTCGTCGATGCACTTGGTACGTGGGACCTTAATCAGGTACTGTGATTTTTGCAATTGTTAATAAACATGGACCATTAGTTATAAGTTCCTACAAAACAAAACCTGGGGAGCTCAGTAGCGAGGCGGTTTATCTGAGAAGGTGTGGATGCCTATTCCAAACCACAAATCAGTAACGGCCCATCAATTAATAATAATAATCAATTAACAATTAGATTATAAGCTCGAGATTTCTATGAGGTGATAGCTGATGAGGGCCGGAGGCCAAATCAACTGTAACCTTGTAGAAATCGAGAGCGAAAAATCTAATTGTTTTAGTAGAATTCTAGCCAATTTTCCTTCAAATAATTATTTTTAGTTATTTTTCTACAAAACGTATACTCGTATATCTTCAAGGCGGATTGAGATTTTTAATAATTCTTTAGCATTTCACTTTATCTAAACGACTTTTTTCAGAATCGTGTACTATTTGTACCATAACAAGAAAATGAAAATCTGTCTTCAGCACTGTGTCATTTTCACGTCAAAAACTCAAAAAAACTCAAAAAACAAAAATCATTCGATTGTTTGGGATAAAAAGTTCTATCACTGTGCTAAATTTGAGCTCAATCGGATAAAACAGCAAAAAGTCTTTCCACGAGTGTCGCTTCAAGCGCTCTGCTGGCCCGGCGTGAAGTTTTTTTAGCCATTTTTAGCCTTTTATTCTTATTGTCTATTCTTTGTGTGTACATATTTTTAGCGCTTTTACTATATTTACACATGTAATTTGATTCTAACACCGAACTTGAAAATGACCGTTGAACGGTCGAAACGTCGTTCATTTTTTAGCGTTTACTTTTCTTACAAAATCAATCTCAAAAAAACTTGTTTTATTATTTTGTTCCGAATTACATTGGGGCATTTGCAAAATTCCTCATACTTTGTAAACTGCTTAATGCATTGAGCTCATTGAGCGTATGGAAATGCGCTATATAAATACGTACGTTATTATTATTATTATTATCATCATCATCATCATCATCATCATCATCATCATCATCATCATCATCATCATCATCATCATCATTATTATTATTATTATTATTATTATTATTATTATTACTGCATTACAAGCTTGCTTGGGGAACTTGGTAACCAAGCTACACGTGCTTACATCATGCCAGGTTACTAGTGTAGTGAAGTTCGAAGCAAGAAAGATCATGCATGAAGAGAGTGGATTTACCAGCTTTATTAGTGGAAAATGTCAGTTCTTTATTCAAACCTTGTGCCAATTAGTCTCTACAACATATTAAGCGGATAAATCTTAATGACTTTGCACTTGAAATGCCAATTTAACGACACAGATAGCAAAGCAAAGGGACTTCGAAACATGTATGTACATTTTTCGAAAGTGAAGCGTGTAATGCGCTGTTTTAAATGCAATTTTCCTGATTTTTAACATAACTTCTGAATTTTTTACCTCTTAAAGTTTTTAAGATTAAAGGTCATTAATATTCATGAAAAAAAAAAAAAACAGGACCAATGAAAAACTCCGGATAATCGATGTCCGGATATCATTATCATTATCATTATCATCAGTTATAATTATTATTTGTTTAACAGGTTAAGGTTACGAAGGGAGAGCTAACAGTAACTGCAGTGTTTAATCGGGTGGTACCCCGCTATCCATACATACCGTTTACTGGTAAGTTGAAACACAAAAACTCTAAACGCGATGTCCAAAGCTTATTTTGGACATTACCAGTAATTTGCACATTAGTTATTGTATCAGTCATAACTCCCATGAGTGAAAATGGTTTCGGACGTATCAAATTTTTGAGTCTAATGCGCTTGCGCAATAGCGAAGCGCGCGATGTCAAAAAAAAAGAATGCAAATGAATATAACCCCCACGAGGCTCAGAAAACATCAGCGTGTTCAGAGAAATAGAAGGAATATAGGCGAAGTTTTCGTTTAATGAAAGTGTTTAAGGAACACCGGCTGTTTTAGAAAGTTTTTTAGGAAAATCTTTCGCCATTCCCAAGAGACCAGTTCGGCATCGATAATCATTCGCTGTAATGTTTAGTAAACAATGAAAAACCGCAAGATCGGACTCCGTACGGTAAAACTGGACACGCACGATTAGTTTCAATTAAAAATTAAACAGCCAATCAGCGACAAGTGTTCCCACGTGTAATTAAAAGTTCCTTTTCAAGTCAGGAATATTCAACACTTGCACTAGACGAAATGATTCTCCAGTAAAGGCGTTTGTAAGCTTTTGGCGAAAATAAAACTTCGTTTTCAGATCATTTAATCACTTGTGAAGAAAGAAAAAAAGAAAGAAAGAAAGAAAGAAAGACAGAAATAACGAACGAACGAACGAACAACAAATATGGGTGAAATTTAGAATACTCCTAAGTCTGAAAAGGAGAAGCCACGAGCCAAGCGGCCCACACTGCCGGAGCTTATCCCGGTTTCCGTAGCATTAAGCGGCTAGGAATATTACTACTCCCCCCTGAATGGGATGCTAGTCCATTGCAGGGTTACCCCCCAGCATTATGTCGCCGTTACCCATTTATACACCTGGGTGGAGAGAGGCACTGTGAGAGTTAAGTGTCTTGCCCAAGAACACAACACAAGTGACCCCGGCCGGGGCTCGAACTCGGACCGCTCGATCCGGAGTCCGGCGCACTAACCATTAGGCCACCGCGCCTCCCACTCTTAAGTCTAACAAAACGAAAAAAAAGTTGTCAATTGACATTCTCATAAATTGAAGTTTTCTATGAAATCGTTGACTTTTTCATGCTTAATATGAGCTCTAAACCTATATTTTGCTCGAAAATTGCCCAGAATTAAAGGCAAAACTTGTTCGAGGTTGCTAGAAGCGCAAAAAGTTGCTCAAAATTTGCCGAGCACAATCAGGACAGGCCTAATATCGCTTTCCCACACAAAGATCCATATCCGGTGGGAACGGGAACACACATGGGATGGGCGATGAAGCTCATTGCCTCGCTTAGGGGGCGTTATTACAGATTTTGGTTTATATGGAGTGCTAATGGTATTATTTTAAAAGGTTGAGCCATGCCTAGATTGGTCTCATTTTAAAATTAATTCATACTTTTCGACAGGCATCTCCTTCCTTTTAATATATATTTTTTTAATATTTACCCCTTTCCCCCTCTAGGATCACTTCTGCTAACTTTCTTCTCTTCTTGAATCCTTTATGTCTCCTCAGGGAGAATAGGGCCTTTGATCAGTTTCCTCCACTCTACCCTGTCTTTCGCAAAATTGACCGCCTCTGCCCAGGTGGCAAAACCCATCTTTCGCCTCTCACTCTCAGTACTGTTCTCCTCCATGTTTCCTTCGGACTGCTAACTTTAATACTAATTTAATTCCGCACTGATGTTTTGAAAGATTCTGTTTGCACTTTCTCTGTCCTCATCTTTTTATATACTAACCAAGAGAAAATGAAGGGTAACCTTCATTCTCTCTTGATACCAACAGAAAATGAGGTTATAAATCTTACTGACTTATAACAGTTTTGGGAATGACACCTGGGCCGGGTTATTTAAAGCACGATTAAGGTAATCCAGGATTAGTGTGAATATTGATTTTATTTCAGTTTTTAACTTCTTAGTAAGGTTTTCTGTTTATATTTCCTGTCCTCCATTTTTGTCATTGACTAAACTCCACAGATCATAAGCAATAAAAGCACTTTTATACCCGTGTAATTAAACCCTCGATAAACTTTTAATCCTGGTTTGTGTTAATCGGCTTTCGAACTACCCGGCCCTGGATATTATACCGTTAAACTGATTGTTATAAGTCCAGAAAAACAGCATATCAGTTGAATAAAGTAATTTTGTTTTTGCAGCTAACGCAACGCCTGATGAACCAATGGAGGAATAACAAACAGTGGAATCAGGAAAAGAAGCTGCAAAAAAAAACATTAATTACCAGAATAGAAGTGCAATAGAATAATCAGAGTAAATTAAAGCACTTTAGCTGGAATGGATGTTTCTGTGTTTAATTTTGATTTGTGTTGAATTTACTGTTTGTAAATTTTAACCAACTGCCAAGGCAAGTTGTTGTATTATTGCAAAAGACTTGAAAATACAGTAAGCAGCATATTTGCGCATCCTAACTGGCACGTAATTCATGTCGCAACGTCACGCCATGTCTTGCATCGAGCGCGCGCGCTGAGAAATCTTTCATCACATAACGGGCTCGTATCCGTTGCATTAACTTCGCTTGTCATTATTCTCTTAATTAAATGGTCGGTGACCCCCAAATATTTGAAATTGCTGGAATTTCATTGGTTGAAGTATACCAATATACTGTTAATTCCCCGACCCATTTCCTTCACTTAGAAATATTAAATCCTTGTGCTACCAAAAATAAGTTCAATGATCTCAAATAAAAAAAATCCAAAAATCCTTCCAATAATACCTGTAAACATTCCGATAAGCCCATGGGTTTATGAGGTTTAGCTCTTCATAAAAGACTTTAGGTTATGGACAGCCTTATAAAGTTCATGTACGTGTATATATGGGAAATTCCACACAAAAGCAGAAATCTTATAAAAAATTTCAAATTTGGAATTTTCAAACAATTTAGCCATTAATGAATTCTGAGAAGTCCATTCCCTTAAAATCTGATAAAACAAAATTATTACACAGTTTAAGTTGGTTTTAATAATGCTTTCTGTCATGTTAACTGATCCTATGTACAAAAATTCCGTTGCTTTGATGCACCATGATCATGATCAGAGTCATCTTGGATTCCAAATCCCGATCGGATCTCCGAAAGGAACGCAACTGTAGTTTACCGAGTTAGGGGTTTGTCGTTGTTTGTGTATTTCGCAATGATCTTCCAATCACAGTGACAAAAAAAGTCGAATTAATTTTCGCAATATTGTGCCGTACATAGACAGCAAACTCCGTATTTCTAATGTTTTTCTTTTCGCACTGTTTATGATATCACTAGATAATTCTACAAATAACACGCGAAACGACCGACTACTCCACAAGACCAGTTTAATGACATCTGTACTCTGTAAGACTGGTTTAACGGGTTCCGTATTCCTCTTAAGCGGGTAGAGATTAAAAAACGTTGAAAAGTCGGTAATAGTATCACTATTGATTTTTACATTTTTCTCGTCATTTATATTTTGACTCTCCTTTCGAGCTCGCCAAAATACTGTAAGACTCTTAAAGATATACAGCGATACTACACACAAAAATGTCTGATGAAATATATATTTGATATCCATCGTTTTCTTTTCCCGAAGTGTCGATTTTCAACAGATTTAAATCGTTCGCGCGGAACTAGCTCTTCTCACCTGTTTGTCGTATTTTTTTTTAACTATTAACATTTCGTAACTTTTAATATATATTTTTCCTTGTAAACACTGTAGGTACAAGATAGATTTTTAATTCGGAAAGCGCCTCGCTTGGGTGCTCTAGATCTCGTCCCGTTCGCGCTCTTCCCTTGGGAAATACCCTTGCCTTTTTCTTTAACGTTGATTTTTTAGCAAAGGATATATTTATGCCATTTTACCAATAATTTTTTTTTAACAAAATAATTATGTATAGCCAGAGAAACTGCTTTTCAGTCAAACTTTAAATACATGTACTCGTGGGCCCTCCTTGAAAATCGAAGTAAAGAAACATATAGTTATAGTGATATAGTCTTGTGAGACTGGTCAGCGGAAACCTTGTTTTGACAGCTGCCAATTGACCAAAACATGAATGCCCAATATCAAAGATGTAGGCTGTCACTAACCATAACGTTACCATATTTCTAGAGTATGGCCGCTATGATGCGGGTTGTCGTACGTCGATCGTAGAGCGCACGCGCCCGCGAACCATGCCGCTAGCCCCGATGATCATGGAAAATCAAATGTCTGGCTTCCCTGGTGGTTCTATTTTTGTGCATGCATGATTCTCCTATTTCTATAAAAAATGGGCTCCGCTCTGCGGACATTTCGGGCTGCTGCGGAGCTCTGCAGCTCCATAGGACAACAGCTGATACATATGCACCTGCTTTAAACGGATTTTGTTTAACAATTTTTTATTCTTAAGACGTACTCACTGACAGATAGGCGTTCGTTCATAACTGTTCGAATTGTGTGTCGATCTATGAAGAAGTTAATTACTTGCCCCTCATCTTTCAATCATACATTTGAAACGTCTGCGAAATGCAGGGCGTCCTTCTCTGAGCGTCTAAATGACTTTAGTCCTAATAGAGTATTAAGATGTTTTCATACCGATGGCGTTGCCATAAATTATGGGGATTCGTGAAGAGAAACGACGACCAACTTGCGCGCGGGAAGGATACCAATTCACTGTTTAATACATAGCCAGGCATTGTAAAGCACTCTACAGTTTAGGGATGCATTGGTGCATATTAACCCTCTGAAATGACTACCACCTTAGACGAAAATTAAGAACCCAATGTATATTTTAGACCTGTCATAGTAAAATACCTCATGTAAGCTACCGCATAAGCTTGACAGTTTCAATGGCTCCTTGCGAGAGGTTCGGCTGTTTTAGGAGATTTTTCTGATGTTCCCTATTTATAAAAAGATAAACATTATGGTTTCAACGTCTTGCTCACGTCTTAAAAGATACATATCAGTACCTTTCATCAAGGGCAAGTTTGAAAATATTTTAAAAACCTTTTCTCGCGATTCCCATGACGTAATAGAAATTATGCATAGTGAATCCCGGGATTGAATGTGTGTATTATATTCTTTCCTGAACATTGTCAATAATGATCGAGCAGTAGAGCGAATAAAAATACCGCTAAGGACAGACTGAGGACCAAGGGCGTATGGCACTTATTAGGCTGGAGATATCGAATCCCACTCAAATATGGTGATTAGGTAAAATCTTTAAGACCATCTTTTTGTTAAAGCGTTCTTTGGCGTCAGTATCCTTTTATTCGCTTCATTCAAAATTTCCCATACAGTCTTATTACTAACAGCGCAAACGGACTTTGAGCATTAAATGTTTTTATTATATGGCTACAATAGTACGCGCGCTCTGATTGGCTGCTGAGCGGGCATTATTTTCTTGTAATGACCGGGCATTATGAAAATTTTTCTCGGCTCGATGATTTTTTGAGTTGTGAGTAAAAGCTACTAGCGAGGGGGCAAAAAAAAACAAAAACAAAAAAAGCCGACAAAATATAACTATCTTTTCAATAACTTAAAGAAAAATATAAGCATACCAATACTTCTTTAGTATGACCGACGAAGAGAGCCAAAGAGAGCGAGAGCGAGGTTTGCCTCCAGTGTTTTTTTCCCTTGATTATACTCTTCTTTTGAATAGTGCTTAGAGGCCATATAATAAATAACTTATTAACCTCGTCCGTTCGGTCATTACAGGGGAATCTTAGACCTCGACCTTCATGTATTGACCGAGCGATAGCGAGGTCAATACATCAAGGCCTTGGTCTGAGATTCCCCTGTAATGACCTCACTCTCGGTTAATAACATGTAGTATTTATTGATTTCGAATGCATTTGTCAAACAATGATTGTATTCATTATATTTTAAATTAACTTGTTTGTCTCCCACGTTTAACAATTTTCATTTTAATCAAATTTTACGCCCTCTTAGTGTCTTTGAGGGTTTTGTAAATTCAGTATTTTAATCATTTTCACACGTTCTGTGGATTGTGGCCTTCTATAAGACAAAAGATGCGCAAAACGAAATGTTAAACTCTGGTTAATTTTACTTCAACACTGAAGCCATTCTTGAGATTCTTAAATTTAATATCTTTCCCATTGCTGCCTATCTCCACATTCGGAGTGTAGCCATTTGGGTTAACGTGAACTTGTGTTTCAGCGATGGTTGTCGTAACTTGCTTCCTCAGAGTCACCGTTACCGATTTTCCTACACTGGCTTTGTTGTACAGCAACTCTTCGCCAACGTCACCCGAATAAACAGGATCAGTGCCTGTCACGTCAAAGTTAAGGTCGGGAGAGCTTATACCAAGGTAGATAAATCCTGTAGTTTCCTGCACCATTATAAGACAATCTCCACTAGTGATGGAGGCTACTGGGCCACCTGATGGCAGCGGCCTGCTAGCTACAAATATTACATATCCTGTAATAGGAGCGCTGAGGGCTGACCACGTCTTTGGTGACTTTAGAAACTGGACGACGTGGGCGGTGGAATCATGCTGCAAAACTTTGTAAACTTCACTACCTGTTGTTTCTTGCGCCGTTGCGATGTCAGTCAGTGGTGTGTGATACGATGTGGTCGGTATCAAGACAGCGTATTGGTATTTCGGTTGAGCCCTGACATGTTGGAACCAAGCAGTGCCATAAATCCCAGAAGTATCTTTCTTTCCATTGTCAGATTTTGAAGACTGGCTTTTTACGGTAACGTGTAAGATTGATTTGCTGGGACTTGGTATGTAGTAAAAGTTTCCTTTGGCATCAGTGAGGGTTGTGTAGCTTGAGGATGCTGATGGGACATGATTGTAGTTAGATGACGCAGTCTTTTGAGCTCCACCAACCTTAATGAATGACGAGGCATCTCCAGAGGCAAGCTTGTCTTGAAATAGAGTAGTTTGAATTACTTTACCGTTTGTGTGTCGGGCTCTAATATTACTCCCTAAGCACACCAGCAAGTTTTCAAAACTGAAAACTGATTTTTTGAAACGAAAATTGATTCGTTTTCGCCAATCCGATGATGAAAATCCGTAATCTGGTTGTAGAAAGCTCATGCCAAACAGTCCATTTTTTAAGGTCATTGTTCCTTTAAACGTTACACTTCCTGCTAGCTTACGTCTGTTGTAAAACCTTCCCGCGCCTATATTTAAGTCGTTTATGTTTGGAGTTCCCATTGCAATGGTCGTTGTTCCAGGAGTTTTAGCCCAGTCCCATCCGTGGTCGACGTCATGTACCTTAAGGGCATCTTCACTGTTTGCAATCAGAAGTGCACCGTGACTGGCGAACAATCCATAAACATTTTCTTTTCCCGAAGCTTCGATGTCCCAGACGAACCGGTTGAATCCCTTGACCGTCACAGCCCAATCCTTACGCCGATGGATTGATAGAGCGGCAAAGTTCTTGGACCAGTGACCTTCAGGGGATGGTTCGGCAGATATGCCTTTACAAACAGCGGTGTATTTTACCTAAAAAATTAACAAATACAGTCACTGAGATTTTTTATATCTGGCGAGTTTCGCTGTATTGTCACGATTTCTCTTATAGCGCAATTCTAAGTTTATTCTATTTGATCAATTAATATTCTTTACTTTTGTAACCCAGTGCTTTCTATAACTAACTGTGACAGGAGAGAAATTGTGAAATTCCGGTTATAAGTCCTCCCGCTTAAGGCCTCTATGGTTATAGGCCTATATGTACATGCAAATAACAATTATACATCGGATTACAATACCCCCAGGATATAAGCCCCACTTTGCCGGATGACAGTACTAAACAGTGATAAATGTTGTTTTATTATGCTTGTTAACTTAAAAACGTATTTCGATCGACACTGCCGTGGCTCGTTTCGAAACGTTTCAATTCATTCCGCTTATAATCCCCCCCCCCCCCACCTGATATAAGCACCTCCGTTTATAGGCCAGCACAAAACCCCTTACGAAGTTGATTTAGCCCAGGGCTTATAACCAGCACTGGATGGTATGTCTTGTTCAAACCTTAAAAGAGCGTTTCTTAACTCGTCACCCTCCCCCTTTTCCTTTTATGACCTTAAAGGAGAAGTTCACTCCAGAATGGCCATTTATTTTCTTTGCGCCAATAAAAAGTTTATACAAAGATATGTTATTCACCAAAATTTCAGCCTCCAACGTGCACTATAACCCTACGAAATCTTTCTTAAAACTCGACAACTGAACGCCGCCATCTTGGAGCTGGTAATGTATGCGTGACGTCAAAGAGCTCAGCCTGAAGTTTGGAGGGAAAATTTAGATACTCGAAACTCCTTGTTTTTTTCGAAGTGGCTTTTGTTTGTCAAAATGCCTGTTTGTGCATTTCCATTTTGCTCAAACAGAGCTCCAAGAAATACAGAAAACAAGGAGTTTCGACTATTAAAATTTTCCGCCAAACTTCAGGCTGAGCTCTTTGACGTCACGCATACATTACCAGCTCCAAGATGGCGGCGTTCAGTTGTCGAGTTTTGGGAAAGATTTCGTAGGGTTATAGCGCACGTTGGAGGCTGAAATTTTGGTGAATAACATATCTTTGTATAAACTTTTTATTGGCGTAAAGAAAATAAATGGCCATTCTGGAGTGAACTTCTCCTTTAAAGGAGTTTTACTGACATGTAAGATAATGTGTAATACTACCTGTTTACATTAGGTAACTACCTATTAAGGAAAGGCTATAGGATACAAAGTGATACGATGAGTAAATCTTAATACTCACTGCCTCCATAATTTGCAGAGATCCCAAACTGTTGTAATAGTACTTGCTCTTCTTTGGCTTTCCGTCTTCTAAATAATCGTTCACAGTTGAGTCCTTATATAATCGCAAAAACATTTGTGTCTGCGGCCGGTTCAGATCGCTCACTCTTATTCCTGTTGGCATTGTGGAACTTGAAGTGGAAGGGTGGGAAACGCTGATGTAGGCATAGCCTGCTAAGAGAGTCTTTATTAGCTTCTTGTTAAAGTAACCTGGGTAACGTCCATTAACACTGGTTGGGGTGGAATACTTGACAGCTACAAGACGCAGCGTCTCCAGTGCTCTTCTTATGTTGTTGGTTGATGTTGATGATAAAGCGAATGAAGTTCCTCCAAGAAGATATTGGACAAAAGCTGCATTATGTAAGGCTTGTGGAACATAGGATGATGCATAAAACCCTTTATGGTGAAATCCCGTGAAGTCGGGCTTTATGACTCCTCCAAGTCCCTCGTTCACCGATACAGCGTTGTTCATCCACCTAAGTAGCGCGTCCATATCCCGGAGTTTTGCTTTCTTTTCGTTATCGTTATCACTTGGCATCACCAGCACAATGATGAGCCTGTACAGCAGCAGCGTGATCATACGGTCAGCAGTCGTTCCTTTGAATTCAAATGTCGGCGTTTGATAAATCTCTCCAAAGTCGTTGTACCATTTGGCTGTGCTGATCAAATCCAGCAATCTACTTTTGTTGGAAGAAACGCTTAGAGAGTCACTGAGAAGGAACAGAGTGTGCATAAAACCGGCGCTATCCTTGTTCATTTCGTGATCCAATGATCCAACACCACTGCCATCTGCAAATCCTTGCTGTTTTACATAGTCAAGAAGATCATTTATCTTGTTGAGTCGAACAAGGTTGAGAGTGTTTATTGCAGCCTTTACTTGATTTACAGTCAGCGGTCTCGCAGAAGGCAAATAACTTACAAACAGTCTGCGCATATTGCTATCTTGCCCAGCGATAGCAATCTGTGCATTTTGCACTTTGTCTGAGTTTCCGGAGTTAAGGTCGGCAAGTTGTTTTGTCGCAGTATTTGTAACTTCGTCAGTACGGGACCTTATGTGGTATTCCAGCGCTAAGGGTAGAAGAACTGTTTCAAAGATAAAGCCAAACTTTTTTCCAAGTTTGCAGTTTCTGCAAAACAAAGGAGGTCCAACAATTTTTCCTCCACTGAAGGTCAGTTTGTCATACTCTCCATGTGCCTTGTCAACAGTTTCTAAAAGGGAATCCCATCTTTTCTTTAGAAAGCTACCGCTTGGGAAGCTAGTAGTCGCTTTTTCTTCATCGCAATAATAGTTTTTGAGCCGGTTTTTGATATGGTTCAAACTCTTCCTCTTTTGTTCGTCAATTGTCGTCGGTGATGCAGGAACGGCTTGTTGACTCCACTTGTAAGTTTGTTGCCAAAAATTGCTCTTATCATACATTGCCAAACCATACGGGCTGATTGGAGGAACCACTTTGTCTCGAGACTGCTTCGATAAACTTTTCTGAAACTCGAGTGCGTCTATGTAGATGGTGTCTGCATCTGTTAGGACAAAGTTAACTTCGTCGATTACAGCGCGCCCAGCCAAGCTACTAGCTGTTGATTTGCATTCTGCAAACTTCACCCAAATTCCTCTCCATCCTTTAAAATTCAGATTAGCGCTGAAACTTCCAACAGTTGTCGTCGTGGCACGTTTGAATTGTACCCCCAGTGACTTTCCTGAAGAGGGCGAGTCCTTGTAGATCCAAACTTTCACTCCTCCGTGTCTAAGCCAGGAGTTCGGGATGGTGAACGTTGATGTTTTGAGTTGCAGTGTTGAGGCACCAGTGGCAGTCCATTTAAGAGACTTTGTTCCGCTCTTTACAGTCTTGGGGTCTGTTGACAGAGTTACTGATCCTGAGGATGATGGAATGGGCAAAAAGCAGCCTTTCTGTCCAGGAATCGCAGGCTCGAAATCAAATCTCTGATTGTGGAGGCAAGGAGTAGAAGATGTAGCTACAAAGAAGAAACAATAGTTTAATTGAAAACTAGCAATTTTCATAAGCAGGTGGTGTGCGCTGGTGAAAAGTTTATACAAGAAACGGATGCATTTTACGTACTTCAATAACTTTTATCTACTCTACTAGGCGATATTAGCCAAATAACGCCCCCTCACTTTGGTAAATGACAGGAAATCACTAGAAAGGCCTTTATGTCCTTTAGTTCAAAATTGTGATGGTTTGCTGGGGCTGTATTCCGCTAACCCGCTAATGCGCTAATCAATAAAATGCTTTGTAGTAAGCTTTAAATCTCAATAGGCCATTTCCGAGTTACCCTTTGCCTCTGTTTTAAAACGAGTCTAAGTGCGAAACCATTCAAATGAAAATGAGTTTAATTTGCATGAAAATGGACCTTAAGGTGAAACTCATTTTCAGGTGAATGGCTTCGCCCGTAGACTCGTTTTGAAACAGAGGCAAGGGGTAACATAAATTTAGTTATTCCTGTGGATGGGGTAGGGGGTGGGAAGCACCTAAATGTGCGCCCTACGTAAAACGTGGGGTATACCTCTTGTTAAGACGTGTACGCGCATCCAAGATTGGAATGGAATTTGGAGTGTTGGTTTTTGTGGAGGGATGAAAACCGGAGAATCCGGATAAAAACCCTCGGAGCAAGGACAAGAATCAACAACAAACTCACCCACATATGGCACCGGGCCGGAATTGAACCCGCGCCACATTGGCGGGAGGCGAGCGCTCTCACCACTGCGTTCTTACTGCTCTCACCACTGTACCATCCCTGCCCCCTTTAGATGAGTAAACTAATTGAATTGATTTAAGCAGAAGATAACCTCACGTTTTCATTCAAAACTAACTGATTTTTGCGCAACCTAATGGATTAATAGACCGTAGCAATGACGTCATAATGTGATCATAACCTAAGTGCAGCACGCGGGGATTCTTTCAGTTACAGGAAAAAATAGAAATACTGTGAGATCTATAACCTGGCACATAAATAATCATCAACACAGAACTGCTATGAGAAGACACTAAAATAAAATATTTTTAAGTAAATTTGTCTAGCATCGATTGCCTGTTTAGAATGTAACTGACACAAAAGTTCAGGAAAAAAGGAGGACTACAGGTTTTCTTAGCCCTTCCTTCAGGTGAACAAGCAATAATAAAGATAATTATTGTGTAATCTTTGCATGCTTCGAGAAATAAAGCAAAAAAAATATCACCTTTCAGTCTAATTAGATTAAGCGGGAAGATACTTGGTCAGATGCAACGGACGTATACCTGGTCATTAATTCACAAAACTACAATCAGTATAGCGACAAACCAGTTATTTATCAAGGGTGTGGCATTTTATTGCTGCCAAGGCGCAAGGCAGCCACCAATGCATTTCTGTCTTTTTTTCTTCTTCGTCTAAAGTACGTTTTGTGATGTAAGAGGCATATGGCTGGCGCCAAATGTGTAAAGCAACTTACCTTGGATGTGAGTTATGAATACAGTGAACAGCAGGTAGCACAATCGCTGAAAAACAACGAAATTGTACATGTTTCCCCTACCTCTCCCTGTAGAATAAAAATTATAAACGAAAACACTATTTTAGAACACTTCTGGAGTTTCAAAATAAATCCAGCTCTTTTAAAGGTCAGCTGCATTAAGTGATCAAGAAAATGCTCGCATTATTGACCGTTCGTAAAAACGAAACAATGACTCTAAAAATAAATCAACTTTGTTTAACGAGGGTTGCACGTAACAGTGTTGCAACTGACAAACCTGTGGCCCTCGAATTCCCGATCGAATTGGAATTTAGAAGTGTTGGTTTTTGTGGAGGGAAGAAAACCGAAGAAACCCGGAGAAAAACCCTCGGAGCAAGGACGAGAACCAACAACAAACTTAGCCCACATATGACGCCGAGTCCGAGAATCGAACCCGGGCCACATTGGTGGGAAGCGAGCGCTCTCACCACTGCGCCATCCCTGCTCCCCACTCTTTCTTGGAGCTTGGCAATCTGTCCAAGATGAAAATAATGAACACATTATTCCCGAACATGTAAAAAAACCTTATGTATTTTTTAGAATGGGTCAACTTTTATACGCCTTTGTTTACCCGCGCTTGCATTTCCAACTCCGATTAGAGCATTCGTTGTCACTTCTTTAATTTTTTTTTCAACGGGTTCAGTGAGTGTGCCATAAATCTTAAGCAGAATCGATTTATTCATCTCAGTAATGAAAATACTTGCAGAGCGTTTAAACGCAGTCAGTGTCTCGTGCCGTGATTTTATGCGAGACGTTTCACTTCCACAGTACCCGGTATCGTACGGGTACCGGGTAGACAAATCGGATTGAACACTGAAGACAGAGAAAATAAAATCTCTGAACTTAAGCTCAGTTCTTTTTTCTCTTCAGGCTATAGCAATTCATTCAAATCCGTTAAGGTTTATTTAAAAAAAAAATTCATGTTTAGTTGACTACGGAGCTGTTCAATCTCAGATTACGTCATAGACTTCTCGTTTTAAGAGGAACGGGCGATCTTCGCTTGTTATTTTAAATCTAACACTGAACTTTTTTCTCTTGGTATATAAGACAATGGCTTTAAAATTAATAAAACAAATACTCCTTTTAACTTTATGTAATCAACAATGACGAAATTTAAGAAAGGAATTTTAATTTAGCAGAAATAGTGAAGATTTGTTATTATATAGAGTGTATTTTTGTTAGTACATTGTTTTTACTCTTTTTAGTGATGAGAGCCTTTCTTTGAAAATTTACTGTGCTCTGTTTTCATTTCACATCTACTCCTATCACAACTTGTTGTATACTTTATATATGAATGAATGAAATAAAACATGTATTCAATCCTTTTATCAAGTTTTTTATCAAGTTGCCAAACCTCGTCAAGGCACCTCTAGCGAACACAGCAATATTTACTTCCCTTTTAGAAATTACGTAGTAAGAAGGGAAAAGGAAGAATTAGGCAATAAATACATCAATCTCTAGGGAAAAAACGAAACCAATAACGATTCTGTTTATTTTAAACTGAGCTTTTTTAAATTGGCACATTATGTACTACTTTTGCTTAATTCTCATGTTGCTGGCCAAGAAATTCCTTTATAAAACGGTAATATTTTCGGATGGATTATATGAACAAATATCAATAACCGATGTCCAAAGAGATCACTAAACTTAACTTCACTGATTTTCGAGTAATCATATCGTATAAATAAATGTCCAACTTACCTAACACATTTGATTGTGACTTGGGCTCAGGTGTAACAGGGAAGTAAATATGTGGGGTTGTAGTGCTTTGTTAAAGGAAATCTTAACAGAAACACGTCAATATTACTTAGCACTAAAAGTATTTTAGAAATGTTCTCTTAGAAACAGGACACTTGAGTCCGTGACAATTTTACAGGTGTAATTGTTCTATGATTGGATGTCCTGTAGAAAATTGTGGCAGCTGACTCGCTCACTTGAACTGCTAACAATTTTTCACAGAAATTTAGCGATCACCCAGGTGCAAATGCCTTTTGTTGTGACGAACGTAAATGTTTCCAGGAAATATCATATAATTACGAAGAATGAGTATAACCTTATCTGTTACCACATTCGTTTACATTACTTCTCAACACTCAAATAGTTTTTTTTTAAAAATGACATCTTAGAAAAAGAGTTTAACCTCGGGGTGATTTCACAGGTGTATATTTTAAAGAATGAATGACCCGTGAAGAGATATGACAGAATCTTTTTCGCTTTTTTCCATACCATGGGAATATTTTCTTGCCTTAATGCAAATTAACTTATTGAAGACAACGAAGCTTATCGCTGTTTCAATAAATCGAGTATTCTAAAACAATTTTTTTTTAAATTGTACGAAAGGCTGCCAAACGGCTGGTCGTGAGTGGGAGAGCATGACCTGTATATAACACTCATACCACAAGTCCATGGTACCGACGTTTTCAAGAATGTAACCTTCTAATTATCTTACGCTTGCCCCTAAGTCGATAGTTTGTTAAATTCAGTTACAAAAGAAAAACTATAATATTCCTCCTCTTTACCCTTTCGTTGCCTTTCAATTCTGTGTTTTGATTTGCAATACTTAAATTCATTCGTTCCTATTCAAACCATTCAAAGATACGAAGCAATTAAACGATCGATGGTAGGAACGCCCTCTTTTAACGGAGAAATAACTTAAATTGGTTTTATAAACCGAACACGATGTAAAAGGATAAATCTAGCTGTGAATCACACAACTAAAACTTTTAAATTTTGTTTTATTCTTGATAAAATACTAGCAAGTTACCTAGATATAACAAAATCGAAATCAAATTGAAATGAATCGATCATTGTATCACGGGATATTCATAACAAACGAAATTCCGTATTTCCTCTTTAATCGAAAGAAAGACATTTTTATTTTTATTTTTTTAGACAAACGAGTAAAATACAACAAACATTTTTTTATTTTAAAATTCGGAAGAAAATGGACGGTTTTTTCAGAATTTGCTTCAAGTAAGAAGAGATTAACCACGTTAATTACATTGCTATTTTCCCTTAAAGCTTTACATAATTTCGTGGATGAAGCCCCTTTTTCGTTTCCCAGAATGTTCTTTTTCTCTGTCAGCCATATCTGGCCTCAAAGAAGCGATCAAAAACGTTAAAAGACCGAAATTTATTAAAATGCAAAGCTCGGTTACAAAGAAATGACAAAGGGTGACACTCTATCCACCGTTTAATCTCCCTCTTTGTTATCTTGTGGCAACTATGCACAAAAAACAAACCAGACTTGTATTGTTCCTATGAAGAAGTTGTCTTGAAAGTCACATTTTATTACCAATTGTGTCGGCCCTCAGATATGCCATCCCATCCATATGTTTTGCCATCTGTGGTCTTTATCTTTACTTTTAGTCGTAGATGCGCCTGTTTGTTGTCTTGTAAATGATCCCATTTAATCATTTTTTCAAGAGTACTATTGCTAGTCCACAGATTGGCAATATCCCTTTTGATTTGCCATTGAGGGACTCTGCCATCGTAAAAAAGTCATTGCTGAAAATCGCTTCAATCTTCGATATGTTTTGCTGGTCCTTTGAAGTTTTCCCTGTTGAGCTGAGAATCTCAATTCGCTGAGAGTTGGTTCCACCTGTTCCACGAATTTCTCTGTTTTCCCCCATTTGTCCACCTTCAGTGATTAAATTTATTACTTTTTTGCTGTGGCCCTGCTGGAAGCAACGGTCGATTACGATGGTCACATTATCAAGACACAAATTGAAAGTGGTGGCGATGCATTTAAAATTCAGTCTGCGCCAGCTTATTTATGCTTTCTTCAGCTGGTACGCGCATTTAGGGGCTTAACTTTTAAGCTACCCGTTCATTTAATTATCTATCCTTGGGCTTTAACCTTTTGCCTTTTACTATTATGGGCTTTTACCAACCCAATACTGTGGTTACCCATACCCATGGCCATGGCATGGTTGCCGCAAAGTCAACTAATGTAATTCTTCATTTATCAAAAATTTTGGACTTCACTTAAGTCTGTTCCATCCAATTTATTCCAGGTGATCGCATTCGTGTTACGTTTTTGGATCAAGCGTATCATGAAGACATTCTTTGGGCCGGTTCGAACGCGGTTGATCACCATGAGCTCAACGTCACCGAGTCTGACGCTGCATTGACCTCTGTCATATATATTCACTATCGTCAGGTGGGAGTGCGGAAAGATGGCATCAAACTTTCTCTCTGTCCGTTCAGCAAAGTCGTCGACATCTCGTATCAGCGTTTTTCCGGTTTTCGGAAGATCTCTACCGGTACCCGTAACCTTCGTATGTCGATACGATATTTCGATCAGCATATACCGTTCGAACTTTCAGGCTTGGTACAGGAGTCAACTTTTAAAATGTGTCATTTGTTTGGTGTTCGGGCACAAAGCGGCTGAATGCCGCAATCGGGGCAAATGCCTTAGGTGCCATCAATGGGCAACCAGCCTAATTATATAAGGATTGCCAACATGCGTGGCGGCCAATTTCTCCTCGTAACCGCGCTCCTCGTAACTCCCCTCCCCAAAATCACCACTCTGTTCCCCAAAATCTCCCCCCCCCCCCCGCTCTTTAATGTCTGAGGAGTCTGTGTTTTCCCAGGCCTCTCTTTTCTCTTAGCCGCTGTCTTAGCCTGATTAAAGACAAAAAACAACATTCTCCTAAAAAATTGGAGGCCAATTACTTTTCACAGCAGCTTAAGCGACATGAAATCGAATTAAGGACGTTCGCGCGAAAATCTTCCAACATTGCAATTTTTCTTAAACTTTCACCACTGCTAGTTTACAAGTTACTTATGTCAGAAATGCAGAAAAAATTGGGGATCACCGAATTCGTTTTCGAGATATGATATCTGAAAGAAGGCGCTTATTTGTATAAATTTGATTTCGTCACTCGATATGACCACTGCGGCTTCTGGCAACAAAATGTTTTAAATGAATTAATGCAGGCCAACTTCCTTTGTCCCAATTTATTTTGAGTGGGTCTATTGAACAAAAATATTTCACTTTTAAAGTCCCTTCGAGTAAACCTTGTCTTTAACAATTGGATTTGCAAACGTTCAAACAGCAAAATGCTGCAAAAATGGACTGATTCGATCGCGCGCAGGAAGAGAAAGTGAAAAAAATAATAAACTTCAAACATTCGAATTTGGCTCATTTTTTGTCAATCGGTAGAGATTTATGCCAAAAGGTTATCTATTCCGAAAAAAATGGGGGTCACCGATCGTTTAAGAGAGCAAACTGCAAGCGAAGTTAACACAACGGCTACTCACCCAATATGTGTTTGGAAAGATTTCTCAGCGCGCGCGCTCGTGCATGGCGTGGCGTGACGTTGCAACATGAATTACGTGCGCAGTAAGGATGCGCATAAACAATTAGCGCGAACGTCCTTAAATCGAATAAAACGGCGCGGTACGTTCTGCTACGAACATTTTTTTTGCGATGTTCAGTTTAACCGTGAGTGATTTAGTTGGTCTTGAGCCACCGTTTACTTTGAGTACTTTGGCTGCTCATTTACCAAATTGGAAAAATTGTAAACTCTAGTTAAAAAAAAATAAATGGGGAGCATTGCTTTAAGGCTTGCCTAAATCCATATATTAGTATCAACCTGATGCGGCGGCGATCTTTGATGTAAGGCGAAGAAGATTCTGTTGACAGTTTGCCATAATTGACCAATGGAAATTTCCCGTTACTGAAAGAGCGGGGAATTCTGAACGAGTTCAAAATATAGAAAGCCGAAGTCGTGTTTTTAGCGTGTCTCCACATTTTCACTCTCAATTTTGACATTGGCTTCAGACCTTTCGTTCGAAGACCGAGCGCATTCGCAAAAGATATGACTGTTTTCTAGTGTGCTCTCTTTGGGTAGCATGCGCAATTGCCAGCGCAGACATATCCAATGCCTAGGATATATTTCCGTTGATCCGGTGTAGGTGTCAATTGTTTGTTGATCTTTTTTACTCGTTTTTTGTTCGTTGTTATAGCACAACTAAAGTAAAGCGCGCGTTCTGATTGGTAAATTAATAAATACCGACCTCAAAAGAAATAAACACATATTATGCATATTGAATGGGTGTATTATATCCTGTCTTTAATGCTGTTAATGACGATAGCGATCAAGATGTGGGATAAAACTACGGCTTGGGACATACCGAGGACCAACAGCGTATGTCAACTGGTAGATCAGTGATGTCAAACCTAACTTGACTAAGGGTGCGTCTATTTGGGAAAATCAAATCCGGATTCTTTATCCAAAAACGAATCTTGCGTTCCTTTACCTATATCAAAAAATGGATTAATCTCGGATGAATGATTTGAAGAATCCGCACTCCGAGTGGATACATCAGATCCTATCTGAATACGGATTTTAGGATTCATGATTCGTGCGTTTCGTTGGGAAAGGATTCAAATAAAGTACACTGGCCCAGAGGTCTTTGCTAAAAAAATACAGGTTGGCTCTGTCACACGGCAAGTTTCTTAGGCGCTTATTTCGATCAAAATACATGTAGTACAAAAATAATTCACGATAAAAGGAAAAGGTGGGTTGATCAGTATGAAGTGTCATTTAAGGTAGCTCAAATGGATTTTTCAGGGGTAACACCGCTCAAGTTTGAGAATTAACTACGTCGCCATTAACAATGCTATCGAAAATCGATCACCAGTTGTATTAGATAAAGATGAATTTTTTTATGACCAGTGTTATATTGTTATCGGAGTGTCATATCTACGTGCACCACTCCAGCAAAAAAAATCATTTGCATTAAACAGACGCTCGATTGCTTAACGAAAATTTTTCCGAAGCATGCTAATCTGCGTTGGGGTGAGAATAGCAATGACAATATATGCAGAATAATAGCTTTCGTGTTTTTTTTTTTGGACAGAGGGCCTTGATACTGAAACTTGAAAGCTATATCAATTGATGACAAACCTCGAGTTTGTCAAATTAAAAATTTAATTTATTAGCACTTTTGTAGGCATAGACCAAATTATAAACAAAAATGACAACAAGAGCGCCGGAACGCACGCTCATCAAATTCTTTATTCTCGCAATCGACCAAAGCAATCGCCACCACTGCTGTTTCACACACGATTTTAAATGGAATCAAACTATTATAAGATGAAATTGCAATTCACAGCGCTTCGTTTTCTTTAGATATTACCCCATTTTCTCGTTAGTATGTTTTTGACTGTATTTATAGCCCCCAAAACTTCATCCTCAAATATTTCGAAAACGCTCTCATAGAATTTGTTTAAACTTTGCCAACATCGAGGCAGCCATGAGTGGTAAAAGCTCGTCTGAGCGATTCTCGAAAAAATCTCTTGGTGCCGAGGAATACGAGCGAAAGTAAAAAATGTAATGATGTCATTTCGTCGCTATGGCAACTCCGATGTCATTATAATACTGGTCATGAAAAAAATTCATCTTTATCTAATGCAGCTGTGATGATCGTTTTTTGATAGCATTGTTAATGGCGACGTAGTTAATTCTCAAACTTGAGCGGTGTCACCCCTTGAAAATCCAGTTGAGCCACCTTAAGACTAGTACCGGATGCAGGTTTTCTAGAAAAGCCACCGTTAGCCCTACGGAAGCTGTATCCTTTTGAAAATGTCACGAGTGAAGTTTGCATTGATCTTTATTATGTTCTGTGCGAAATGTGTTTACTAGTGTTTACAAGGTTGTCATGGCAAAAAAAATAATTTTCTGATTCTTCGTTTCTTTGGGAGCAAAGTATCCGTGTGATCTCAGATCAGTGATCAAATTTTGGATTTTCCCAAAGAAACGCACCCTAAGATGTTTAGGTAAAACTTTTAAGGCAATATTTTTGTTGAAATGTTTCTTTGCAAGTGAGATTCCCGACCGTCGGTCTCCTTTAATTCTCCTAATAAAAACGTCTCCATGTAGTCTTATCATCAGTCCAGTTGACTTTGAACATTAAACGCTTTTATTGATATTGAATGCTGTTGTTTAACAATGAATGTATTTACTAAATTTGAAATTTGCTTCTTAATGTATTTTATCCATCTTCAAGAGTGTTCGGGACAATTCACAGAATCTTTTCAACACGCAGTTGTAAACTCAACGCTTTAATTGCGATGCTCGTTGTACCAATGTACAAACATCTCCACGGCTTGACAACTTAATCGACACGCTGACTTGTTACGCCTACGGCAAAAAACTGAACAAAACAAACCTAATTTTACAATACATTCGGAATATAAGAAAAAACGGCAACTATGAAATCAAAACTTACATGTTCTGTGCGGTTTAGGTGGTAAAAACTGTATCAAAAAACAACACTGTCGAGCAATCCGCCCGACACGAAACTCTTTCCATCACAAAACCATGTGCGATCGAGTCACGTGACTCGATCCAGTCCAAGCAACTTGTGCACAGTTAATAACGGACCTAAATCAATTTCCGGTTATTAATTTCGGCCGCTAGTCGGCCTCAACATCCACCCCGCCTTGGGGCGATCTCCTAAAGCGTCCCAAATATGTGGCTTCTCACATGGACTTCAGGTTACTTTCTAACAAACATAGTTTCTGTATAGGACGAACATAGACACTGTCCTTAGTTTTAACTTTAACAGTTCGCACCAAGCCATCTGGCCCAGGGTACGTCTCAATGACACGTCCAAGGTTCCAGTGTCCCCTCGGGGTGTTATCGTTGACTAGCAGCACCAATGCATTGGGTTTAACATTAGGCAACGCCTTCCGCCATTTAGCTCGAGGCTGCAGGATGGGTAGGTATTCTTTAAGCCATCTTTCCCAAAATAAGTTGGCAAGAAATTGCACCTGCCTCCACTTCTTCTTGTACATGTCAGTCTTGTTGAAGACTCCGAGTGGTAAGCAAACAACCTTACGCTGCATCAAGAAGTGGGCTGGCGTCAGTGGCTCAAAATCACTTGGATCATCCGAGTTTGCTGTTAGGGCTCGGCCGTTCAGAACACGCTCGACCTCAGTAAGCAGCGTCTGCAGGACCGCGTCTGTGACCACATGTCCACCTAGGATAGATTTCAGGACCGTCTTCGCGCTTCGCACCAAACGTTCCCACACGCCGGACATGCTCGATGCAGTAGGGGGCTGGAATACCCATTTGCAGCCGTATTGGATAAGCTCACTCTCGATCCGTCCCTGGTTCCATTCATCAAGACTCTCCTTCAACTCGCGCTGAGCTCCGACAAAATTAGAGCCATTATCGCAACGTATCTCTTTCACTTCGCCTCTACGATTGATAAAACGCCTCAAGCACAGGATGAAATCGTCGGTGTCCATTGAGTTAACCACTTCTAGGTGGACACAACGAGTGGTTAAGCAGGTGAAGAGACAGCACCAACGCTTTGTGGTCCCGCGGCCATGTTTAACGTACAGGGGGCCAAAAAGGTCCATTCCTGAGTACGAGAATGGTGGTTCATATGCCATGAGCCGTGCCTCCGGTAAAGGTGCCATCTGCTGGACCATTGGTTTGGCAAGGACTTTCTTGCACTTGACGCATCGGCTAAGGACTGTGCGAACTAGAACGCGGATTTGTGGGATCCAGAAGTCTTCCCGCAGTTTGGCTATCACATGCTCACGCCCCAAATGGCCAATGAAGTGGTGGACATGACGAACAATCTTCTCAGCTACGGCATGGTTTCTGGGCAGAATGGTTTGCCGGCCCATAGTAGATTCTGCTACTCTTTTCTGGCCACGTCCATTCACTCTCAGTACTCCCTGGGCATCCAATTCGGGATTCAAGGCAGCAATCTTGCTAGATGCTCTGACGACACCATTTGACTTCAAATCTTTAATCTCCTGTGTGTATGCTGAGCTCTGGACAATCTTCGCAATAGCCACCGTAGCTGCATTCAAATCATCGACGGTTAACCTTCCAGTCACGACCTTGTCTTTATCTCTAATGAACTGTGTAAATCGTAAGAGCCATGCTACCTTGCGTCTGAGGCGGGTCCAATCTGAGCAGATTGTTATCGGAACTTGGAGGGGGTGCTCCGCAGGATCAAGGAGGGATTCAAATTCTGGGTTTTCTTTCTTTGCTGCAGCTGGATCAGGGGTCAGTTCCAGAGAGTGTACATGAGTTTCTTTCTTCAGCTCCAGACCTTCAGTAGGCAAAGTTCTACATTCTTGTCCTGGCCAGGAGTCTTCTGGTCCCCACAGAAAGTCAGGTCCACGAAGCCAATTGTGGTTGGCGGTCAGAGAAGATGGGGTCATTCCCCTTGACACATAGTCTGCAGGATTCAAAGTTCCTGGCACATGATTCCAATCTTGCACAAGTGAGTGCTCTTTAATCTCTTCAACTCTGTTAGCTACGAAGGTTTGAAGTCTTCGTTTCTCATTCTTTAGATAGTGCAGTACTATCTCACTATCAGTCCATAGGAAAGTCCTGTCAATGTTCAGTTCTAATTCTTCTCGTAACATTTTGCACATGCGAGTTGCAAGTACAGCTGCCTGCAACTCCAGTCTAGGAATACTGACGAACTTCACTGGTGCATTCCTAGCCTTGCCCATAACGAAGGTACAATGGACTCGTCCATCCGTGTTCTCAACACGCAAATATGATGATGTCCCATAGCCAACCTCAGATGCATCTGAAAAGACATGAAGTTGCAACTTGCATTCTCGCGGGTCATCATCTGGTAGGAAATAGGATCGTGGGATGCGCAACTGTGATAAGGAAGGTAGCTGAGACTTCCAAGACCTCCACTTCAACAGAGACTCTTCGCTAAGGGGTTCGTCCCATCCTAAATTGGCCTTCCACAGGCTCTGCACTAAGCATCTTGCAGCCAGCGCTACAGGCGCAGCAAACCCTAACGGGTCAAACAAGGAACAAACAGTTGATAGGATACCACGTTTGGTCTCGGGGCGGTCAAGGTCCTTTATCTTGAAGCCCAGAGTATCATCTCCAACAAACCAAAGTATTCCCAGCGCTCTTTCAATGGGTGGATCATCCAAATCGAGGTTAAGTCCTTGCTTGGACAGCTTGTCGCTTGGAACTGCCTTGAGCACTTCCTTTGAATTTGACGTAAACTTAGTCAGGTTGAAGCTACCTCGGGCAAGGATGTTGACCATGTCTTGAGCCAGGTGAATGGCTGACTGCTCATCATTCTGGGAAGGGAGAGCGTCATCAACATAGAAATTTCTTTTTACAGCTGCGATGACACTGGGGCTGAAGTCCTCGGCATTGTCGTCAGCGACTCGCCGCAGAGTGGAATTTGCAACACAAGGGGAGGACGCTGCTCCAAATATGTGTACTTGCATAACATAAACATCGGGTGGGTCTTCATAGCCATTTGTCCACCAAAGGAACCTCAATGAGTCCTGGTCTTCTTTCCGTACACGTATCTGGTGGAACATTCCTTCAATGTCTGCAGCAATACCAATTGTACCTTGGCGAAAACGCAGGAGAACACCAACTAAACTGTTGGTCATGTCTGGCCCGCTTAATAGATTCTTATTAAGCGAAGTTCCTTCGTATTCGGCTGCCGCATCGAAAACTATGCGCACCTTTCCAGGTTTGGTAGGGCTAGTTACCGGGTGATGTGGGAGATACCAATGGTTACTGGATTCCGTAGCCAACTCTTTCTCTGACAACTTGCGAGCCAATCCACTGCTGATGTAACCGTCCATTACTTCACGATACTTAGTGGCCATCTCCTCGTTACCCGATTTCGTCAAGCGACGTCGCAAGGACTCTAGGCGTTGTTTCGCCATAGCAAGATTATTTGGAAACTGGCGCTCATCCTTCTTCCAAAGCATGCCCACTTCATAACGTCCATCGACGAGACGTGTGGTGTCTTCAATTATTTGCATTGCTCTCTTGTCTTCAGCTGAGAGGGGCTTCTCTCCTGACTTAACAGCTCCATAGTCTTCGAGTTTCCAGAATTTCTCAATTAGGTCAACTGGCTTATGATCAACTGAAACAAAGTTTACTGAGACTCCCTTCGGATCCTTGACGCCATAGCGACCAGCAACGCACCAACCGAGGGGGTATCGACAACCATAGAGTCCTTTCTTCTCATCTTCGGGAACTCTAACTTCTTTCTGTATGTGCGCGTAGGGGATGTCGTTTCCCACGAGAATGGAGACTCTCTTAACATCAACTGCTGGAAACTCAATGTCACATAAGTGAGGGTAGTTCTGGACGTCAATTTGCTCTGGCAGGGCTCGCTGTGACTGGTTAAGGTCAGGTAGAACATAGGCTTCAGAAACCTCGATACTTTCTCCAAAACTTTCCAAAGAGCTCAAGGTAAAGGATACTCGATTAGACCCCACAACATTGTCACTGCTTGTGATTGTATTAATTCTAACCTGCTCAGGTGTTCCTTGTATTTCAAGGTAATCAACTAAACTGCGGTCAACGAGGGTGTCAGTACAGCCGCTATCTAGAAAGGCGTAGGTGGAGACAGCATTGCCATTCTCGGCGGTGATAATGACAGGAACAACGTTCAACAAAACTTGTGTTTCTGTGGTAGACAAACTGGCAGATGATATGGGTGTTGTTTCAGGTTTGCCTGAATTAGCACTTGCAGTTTGCCCCGTATTTACGCCCTCGTGACTTGTGGGATAGGAGGTAGCTGAAGGCTTGTCACCTTTATCCTTGGAATCCTTATTGATCGGTGGGTTGGGGTGGCGACTATCCTGGGTCTGATCAGTATGCAGAAGACTAAGATGACGACCAGGGCATTTTGAACATGCTGGCGGTTCAGGGCAAGAACCAGAACCGTGTCCAGGCCTTTCAAGGCCACAGTTAAAACAAAATCCACAAGATGCCGCATACTGTCGTCGGACTGCCACGTGTTCACACTTCTTGATGATGGGGCAATGCTGAAGCTTGTGTCGCTTAGATTTACAGATTCCACAGTTTTTTGAGCTAGGGGCAGGAAGTTTAGTTTCAACATCCGTGGCACTGATTGTGGGATTCTTTAGTGGCTTTGGTGGAGGTGGAGGCTTAGGAGGCAACTTGGTTTCTCTATTCTCACGCTTCAACATTTGACCTCCAAACACCGGGTCGTTCCTAATGGATGCTTGTCTCTTTACAAAGGCGGCGATGTCCTTCAGCCGAGGAGACCTTCCGCTCTTGACAATCACATAATTCTCGTTTTGCCACTTGATGATGAGATCATTAGGCAGACGGCTAACTATGCGCCTAAGGTTCGTTGCAACACTTGCTTCACGTTCAACGTCGCCTTGAAGGATTCTTGTAGCCGCATTCCGCTTCTCAGAAAAGTTCATAAGTCCAATATTGTCACCATAGGTCAACTTGGGACCTGATACGAGGTCTTCTATGCATGCTTGAGTCACCCTTATGGTCTGACCAAAGCGTTCCTCCAGGGTTTTCATGATGTCGATGAAGGAGCAACCTCTGTTTCGTTTTACCACTTCCAATGCTTCTCCGGTAACAAACTTAGGGAGGTATTCAACACGCTGGGCATCAGTTAGCAAATCGCTTTCAAGGTGCGTACAAATTTGTTCACGAAAGGAGGGAAAATCCACTGGATTTCCACTAAACTGTGTCGGTCGCATTCCACTTAGCATTTGTGCCTTCCACATTGCTGCAACGGGATCATGTGGGACCTGTTCACCACGAGTAACACCCTGTGATGGTTTAACACCAGGTACTCTAAAGGACTGGAGTGACCTTATGCTGTCAGGGGTCTTACGCACATTAGATCCTATCGCTGAGAGGGATGACCTCGGCTGAGTTGTCATGCTGAACTGAGATTTGGTATTTATGGAAACAGGAGGGATTGGCTCTTTCTGAGAAGGATTTAGTTGAGACACCTCACTAATAGCATAACGGGCACCTGGGTTGGTATTAGGTCTGCTGGTCTCCATTTTCTCAGAAACGACTGGGGTAGAATGTGGACGTTTATCAACTAGAAATGTGGCAGCATCCAAAGGACCAGCTGCTCCAGGTGTCAAAGCTTCCTCATCGTTGTAATCCATTTCAATTTTCCATTCTAGCTCAGCTAATGTTGCTTGCTCTTCAAGACGCCTAAGTTCCATTCTTTGTTTATGTTCGTATGCCATTCGAGCTGCTTCGGCTTCTTCCTTTGCCCTAGCCCTTGCTAGGTCCAATTTCATTTTTGAGACAAGCACCTTTTTCAAGGATTTCTTACGTGAGGATCCGGACACATTGGAAGACTTAGAGGAAACTGACACATTGTCATCACGATCCCCGTCCTGGTCTAGTAGTCCAGGATTCATCTGAGCATTTCCAGGCAAAAGGTCTATTTTTTGCAACAAACCTTCACACTCATCAATAATGTCACGGGTCTCTCGTTTTAGATTGGAATAACGACTCTGTACATCTTCCAAGCGTTTTCTCTCATTTATCCCAGCAAGGTATTTCGTATGTAGCCCTTCGAGTGTCTTCCATTTTTCCGAGAGTAGGTCAAGGGATTTCTTAGCCTCCTCTGGGCCTTGGCTGGTATTAAGCTTAGACTGAATTTCTTTCAGTAAATTTTCAATTTCTTTGCTTACATTTGTCCACAGCATAGCCGTGCTGCGTTGCTCCCGGGAATCCCTTTGCCGTTCCAATTCCGTGAAATCGACGCGGGTGTTTGGTGGGGGCCTGGGTCTGAGCGAGGGGCCATCGTAGTAGCTTAATGGCCGAGTAAACACATTTGTTGTAGTACAAATGGAACTAATGTTACCTTCTACGGCTTCTACTGTCGTCGTTCCGGGAAAATCGGGCAATCCACGATCCATTCCTGGTCCAGCATAACCCAAACGGCTCAAACCATAAACATCCATTCCACTGTCGAGACCGAAATCCAATTGATCCGACGCATCCATCGCTCGACAAATCCAATCACAATCCAATATTTAGGAAGAACATTTTTTTACTGATGTTCGGGACAATTCACAGAATCTTTTCAACACGCAGTTGTAAACTCAACGCTTTAATTGCGATGCTCGTTGTACCAATGTACAAACATCTCCACGGCTTGACAACTTAATCGACACGCTGACTTGTTACGCCTACGGTAAAAAACTGAACAAAACAAACCTAATTTTACAATACATTCGGAATATAAGAAAAAACGGGAACTATGAAATCAAAACTTACATGTTCTGTGCGGTTTAGGTGGTAAAAACTGTATCAAAAAACAACACTGTCGAGCAATCCGCCCGACACGAAACTCTTTCCATCACAAAACCATGTGCGATCGAGTCACGTGACTCGATCCAGTCCGAGCAACTTGTGCACAGTTAATAACGGACCTAAATCAATTTCCGGTTATTAATTTCGGCCGCTAGTCGGCCTCAACACCGAGAAATATATGTTATTTGCCGGCTGGGAGGTCCGTATAGTGAAAAACTGTGACCGATCTAAAATGCTGCCCGAGGCCGCGGCCCCATTTTCGGCCTCACTTTTCTTCGGACTGACCTAGCGTATACTTATTTTTTTTTCCTCCTCTTTGTTTGATTACTACAAGATTTTCTTCAAATGTGTTTGTTTATCCCGCCATCCTAGTGAGTCTACGGCAAAGTGAAATGATTCGTTTGCTATTTCACTCTTTTAAGCTTACTCCACAAATTAAATTCCTAAAATGAACAGTACTCAAGGAAATTCATCACAAACATCTAATAATCACAATGTAACCAAACAGAGCATTCAGCGTGTCGCAAACACTTTACTCCATTTCGGCTTGTGAGTTCTTTAGTTAATTAACTTACTTTTCGACTAAAGTACTTACACACATATTTTCCAGCTATTTCATTTTATTTACGAGTCAAACCTCTTTTCATTCCCACATATTCTTTTTGATAAAAAGTTTCGAATGAAACTGAATGAGCTGAAATGTGTAGTTTGTCCCTACACCGCACAATATTCGAGAATAATTTGACCGTTTTTTATAAGCATCTCATTTTCTTGATGGCGATAAGCAGTATCCGTTTTTGGAGAAAAGTAGCAAAACAAGGTGTTTAACGGATAAATCGGTCTGTTCCCCCACTTGTGTTAGCCGCAATGGCGTAAAATCAGTGCGAATGCACAAACATCGATCGACAAACCACGACCATAAACTATACTTCATTTTTCAATAATCATATACTCCCTTTTGAGAACTTCAGGCCTTTAATTCCACTAATTTTCCCATACAAATTCCTTGTAGCAACACATCATTTTAGACAAAACTTCATGACTATTCGTCTCCCCAAAAAACTCACAAACGTTACCGTGGCCCGTGGACGGCAGATAGAATCTTCCCCCTAACAATCAATTCAGATTCGTTCCCCCTCTTAAAAATTAGTTATTCACCACCTCCTAAACTTCAGTCTATCCCCGGGCTCACAGCAATTAATACAACTTTCCTACTTTTTTTTTAAAAAACTAGCCTCCTAAAACCGAACTAACAAAAGTTACATATTAAATTACACTAAGTAGTAAAATCAAGTAATCACCAAACATTAAGGTTATCATTACAACTACACTTTATCATTTCGTTTCCCATATTTTTATTTGTTCGTAGATTTCTCGGGCTAAATATATCTACTGAAGATATTTCGTGAGCTATCTTTTTTCTATCTCTATTATTCCACAAATCTTTAGTGCAAGTGAAACTGAATGAATCAGTTACTCGCCCATACGATCTTTTTACTCATTTTCTTTCCTATTTTTTTGGCAAAATGCCGATACAGTTTTTCTCAAGTTAACCGTACTACCGTATCCATCGACATTCACCACACACACACACTCATTTTCGAATATACTCCCTTAACCGCCTTACCACTTCTCTCTTTCCTCCGGTTGGTGAGCTTCGTGTGCAGAGCAATCTTTCTTTTCGTTCGTACACACTCATACGCGGAGTCACTCACATCTCCCTCCCCCCCTGCGGCCGGATGTACCCCCGCTCCCAACAATCCATCCCCCTCCCAATATATTACTATACAAACTTTTTATCTTTACTATACAAATACTCTTTTCAATTTTTTTTTTTTTTTTTTTTTTTATTTTTTTTTTTTTTTTTTTTTTTTTTTTTTTTTTCTTTTTTTTTATCTTCTTTCTCAATCCTTCAACCTTTCTTCTCTTCTCCTCTTCTTTTCTCTTCTCTCCTCTTATTTCCTTTCACTTTCTTCTCCTTTCATTCTCCAGGTCCACCCACTTCTCTTACTTTTCAACTCATTCACTCAACACATTATTTTAGTCCCGAGATCTTCCATCCTTAATATCTTCCCTATTTCTAGTTGTATCTCCTCCCCTCTACTCCTCCATAGTATCCCATCCCTCCTTCCCCTCATCCTATCTATCTTTTCTACATTTCTTCCACTTACTTTTTTTTTCCTCCTACCTCTTTTTTTTTTCCTGGTTATTCCCTCTCTCTATCTCTCTTTTTCCCCCTCTACCCCAAATCTACCCCCGGCTTTTATCTTTCTCTATTTCCTTCTCATTTTTTTTCTGACTCTTCTTCTTTTTTCCTTCCATAATCTCATTTTTTCATTGTACTTCAGGTAACATTCTCCATTACATTGAAAAATAGTGGGGGGGGGGGGTACTTCACCCTCATACTACAAGTTATCGGGACTGCTGTGGGCACCTATTCCCAAATCCCAAATACATCTACCCTTATAACAAGTCGAGCACAGGGGAAATTGCACGAGTCGTGGCAGTATGACTGACGTACCAGTCCGTACAAAAACACCAACGCCAATATCCTAGTACGCTCACAATTGTTATCATACACTATTTCTCTTCTTTTCCACTCAATCCACACCACTCACTCACTCTTCCCTTTTTCTCTTTCCCTCGGGTTTCTTCCAACGACTGAATCTGCGGCTACAACCATCATACATTCCTGTGCGACTCTCTATCTGTCACACAAACTACCTCCTTTCTTTATCGTCACGCGAGCTGTTCCAACAACAACATACATGACAGGAATACTACGACGTGATGACAACCTCTTAAAACTCTCTGAGGATGTCCAGTCCACGACACAACGGTGAAGGTTGTTCTACCTATTTTTTTTGTCACTGGTGCCAGCTAATCATTAATTGATCTTATCTTAATTTTCCTACCAATGTTCAGGCGCTGATTATTCCTTCCTCCCTGTAGTTCCATTTTATCACTAGGGACGCTTCTCTCATTTTCTCCCCTTTTTACTTGGTTTACTCTTTCTCCTGTACTCTTTCTTAAAGGTAACTCCTCGCTGGAGAACTCCTCTATACGACTTCTCGTCGTACCTTTTGGGGTACATTTTTATATCCCTTACTGCTTTCTGTTTGGCCACTCTCTTTATTCCCACTATCGCTTCTTTTATATTCGCTTCGATCTCCTCCTTCGTTTTTTTTTTTTTTCTTTCCTCATACTTTGAGTTGATCTCGGGTTCCTCATATGGGCTTCGCGCTCCGATCGTCGATCGACTTAAACTTTTCCCTCTTTCAGTCTTCCTTGTGTCTTTTGTTACAATATTTTTCTACGGAGCGCTTTCTCACATCCTTTTCCTCCTTCTTATGTCTTGTCCATTCCCTATCTTCTCCTGCTTTCCTCTCCGTGAGCTTGAGATAACACAGAAAAGAGCAGTAGTTTTTAAATCTTTCTTCTTGTAACTTATGTGTTAATTTTCACCACCTCTCCCTTCACTTTTTTTTTTTATTTTTCTTTTATATCTAGAGGGGAGAAGTATTGCCCCTCATCACCAAAACTTAGTTTTTTCCTACCTTTAAATCACATGTAATACGTTCTTCCTTTTTCTGTTTTCTTTTCCCGCCATTTCTTTTTTTTTTTCTGATGTGGGCCTTCCCTCTCTCTTTTTTCGTGCCCCCCCCCCCCCCCCCCTTCCCCCCCCTCCTCTCTTCTGCTTTCGCCCGAGGGCAGTGGTTGACACTTCTTGTTAGCCTTCTCTCCCCCCCCTTCTCTGTCTGGCGACTTTTCGCCGCGCTCTCTGCTTCCCTTCTCTTTTCGCCTTCCCGTTCTTTGCTATTCCGCTCTTTCGTCTCGCCTCCGTTTCGTCCTTTTCCTGTCTGCTCTCGCCTCTCGCTGTCTCTCCTTCTTTGATACCTCCCTTCCTTCCCTCCTTTCTTTTCTCTTCCGTTTTCTCTTCTCCTTTTTCTCCTCCTGTCTTGTGTCTTTTTCGCCTTTTCCTCCCTTCTTCCTCCCTCTCGTCTCTTTCTCGCTCGGCTCTCCCCCTACTTCCCTCCCCTCCTACCTCCCCCATTCCTCTTCCCTCTCCCTCCCTCTCTTGTCTCTTCCTCTTTTTTTCTCCTCCTCTCTTTCGTTGTCTTTTTTCCCGTCCTCCTCGTGTTTGTCTGCTCCTTTCTCCTTCTCTTCTTTTCTTGCCTGCTTTTCCTTCCTCTTTCTTTTCTCTCTCTTCTTTTCTGTCCCCTTGTGAGCTTCCTGTCCTTCTCTCTTTCGTCGTGGCCTGTGCCTCACATCGCTCTCGCTTTCCCCTGTCTTCTCCCTTGTCTTTTCGCCTCCTTGGTCCTTTGTCTTCTTTCCTTTCTTTTCCTTCTCTCCTTTTTTCTGTCTCAGTGTCCCTTCCTTTCGTCCCCTTCCTTCTCTTCTCCCCTCTCTTCTCTCTGCCGGACTATGGAGGGCCGTCGTCTCCGACTTTCTCTCTTCCTCGTGCGGTGTGTGCCTTTCTTCTCTGCTCCTTCTTCTTCTTCTTTTTTCCTCTCTCTTCTTCTTCCTCCTCTCTTCTTTCGCCTCGCTTTTTTCTTCGCGTTCGCTGTGCTCTGCTTTCTGCTGCTCCTTTTCTTTTTGCTGCTTCGCTGTTTTCTTTTTACTTCATCGGTCCTCTTTTTCGGGCAGTCTGCGTGTTCGGCCCCGCTATCCTCCTCTGCCTCCCTTGCTTCCTTTCCTCCTTTGTGTTTGTCCCCTTGCACCCTGTCCTCCTCTTTTCCTCGTCCCGCTCTCCCGCTCCCCCGTTCTCAGAGCGTTGCTGCCTCCTTTAAAGAAGAACACACACCGAAATGTATGTCTGTCTGGCACCGGCTCGGCTCCTCGTCGCCACCCCCCTCCCTCTTTCCCGGTCCTCCCTTCTCTCTTTCTCTTCTTTTTTTTTTTTTTCCCCTCCCCTTTCCTTCTCTCCTCCTTCCTCTCTTCGCCTCTCCGGTGCCCTCCCCTCTCTCTCTCCCCTTCCTCCTGCTACTTCTCTTCTCCTTTCATCTCTCTCTCGTCTCTTCTTCTTTTCTTCTCTCGTCTCTCTTCTCTGGTTCCCCCGCCCTGGCCTATCAATTGTTGCCGCAACGCCTGATGAACCATGAGGAAACTTGGGGCCCTCTTGTCGCTCCTCTCCGCTCGCTCCCTCTCGCGCCGCGCTCCCCGCTCGGGCCGCTGCTTCTCTTCCTTCCTCCCCCGCCTTCCCCGGGTCGTTTTTCGTCCCTTTCCGCGCGAACGACACTTCACCTGCCTCCTTCCGGGGGGGGGCTGGGGTCGTCCTTGGTTCTTTTGCCTGTGGTGGGGGCTCCTGAGCGGGCGTCGCGTGTTTCCTGGGTCCTCTTGGTCGGGGTGGTCGCGTCTGGCGGATCGGCGGCTGTTGCATCTGTTTTGTCCGTGATGTGACGTCGCCATCCCACGGACGGACGACGTCCGTGGCTGCTGGCCGGTCCCGGTCGGGGCGGGCGGGTCGGTCCTCCTCGCTGCGCCGCCGGTCGGCGCCCCCGCCCGGCCCCCCCCTCCCCTTCCCGCTGCCCGCCGCGCGCCCCCTCTCTCTCCCCTCCCCCGCCCGGCTCCCCCCCCCACGCCCCGGGCCGCGTGCGGGTGGGGGCGGCCGGGGGGGCGGGCCGCGGGGGGGGTCGGGTCGCGGGGGTCGCAGTCACGCGGGCCGCGCCCACTCTGTGCGCATGTTGGTGACGACAGAGCGCTCGGCCGCTCTGCACGGCGCTCCGGGCGCGCACGACGCCCACGACATCTCCCTCCCGTGCGTGCGCGCCTCCGGGCAGCATCTCCTCCGGCGGGCTGCAGACTCTCACGAGTGCGGGAAGCGGCACTCACACCCGTCCTCCAGCAGTACACACAGACTTCTCGGCACGATGCTCTGCGGTCTCCCATCGGTGGTTCTCAGCTCGGAGCGAACAGGGCCAGCACGAGAGTCGTGCCGTCTTTTTTTTCACTGACGTGGTGAATGATCCAGGTTTTGCGCACATTTCGCTGTGTGAAGTTAGATGTTGTGAACGATGGGAAGTAGGGGCCTAAAGTGTCGTGTCCCCCCACCCTCTCTTGATGTTCTTATTGGCAGTCGCGAAATGTACATTATCTTTCCTAACTTGACGATCAGTCAATCGGTGGAAGTAACAACTACGTATAAAACAATTTTATTCTATTATTTTTATATGTCAAACAACTAGCGTGGGGGGGGGGGGCCCCCTCCCCTCCTGTCCCCTCTGCAAGAGTATGCCAATAGAACAATATTTTAAATCAGCGTTCATACAGTTGAATCCCGATAACTCGAATCCTCAATCTCGAACCTCCCGCTAACTCGAACCTTATTTTTTAATTCCCCTTCAAGACATTTTCTTACTTTATATTTTACCCTCGATAGCTCGAACTCTAGATATTTCGAACCTATTTCGATTTCCCTTGAAGGTTCGAGTGATCGGGATTTAACTGTTTGATCTGGAGTTTTTCTACTATTTGTAACAATTTCCATTTTTTTTTTTCTTATTAGTCTTCTTAGTGTCTTTTAGTGTTTCGTGAATTAATAATATCATTCCAAGCTCTGTTGCCTTCAATCAGGTAAGGGGTGCATAAAACGAAGTGTTAACCTCTGGTTAATTTAACTTCAACACTGAAGCCATTCTTGAGATTCCTGAAACGAATATCTTTGCGCCTGGCGCCTACCTCCACATTTGGAGTGTAGCCATCTGGGTTACCGTGGACTTGTGTTTCAGCGATGGTTCTCGACACTTGGTTCCTTAAAGTCACCTTTACCAATTTCCCTGCACTGGCTTTATTGTACAACAACTCTTCGCCCACGTCAACCGAATTCTCTGGAGCGGAGCCTGTTATGGGGAAGTTTAGGTCGGGATAGCTAATGCTAAGGTAGATAAATGCTGTAGTTTCCTGAACCATTATAAGACAATCTTCACCAGTGACGGAGGCTACAGGGCCACCAGATGGTAGCGAGCTGCTAGCGCTAAATATTACATAACCTGTAATAGGAGCGCTGAGGGCTGACCACGTCTTTGGTGACTTACGAACTTGAACGACATGGGCGTTGTCATCATCCTGCAAAACCTTGTACACTTCACTTCCTGAAGTTTCTTGAGCCGTTGCTAGGTCAGTCAGTGTTGCATGATACGATGTGGTCGGTATCAGGACAGCGTATTGATACTTCTTATAAGACGCGCTATGTTGTAACCAAGCAGTGCCATAAGTACCAGATGTTGCCGTCGTTCCATCAGTAGATTTGGAAGATTGACTTTTTACAGTAACGTGTAAGGCTGATTTGCTGGGACTTGGTATGTAGTAAAAGTTTCCTTTGGCATCAGTAAGGGTTGTGTAGCTTCTGCTTGAGGATGGTGACGTGGCGTGATTGTAGTTAGACGACGAAGTCTTTAGAACTCCATCAACCTTAATGGATGATGAGGCAGAGGCAAGCTTGTCTTGAAAAAGGGTTGTTTGAACTACTCTCCCGCTTGTGTGTTGGCCTCTAATATCACTTCCTACACACACGAGCAAGTTTTCAAAACTAAACACGGATTTTTTAAAGCGGAAGTTGATTCGTTTTCGCCAATCGGTTGTCGAAAATCCGTAGTCTGGTTGTAGAAAATTCATGCCAAACAGTCCATTTTTCAAACGCATTGTTCCTTTAAACGTTACACCTCCTGCTAGCTTACGTCTGTTGTAAAACCTCCCCTTGCCTATATTTAAGTCGTCTATGTTTGGATTTCCCATTGCAATGGTCGTTGTTCCAGGAGTTTTAGCCCAGTCCCATCCGTTTTCGACGTCATGTACTTGAAGGGCTGTTTCACTGTTTGCAATCAGAAGCGCACCGTGACTGGCGAATAATCCATAAACATTTTCGTTTGGCGAAGCTTCGATGTCCCAGACGAACCGGTTAAATCCCTTGACCGTTACAGCCCAATCCTTACGCCGATGGATTGATAGAGCGGCAAAGTTCTTGGACCAGTGACCTTCAGGGGATGGTTCGGCAGATATGCTTTCAGAAACAGCGGTAGATTTTACCTAGAAAGTAAACAAATACAGTCTCTGAACCTTTTGATATCTGGCGATTTTCGTTGTATCGTAACGATTTTTCTTTTAAGTCAATTCTTAGCTTTTTCTATGTAGTCAATTAATATTCTACTTCTAAGTAACTGCTATCTTGTATCTAACGATGACAGTAGAGACTGTCGAAACACGTCTTGCTCAAAACTTTCAAGAACGTTTCTAAACGTCAACACCTGGCGTCTGCTATAAAGACCTGAACGGAATTTTTTCCATATGTAGGAGAATTCGTAGAACTACCTGCTTACATTAGGTAACTGCCTCCCACTTTTCCAATTTCTCCGCCAACATCTTAGTGACTTTAAACCAGTGGTATTCATCAGTATAAATTGATAAATTTCTTAGTGCGCAGTTTTAGATGTATTTCTAGCGATTTCAGAGGGCCCAACTGAATATACAAATTTCCCGGTGGAGCATGGACCCCCGGACCACCCTAGATGGCTTGTGATCATAACATCGGTTTTGATGGACTTTCTCTAGCCGCATATTTTTCAATTGCTTGGGCCCACCCCCCAGTTCTTATTGACCAGTCCCTAAAGGATTAAAGCAATGAATAGCAAAATTTTCCGGAAATATTTAATCTATTAAGCAAATCGTCAACAAAGCAACATCCGTCAAAAGCATGATGTTTTGGTAATCACATGATTTCGAGTGCAATTTGGGATAAAATTTAATAAGCACGAGTAAATTTTTAAAAGGCTAACAAAATTGCACAAGCCCGTAGGGCGAGTGCAATTTGTGTCTTTGAAAAATTTACGAGTGCTTATTTATCCCAAATTGCACGAAATCATGTGATTACTTATTAATAATATTCATGAAAAAATTGCGAGAAAATAACATGCGCAAATCTCGTACAAAAACAATTTAATCAAACTCGGCAAATATCATCACGCATTCATTCAAAACAAGGTCAAAGCCCAAACAACGTACAGGTTCCTCGATATTTTAAAAGTTTTTTAGCCGAAAAATCTGGTTAAACAGTCAAATGAATTGTCTGAATAAAAGATTCTGGGTTTTACCTCTTCCAGATCGATATTTTCTTCTGCTCATTCTACTTGTCGAGCTTTGCTTGAGCGCTTTCAACTCGACGGCCAACCAAGTGAAGCTGTTTCGCTTTTCATTTCAACACTTCCTTGGACGAAACAATCCTCTGTCTCGTACAAAAGAAAACCTATAAGTTCTGTTTTCTAAGTACAGTGTCTTTCAAGCGATGTTAGCATAACTTTGAGGCTATCTAAATGTGTTTGTTGTGTTTGAATTCGGCGAATTCGGCGTAAATAAATTTGCTCAAGCAAATCGTGAAGCTTAGTCGGCTTGTAGTTTCGATTTCGTCGGCAATTTCCTTCTAAGGAAACCAGTTATTCCAAAACGAGAATGAAAAACCAGTGCTTTTCAGTGCTATGGTATTTACAGCTGTCTTCTGGTCCTCTACTGTGCTTAAAACGCCAGCCATGTTTTTCACTCGCCTCTCGAAGCAGATCCAAACTTCGCGCCATTCAAATAGCGTGGAAGCGTTTGATTGGCCCCCTGTGGCTGCCTTTGTTTATAAACCAATCAGAATGCCGCGTTCGTTTCTTTTTTTGCACTGAATTTCGTCATTTCTGCACTGAATTTCGTCATTTCTGCATCGAATTTCCTAAAAACTGCATTTCTCTAAGCCAATCTGATTCGAGAAATTTTTTGATGTATATTATTAATAAAGTAACAATACTGGCATTCAATCTAAAAACACATTTGTCTAAAAAAGAACATGTCTAAAAAGCAAAGAGTTACACCAGCAAAAAGGAAACCTGCAAAATCAATGGGCGTAAAAAAAATTCGTGCAAGCCAAAAATGCCCCATCACTTTTCTAATGGTCCGTCCCTTAAAAAATAGCCATTAACCATTAACAGAAACAATCCGGCTTCGAGAGTCCTCATGGGCCCGATGAGGATAAGTAACGGGAAACAAAAAAGCATGGTTTTTGTTAATTTTTGTATGGGTATGGGGCTCTACTCTGTGGCCCTTTGGGCCGCTGGGAGCTCCGCTAAAACTCGTCACCTGAACTGCTCATACATTTCCAACCAAACTTTGCCGGTTGGTTGTTTACCTTATGGGAACTTAAAAATTTTGAAACAGAAAAGGGGGTCACCGTATTCGTTTAGGAGCAGGAAGACCTTGTATATACCACATATTCTATTGATGGGTAGGAGAATTCGTAAGACTACCTGTTGACATTAGGTAACTGCCTATTAATAAAAAGGCTATTTGTTACAATGTTATAAAATGTCTTTATCTTCATACTCACTGCTTCCATAATTTCCAGAGATCCCAAACTGTTGTAATAGTACTTTCCCTTGTTTGGCTTTCCGTCTTCTAAATAATCGTTCACAGTTGAGTCGTTATATAGCCGCAAAAACATTTTCGTCTGTGCCTGATTCAAAGTGCTCACACTTATACCTGTTGGTATCGTGGAAGGCAAAGCGGAAGGGTGGGAAACGCTGATGTAGGCATAGCCTGCTAAGAGAGTCTTAATCAGTTTCTTGTCAAAGTAATCTGGGTAACGCCCATTAACACTGGTTGGAGTAGAATACTTGACAGCCACAAGACGCAGTGTCTCCATTCCTCGTCTGATATTGTTGGTTGATGATGAAGATAAAGCAAATGAAGTTCCACCAAGAAGATATTGAACGAAAGCTGCTGTGTGTAAGGCTTGTGGAACATAGGCATATGCATAAAACCCTTTATGGTGAAATCCCGTGAAGTCGGGCTTAATGACTCCTCCAAGTCCCTCGTTTACCGATA